>NC_143576.1:265272525-265600805 GCF_048544385.1 Mastigoproctus giganteus | reverse complement strand
GTCACGGGCTCGAACCCAGTCTAATCAAGAAGCATGTGCTACGCACTGCTGCTCCTGCCCACCTGGCTACGGAGGCGCCCATATATTTGGTAATAACCTCCCTGACAAGTGAGCAACTTGAAGTATAATTTACAAATGTTTATAATGCGTGGGAAGAAATACAAAGAGACACAAGAGGGTCAGTGAAAAATTTATCCCTAATTTACAATCATTACTGTATTTAGCAGTCATGTAAATTCGAATATCAGTCAACTGGAACGCGTGCTACTGCACTCCCTCACTGGCTACTCAGCTAAAGTAAATTTTCATTTCAAACGTGTTTTACTCCAGGAGTAGTGGAGATTTTCTAAATATGCTCATATATGAACACTGTTCCGGACGTTAGATTACGTATGCGTCTAGCGGCAAACCACCTAAGACCATGAAACGTCAGTATATTGCGCCTGTAAAGTGCTTTCGTTTTTCGGTTTGCTGGACGAACAACCTGAGTTTCCGGAAGAAAAAATCACGCCTCCCCTCTGCTCAGATCGACTAACACGGTTATGGTGTGATAAAAGCTCATAAAAATTCTCCGCGTCAGTGAGGGACTCGAACTGAGGCTTTTTTTCACCCGGTGCAGAAGGGCGGTAAAATTAACCACTGTGCTATCCAGCATTCATGGCGTCAATTAGAACCCTCTATCCTGGCTCTATCGGCGATGTTCTTTGTTCGTGAACATGGACACCATCTTGTAGTTCATTGGTATTGTTACTTCTGGCGCAAGGGCTACTAGGACCATATTGCGCCTATCAACGAGATGGAGGTCAGACATGGTAATTCTACGAACAGTTAGAGATGATCCTATAGATTTATCCGATTTAGGAAGCAGAAAAATTCCGGGAGATTTGCATCATCGCCTACGATATGACGAAGTGTTCAAGGTTCTTCGAGATTTCTTAGAAAACTAAATGAGACTTTTCTTGCATAAATGTATAGCGTACAATCAACGAGAATATTCTTGATTGTGAGAAAAGAATTGCAGTGCGTACACTTCGGAGGATCGTTTCCTCTGAGAATATAAAGATGGGTGAGCTAACTGACAACTGACCTATTCCTACTCTCGATAGGATGACTTCGGCGTTTCTGTTTACACGGAAACTGGAGGTCCATAACTGTGGTTCAGATTTTATTTGAATGAGCTTGTTATGCACTTGAGCTTGCCATAGAAGAGTCCATTGTTTCTTACATATATTTCTTATAGGATCTGCACTCAATATATGGAACGGAGTAATTTAGCGATGCTATGTTGGATGAATTTTTGGCTGCAAAATCCGCTTTTTCATTCCCTGATATCCCAGTGTGGCCTGGGATATCAGATATCATCCAGCAAAAGATGACTACTTGCTGGTGATCATGAATATGCATCAATGAGTTTTTATGGTTTTTATTAAGGGATGCGTTGGTGAGGAGGAATTTTGCAAGGCTAACGTGCACTCTGCGAGTCTGTGTATATTACAGTCTTTTGGATGGACAGATGGAGAGTGTTTTCTAAGGCAAGCTTTATGGCACATAATTCAGCGCATTCAGTGGGAAGTGAAACAGGGATGGTGTTATAGGGAAAAGCGGCTGCAGCCCCGATTCCATTCTCAGACTTCGATCCATCAGTGTATACTTTTGTAAAATGTGGGTAATTTTTTCGTTAAGCAGTATAGTTGCTGTATATTGGTATTTGCAAGCGAATGTTTTCCCCAGTATAGGATATAGCAGTCACAAGATGGTTTAATAGAAAACCATGGCGGATCTGAACTGTTTGGATCTCGGAGGACTTTGTCAAGTTTGTGTTAGTGCCTGCAATTTTATGCCAGTACGCTGAGCTGCTGTAGGGTTATTTCTATAGTACATTGTGAACTATGGATCATTCAGTATAGAATAAATAGACTTTGAATTTTGGCTATATATTTCAGAACTAACATCTTTCTCCTGAGTCTGAGAAGAGGTTTTCCCTAGCCGAATCATACACCGGGGCACCATAATCAAGGCAAGATCTGTGTAGGGCTCTATACAAGTGAAGCAAGGTATAACGATCTGCACCTCATGAATTAGAAGAGATAGCCCTTAGTAAATTAATTTTTTTCTGGCAAGCAGTCGGTATATATTTGACGTATTCTGAGAAATTAAATTTGTTATCAAAATCACACCAAGAAGACGAACGCTGCTCAAAACAATGATACGTTGGTTTCTTAAGGGTACTTCCGAATCTTTCGTTTGTTACAAAAATGAATGACACTTTATTCTGATGAAATAGTTGGTAAACATTCTGTGCCATCCATAGCTCAATATTATTAATTGAAGTTTGTAGTTGCCTCTCAATAAAGTTCATGTTCTGAGAACTGCAAGAGACAGTCAGATCGTCGGCATAAAAGTATGGATTGACAGTATTGGGAATATATTTGATCATCTGATTTATTCATATTGCAAATAAGGTTGGATTGAGAACAGAGCCCTGAGGAACTTCTTCTTCTTGTATATATGTTTGCGGAAAAACCTGGCGATAGCGAAGTCGATAGCGATAGAGGAAAGGTCCTCTTTAGGAAATTCTGTATAAAATACGGAAGTGGTCTCAAGAGAATGAAGAGCTCAAGAAATGAAGATATCTCAGGATACCAAAACGACAGGTGGTGTCAAAAGTCTTCTCTATGTCGAGGCATACCACGACGAGATGTTTATTTTGAATAAACGCATTCCTGATATTTGTTTCTGCATTGATCATGAGATCCAGGAATGGCCGGTTTTTTCTGAAACCAAAGTGATTACCGGAGATCATATTTTGAGAATAGAGGTACCATGTCAGTCGATGGTGTATAATTTTTTCTAGGGTTTTACTTCAGCTGGGGAGAGAAATGGATCTATAATTATTAGGAATAGAGATGTGTTTTCCTGCTTTGTGTATCGCCAGTTCAAAAAGAGTGACGCGAGGAACTGGGGAACGAACGTTCAATTAGGATGCGATTGTACAAGCGAAACAGCGAAGATAGTGATTTATTGTCTGGGTGTTGTAGCATTATGTAATATATTCCATCGGGGGGAAGCAGCACTGTTCTTTGCGGTGTCAATCTTTCACACCGCAAAGAACAGAAAACTTGGAAAAATTGCATTTTGTGCGGATTTCTAAAATTATGCAGTGCGACGTTTGAATTTTACAGATTATTGGGCAGTGGTCACTGTTGAGCTGATCATCCAGAACTGTCCACTCGATTCTAGGAAAGAGGATGGACAGCAGATAGAGAGATCTATTGCAGAGCCTGTTCCTGTTGGGAGGCAGAGGTAAGTTGGCGATCCAGTATTTAATATGATTAGATTTTATCTGTCAACGTGCATTTCAATGAGTTGTCCTGGTCCATCTGCATTGGGAAATTCGCACAATGGATGGTGTCCATTGAAGTTGCCCAATAAACAGAAAAGGTCGGCAACTGCAGAATGAGATCGTAAAGTTCATAAAAGGTACAAGGATGACTGGGCGGCAGGTAGAAAGAAAGATTAGAGTAATTTATCTATCTACCTGCCGCCCAACCATGAGAGTAATGCCAATCGCTATTCGCGTTGTAAAAGTTTCAACAGCAGTTTGTAACTGAAGCGTTTACAAGGAATTCGCTAATCTATGATCGTGGTTACCCCCTCCTTGAGCATTATTTGGGAGAGATGTGTCTTGCCCAAAGCGAGTATAATATTTATTGAAAGAGACGTCTAAGGTGTTAAATATGTCTCTAGTAAACAGATTCCAACTGGATTATGATGCATAATTATCTCGTGGATGTCATCGAAAATGTTGCAAAAGCCTCTGCAGATCCATTGTACGATGTTTTTCATTGTTTGGATTTAAACGGAGAAACTTTGTCTGTCGGCTTTTTGGAAGTCTGTTTCAGGAGGTCAATTTTCATTCTGTGTCTCTTTGAAAAAACAGGCCTTGCATCTGTTACGTCTTATGGATGATTATCCAGAAGACAGTGTATTACTAGATCTATACGAAGTCTGTTGTTTCGAAGATTGTGGTATAGAATAGAGTAACGTCGAGCCCATTCAGAAATAGAGATCCTTGTCGGAATTAATGTATCAGTCTGATATTGAATGAACTCTTTGAGCAGCAGCATCGGCATATGTACGTCTCGACATCTGTTGCGCTCATTTTTTGCCTTGCTTCAGAAAATGCGACTTTCTTTCTTATCTTGTACTTTTCTTTTCATATTTCTACTGGTCACATATTTTAGAGAAAGCTGGGTTTCCTTTACAGTTAGGGAAAAGTGAGGACTGCAATTTACAATTATCTTGGGCATGCTCTTTCGAACTATAGTTAGGGCATACTACATCACCTCGATAGACCGTTCGAGAGTGTCCGAATTTCTGAATTTAGAACACCTTATTGGATTTGGAATATACAGGTCTGTTGAACGCGGCAATTCAAATACCCGGCTTTCACCGATGAAGGTAAGTTTGGTGAACTAAATGTCAGTATGATGCTGCGAGTTGGGATAAGTTCACCATCTTCCTTCAGCTTTCTTCGCCCTCTCTTCGCTTGTGTGACCTTCTGATACTCCAATTCACTGACAATTTGCTCCTCTGAGACATTCATTAGGTCTCATTCTGAGATGACACCTTTGGAAGTAGTGTGTGTGTGTGTGTGTGTGTGTGTGTGTGTGTGTGTGTGTGTGTGTGTGTGTGTGTGTGTGTGTGTGTGTGTGTGTGTGTGTGTGTGTGTGTGTGTCTTTCAGTCTCTTTCGGTTGGTTTAGTCATCATCAGGTTGATGCAAATCCATTGATTTTGAATCGGGGGAAAGTTATCAAAATCCATGTTTTGCCCCTTTTGGCCACAGCGATTTGCTTTTCCACCCAGGTTTCCGACCTCGCCACGGGGAGGCAGGTGCAGTGCCACAAGGTAACCAAGAGGCTGAGTCAGTATCATCATCATCATCATCATCATCATCACCCATTTTCAATCCACTGCAGGATGAAGGCCTCTTCAGCAACTTTCCAGTGCTTTCTGTTTTGAGCACTTACCATCCATTTACTACCCACAGACTCATGAATTTCACCTATCCATCTCCGCCTTTGTCTTCCAGGATTTCTTCTAGCTCCTCTTGGATATCATTCTGTTATTTTTTAATCCATCTGTCATCATGCCTTCGAGCTATGTGTCCTGCCCAAGACCATTTTAGTTCTTTAGTTTTGATAAGAATGTCCTTTACTTGAGTTTGCTACCTAATCCATGTGTTTCTCTTCTAATCTAACAGTCTTATTCCCAATATAATTCGTTTCATTCTTCGCTGTGTAGTTCTCAGCTTCTCTTCTATTCTTTTGGTGAGTGCCCAAGTTTCACTTTCATAAGTCATGGTGGGGAGTATACATTGGTTCATTATTTTACGTTTCAGACAAACTGGAATATTGCTCTTCAGTACGTGACTATATTTTCTGAATACTATCCATCCAAAATTTATTCTTCTGCTGCTCCTCCAATCATTATTTCCCTTTCTGTGGCATACTTGTTCATCCTTACTTTTGTTTTAGCCATATTCACCTTTAGTCCTAAATCCTTACTAACTCTGCATAACTGATTAAGATTTTTCCTTTAATTCTTTGGGGTCGTGGCTTATGACCACAATGTCATCTGCGGATCGTAGATGGTTTAGGCACTCTCCGTTCACATTGACTCTTTTCTGCGACCAGTCTAATCTTCTGAAAGCTTCCTCAAGGGCAGCAATAAACAGCTTCGGAGATATTGTGTCTCCTTGTCGAAGTCCTTTCTCCATTTTACATTTCCTACAGTCTTTGTCTAGTCTAATAAAGGAGGTAGCATTCTCATATATTTTCTTCAAAATCATAATATGTGGGGTATCCATGCCTTGTCTTTCCAGTGCCCGAAACATTGCCTTATGCTGTATGGAGTCAAATGCCTTTTCATAATCCACAAATGCCAGGCATAATGGTGTTTTATATTCATTTGCTTACTCTCTTTTTAGCTGTGATATTACGTGAAGGTGATCCATAGTTGAGAACCCTGTCCTAAAGCCAGCTTGCTCTTTCGGTTGATTCTCATCAAGTATTCTTTCTAATCTGTTAGTAATTACCCTTGTGAACAACTTGTAGATATGGGATAACAAGCTAATTGGTCGATAATTTCCAATTTCTGATTTATCTCCTTTCTTATGCAGCAAAACTATGATTGCATTATTCTACTGCTTAGGCGTCACACCTTTTCGAATGCACTTTATGAAGAGCCTTGTCAGTTTTTGTGTTATGTCTCTTCCTCCCAATTTTAACAACTCTACAGTAACTTCATCTTCCCCCGGGGCTTTCTGATTCTTCATTTTCTACAATGCATGTTCTACCTCATCAGGAAGAATATCGAGTATGTCGTGTGTGTGTTGCTACTTTGAAATCGATCTTCCCACTGCTGGCATCATTCTCTATAGTAGTCTTTTGCTATTTGAGTCATGCCTTCTCTGCTGTTTATAAGTACACCATCGCTATTCTTCAGTTTCAGTATCATTTGTCTTTCTGTATTACTGCTGATTTAAATCCTTTGTTTTCCCTTAATGCTTGTTCTACTTTTCTTGTGTTAAATCTTCTTATGTCCTCTCTGAGTCTCTTTCTAATGACTTTGCATAACTCAGTATACTCAATTTTCTCCCTGTCAGTGTTTTTCTTGCTCTTCATTTGTCTTCGGTTCATCATGGCAAGTGTTTCTTGACTAATTTTTTCTTCTTTGGATTTCTTTTTCCCTATAGGTTTCTTGGGCTTTATCACTTTCAGAAAGTTGTAATATTCCTCGTCGATATCTTGGTCCTGAGCAGTCTGCAGAAGCTCAAACTTGTTCTTAAGTTCCTGTACATACTGCTTTTTCTCCTCTTCTGCTATCTCAAAGACATTTGTATTATTTACTCGAGTCAGTTTTTTCCTTTCCTTTCCTACATCTATATCAAGTGTACATCTTACCATTCTGTGATCACTTCCAACATTTACCTTATTCAGGACGGTAACATCATTCACAATATATCTTCTGTTAGTGAGGATGAAGTCGATTTCATTAGTTGTTAATCCATTTGGACTCTTCCATGTCCACTTTCTGTTCACCCTTTTCTTGAAAAAAGTGTTCATTATTGACAGTCCTTGAGATTCTGCAAATTCCACAAGTCTTTCACCTCTTTTATTTCTTTCACCAATTCCAAAATTTCCTATAGTTCCTCTTTCTGTGCTGTTTTGTCTTTTTCCAACCTTAGCATTGAATTCTCCCATAATAATAGTGTATTGGGTTTTCTGCTCATCTAGAAGACTCTCAATTTCGGTGTACATTTCTTCAACCTCTTCATCATCATGGCTCGATGTTGGTGCATAAATCATTATAACCTTTAGCTTTTTGTACCTCTTAGAAATCTTGAGTATTAGTCTTGACACCCTTGGTGATGTACTTTTGAATTCCAAAATGTTGTTTTTAAAATCTTTATGGACCAGAAACCCAACTCCACCTTCACTCCTTTCACTGTTTCCATTGGCGTACAGCAGATTTCCACTTGATAAACTTATAAGTGATTGATTCCTTCTTGTTGTTTGGTCAGTAAGTTAGTACTAATAGAAAAAGAAACAAAAAGGTGGTTTCCTTTTCTTGGCCTCTACCTACTTCTTTTAATGCGAAAGAGCTACTTTGATGGACTAATCAAGAAAACGGTTGGTTGTTCATTTTTGTCATATTTAGAATGCTTTTCTCTTAGTTTTTTAATTTATTATATGGTCATGAAAGTAGCTTTGATCAAGGAATTTGACATTCTTTTTTAGACTATAAATGATTTTTTAGAAGAATAAGAGAAATTTACCTCAATATGATATGTAGAACACTCCCGTGTGATACTCTCCAGAAATTAAAACGAATAAAAGATTAATTAATTAAAAATTTAATTAAAATAATTCAGAAATTAATTAAAAAGTTTAACGTAAATTTTGAAAGACAAGTTTTTTCATATACTGTCAAATATTATCAAATTCATATTTTATACTCTTGTTGACTATTTCCTTCACTTTCTTCCTATCCAGGCATAACTTTTGGATACACACAATTATGGGAGATATTTTGACCATCTTGGTGCAAAAATACATTAGATTAACACTAAGATAATCGGCCCAAATTTACCCTATTTATTTTATAAAGTATTGCTTTCAAAACAACATCGTTCCACAGTTTTCCAGTGTTAATTTAAGTCATAATTTCGGGCATAAAGCAACTAGCACTTGCCACATCGCGTAATATAGTTAAACTTGCCTTAAAATTTCGGTACTCTAATAAACAAAAATACCATTTTCACTTTAGGAAACTTCTCGACAAATTACAAAATTAGCCACATACAAACGACTGGTCTGTACCGAAGACCTCCATAGATTTGCAACGTGAAGCACAGGCCTCGGAAATAAAACAACAGTTCCGTTAACAAATTGATTGCATTATCGGGGGTGTCAGGACAAGTTCATACGAGTTCAAACACATGCTCATGAGCTTTTGACCAAGTGCATACGAGTTCGTTGTCGACCTCCCCCCGCACATGCGTATCATATGGAGGTGAATTTCTCTTATTCTTCTACAAATATTGATATCAACGTAGAACGGGTTAAGTCTTAATAGCTCCGCTATACAGTAAATTGTTTCGTACACGCGAGTCTTAAACGAATAATTATTTTCGTTAGGCCTTCCTAAAGGGCTCCAACAACCTACCATTTGGATTTAACTAAAGTATGTTTTTTCTTGCAGTCAGCAACAAAAGCCATGATGAAGGCAGTGAAGGTCATAGTTTTCCTGATTTGCCTCGCTGGATTCGCCTGGCAAGCATACCTTTTCTTGGCTATATATCTTGGATACCCCGTGACTCTAGACATCGCCGTAACGAAGCCTGAAAAATATCAGCTTCCCGCAGTCACAGTATGCAACAGGAATTTGTGAGTATATCTATGGATTTGTGAGTATATCGTGACGTAGAGTCACGTTAAACTTTATCGTTATCGTATGTATAGCTTAGCTTAATTTTCAGCACTCACCTCATAGTAATCCGCTTAGCTGTTGGAGGGTTTTATCACATACATAACACTAATAACCCAAACAAAATTATTAACCACGTGAACAAGAATAAGATACATAAACCCCTTATCGCGCTCCCATATCATCAACAATACGCTAGAAGACTTCAACAGATTTTTAAAAATACAGATATAAAATTAATATTCACATCGTATAACAAATTAAGTTCCAAATTCAATTCATACATGACAACACACGAGTACGAGACACAAGATTACAACAACATCATATATTTGATCAGATGCCAATCAGATTGCCAAGCATGTTACATAGGCAGTACAACAGCAAAATTCGGGACATCAAAAATTTCCAACACGCGTGTATACTACCACTTTAATAGCTTCAAAACCAATTCAGCAAGTACAGAACTAACACAACATGTCCAATCTCAAAATCACAACCCACTCATCGATTCAGCCATCACAGTAATTAAATTAAATTCTAGCTACAAAATCCTTGAAAACGAAGCCCTCGTTATTGAATGGTTTAAGCGCCATACATCACTCAACGTGTTAAACAAAAAGATTCCTGCCAACTTCTTCCCTATTTGGAATTTAGCACGTATCAAGTTTCCACGTGCACTGAAATGCATTTCGGGAACCCAACCCATACATAAGACAAGCGCGCTCTCTTCCCCCCCCCCTCCTCTATAGCTAACTGAAGACGAGGAAACTCGAAAGTCGCTCGTGCGCGATTATTAGCTTATATATTTCCCTTTTTTCTCTTAATTTAATTTAATTAAGCAACCATGGAAGGTGCACTTTCCTTTCTTAAAAATTTTTCTACAGCCCATAACTTAATTTTAAAACCCATAATCCCTGTAAAGTATTAGAATCCTATAACCACTATGTATGTGATAAAACCCTCCACCAGCTAAGCGGATTACTATGAGGTGAGTGCTGAAAATTAAGCTAAGCTATACATACGATCTAGTTATTACATTACAGCACATAAGGACTCCTTAAAATATCAAGAGTCACTTTATCGTTATCTCTTTAACTACATCTCTTTGCGTTTGATAGTGAGAAGGATTATGATAAACAGGTACACAGACATTTTCAGATGATCGATAAGAGACAATCTTGATTAAAAGTCATTAATCCCTTTTAAGGCAATGCACCTTTTCTATTATATCCTAATCCAAATAACTCACAAGATGGCCATTTAATTCGCAAAAGTGGATAATGAGTCAACCTTGACCAACTCACAAAGCGTCGCCACTACTGAGTTCCCTAGAGAAATCCTCCCTCTCTTCTGTCTTTTGTGCTTAGCACACCTGTCACAACCATTTATGTTTTCTCAGTAATCTCTTTGTAAACGTGAATATGAAAGCTTAATAGTGCCAGAGCAAACAAACTATCCGGAATTAAAAACTAACTAATAAAACTGAACATTGTTCACTACTTCACTTCCAAGCTATTCCAAGCTTCACTTCCAAGTTCACTACCAAGCGATTTAAAGACCCGAAATCAGTCATGTCACAGAAACAGAATAACTTGCAACAATTCGTCTGCCTAGACTGCCGCGATGGGAAGGAACCAACCATTCGATGTCATGTATGCAAATTAAACTTTTGTGCCCACTCAGTTAAAACAGACATCACACATCTTTCTAAACTACGTCGGAGAAGGTTTGCATGTGACAAATGCCTTAGAGAAGACGCTGAAATATCTGAACTTCCTCTATCCCAGACTGAAACTAGCCCTATCGACCAGATGTTAACTGATCTCATTCAACATTCAAATGCTGGTTTGCCTGAACTTATGACCATCGCATGCGACGAAACAGTGGTCAACAGAACACCACCTGACGGGATTGCCAACCACAATCCATGCAGCGCTAATCAGTCCAAGTCTCCACCGGAAATCAATGATCAAAATTATGCCTCGGTCGTTAATGTGTCCTCCACCTCAAACCAGACGCTAGTCACAGCAGGTACTTTTCAACGTGAAGATGAATCTCCAAGAATTAACGCCGAAGCTACAGTGTCGACCCCTCCTCTACAGCCAGACAGCGTAGACTTCTTGATCCTCCTAATTCACCAGTTGAGGTCCCAAATTGAGGATCTGAAGGATCGCTGAGGTTTACTCGCTGAGGAACCAAAATAAACATATCACACATATGCTCTCTGACCTCTGCTCTTTGGTGAGCGATAATAGAAAGCTGACATCTCAGCCACCAATAATAAATAAACGGACAAAATCTACTCAAAATGTCAAACCTCCTAGCCTTATAAAGCCTGGCTCCCATGCTCAAATTCACTCGAGACAATTAGTAGATAGATCTCCAGACACTCCGACTGAGCACATTAGCAGGGCCCAATCATGCACTCAGCAGAAGGCTGGTGACCAACTACAGCTGCAATCTCATGAAGAAGTATCCCAACCAGAGAACCCACCAGAAAATAATAAACACTCCATACAAGCCCCAGAACTAAACAGTAATTCAATTAACGCCCATCAAGCTCTGCCCATGTCATATGCTGGTTTGCTTACCAACAGCCCTTCTAGCGATACTTACGTCCCATCTGGAGATAGACAAAATTCCGTCATTACCACAGCCAACCCTACCTCAAATTCCTCTGGATGCCTTTCTGATATCAATATTGATTGCCTTTCCCATCACGCTAATATTTATAACCAGAGCTCCCTGCCCCGCCTAGTAACAGCCTCTAAATCTCGTCTGACACTGGCCGAGAAATATAACATCTCGGTAGTTTCCACCAAAGCCAAGATTTTTGCATCCAGATTTGGACTTAGAACATCTCCCGAATCTATAATGAGAATGTTTAACGAGGAACATAACCTCTCAGTTCAGGTTAAACGGCTTAAAAGCCGGCAAACACGCTATGCCTCTTTCCTTATAATGTGTTCTCCTGCTGTCTATCAAAAGGTTATAGATCCAGCCTCCTGGCCCCAAGGTATATATATCAGACCATTTTCTGAGAAAAAGAGCCCCCATCAACAACCTCAAATAATTCACCCTCCTCAATAGCAATCAACGCTGCACGGGAACAACCACGAATGCCCCACATTCCGGGCAATTTCTCAAAATGTGCGCAGCATAATTCAAATTTATACAAGTGGTGACAAACAGCGGCATCGGCATCATCAAATTGGTACCATCAGCCTTCAACCACCAACAAATAACAGTTCGGGAATGCTCATCCCAACGTGGGTCACGAACCGACAAACTAGAAAGCCTGCCTTGAATAAAAATACTAGAGACACCTGCCTTAAAAAGATCTAAAAAACTAGCATAATCAGAGTCTTGTACCAGATGTAAAGAAGACTCCGCAACAAACTGGATATGATTGATCAAATTCTGCTCGCTAATGATATCGATATTCTCTGTGTTAGAGAAACCTGGCTTGATAAAGACCAAGAATTTTTTACATTTTGTACTCCAGCTGGGTATAAATCAGCGTTTACTTCCAGAGTTGGCCAAAGAGGAGACGGCGTTGCCATTTTCTTTAAGAGCTCACAGGCCTCACTTGTTCATCAAGTTTCTAGCAAAACAACAGCATATGAAGCTCTCGCTGTTACTCTCAGCTACCATGGCGTTCTTATAGATGTAATTGCCATATATATACCCCCAGCACCTTCATATGACGCCATCCATGAAATATCAAACTGGATCATTAACCAGCTTCATCCTTCAGCTTTGCACTTTGTCTGTGGAGACTTTAATCTTCCTCCCCAACTAGCTAACCTTCAGAAAATACTCCTGTCAAACCTATCTTGTATAGGGTTACAAATAATTAACGACCTTCCGACCAGAGGTAACAATCAACTAGATCTCATCCTTGCCTCTTTTCCTTGCACACCTGATTAGATGCCAGAGACTTATTTTAATTCGGACCACAAGCCAATTATTGTTCTTTTACAGATACCTGCTCCAAACTTCAATGTTGTGAATTCAATTAACACCAGAGTAATAGTTAGTCCCAGATTTTTGAGCATTGCTAAATGTGTTGAGGCTGCCTCTGCCATCCCGTGGTCAGTCCTACAAAACTGTGATCTTGAAATTGCAGTAAATCTGCTTACTCATTGGCTTAAGACGATTGCGACATTTGCAGCATCAAAGAGAATTTCTATTATGCCTCGGTCCAGAGCATGGTGGACTCCCCATCTTAATATGAGCTTCAAATTAAAACAGCAACTCCACAAAATGTGGAAGCAGTCTCAAAGTGCTCAAGACAGGATAGCCTACTCTAGAGCCCGTGCAACATTCAACAGGCTGAAATCTCAAGCAATTAAGAATTATATGGACACCCCCTTCGTAGAGGAAAAACCCCCTACTTTGAACGGCCTTCTGATTTCCCACAAAAACTTGAACCTAACCAGTGGCTAGACTTTATATCTAGATTTGCATCGAACTCGGAACAATGTGCTCATCTTGAGACACCAACAACTGAAATCCCACCTGACATGCTATCTGCAGTATCAATTTCCAGGGAACAGCTTATTGCTGCCATAAATTCTACACCGGCTTCTGCTAAGGCAGATGCAGATGAAATACCCCAATTCATTATTAAATGTCTTAGCCCATACATTTTGGGTCCCCTTCTAACTATTTTTAATGCTATTTTGTCAAGTAATTTCTTTCCCCAAGCAGAGGAACATTTACCTTGTGAAACCTATACCAAAAATTCAATCACCTACTCTTCTTAAGCACTACCCACCAATCTCCAACGCCTCGATTCTTCTAAAACTCCTAGAGAAGGTACTTCTCCCCATTATAACTAAACAACTTCTTTCAAATCAGCCTCATCAAAACCACTACTCTCTTCCTCATAGATCCACTGTGACTAATCTCTTAGCCACCACCAGCTCCATCCTCTCTGCGTTTGAATCTCATGCAGAGCTTGCACTGACCTATGTAGACCTTGAAGCAGCTTTTGACTCAATAAACGTTCCTGCAATGCTGAAGCTACTTTCAGACCATTATCAAATCAAGGGAGACACTCTACAGTTCCTCACTTCACTCCTTCAAAATAGAATAATCCGGCTTACTGTCCCCGGCCAAACATACGAGCGATGTGTCTCTTCAGGCGTGCCACAGGGTGGTGTCTTATCCGGCCTCTTATTTACAGCGCTTATCTCGCCGCTTGTTGAGTCCAGGCATGATACTCTATGTTATTCTGATGATATGAAACTTCTCACACTGATTTCTCCACATGATGATCTTCTTATGATAACAGCATCAATTAACAATATACTCCTGGAATTTGCAAACTACCTCAACCAGTTTGGACTAAAAATAAATCCAGAAAAGTCTGAATTTATGATATTCTCATTAAAGAAAACGCCTTCCTATATTCAGCCAACACTATGCAATTCCCCTATTCCCATCGTCAAGAAACGTACTGATTTGGGGGTTGTTTTTGATCCTAAGCTCTGCTTTGGTAACCACATGGAAAAGCTGCTCACCCAAGCAGTTCGACTCCGATGGATAACCAAACAGCATTTGCATTATATTAATGAAGTAACGACCATCAGAAGATATATAAAAAGCACGGTATACTCGCCGCTTCTATATGCTGCAGAAGTATGGGCATCTGCCGCCCCTAGCACAATTCGACCATTCTTTTCTGCTGAGTCTGGGCTCTTAAAATGGGCCATAAACAAACATAGACTTCCTCCACAGTTAAGGACAACTGAAATGGCCAGTTTGATAAAAATTCACAGGCTTCCCACGCTTATTAGGGTAAAATGCCTTACCACAACTGTAAAAATGATCACTGGAAAGATCTCGGCACCATCATTCTGGGACCTGTGCTCTTGGAGAGTCCCTCAGTCTTTCCTCAGAGCGACTCCAACTCTATGCCCACATCTCAGCCGTCTCCACCTATCCGATAGGTTTCTGCCATATCAGCTACTTTCATGTGCCCAGTCTTTGGATGCTGACCTTAATAAGTTTTCTAGTGATAAGGAGTACAGATGCCGCATCCTTAAATTGTACTTCCCTGTCCCTGATCCTACTCCTTGAAGCTCGCCTTAACGCCGCAATCCAGCAATGCGACATGAAGATGGCTTACCAACCAACCTTGCAGTTTTCCACCAGTATATTCTTTGTACATTGTGATGTTTTTAATTGTATTATACTTTGAGTGTTGAGCTGTATTTACTTTTTATTCGTTCACATATGTATTTTTATATTTAATTTATTAATTTCTTTTTCTTACATATTGTAATATTACTGTTAACCCCTGGCCTTGTGGCCGTGATGGGCTTATTGCAATGTATCCATTGTATTATTATTATTATTATTATTATTATTATTATTATTATTATTGCAATAAAGATTTCTATTCTATAATAAGATCGGCTTTCGGACACTGCTTTTTCTTTTTTTTTAGAAAATGCATAGTGAAGATCTTCAGAGGAAAAGGGAAGGAAAGGATCTGTTGGAGAAAAATATTTGAAATTTTTTTCTCTTATCAATTGATGCCGTAAAGTGTTAGAAGAAAAAAAGTTTATTAATGAGAACAATGTACTATTATCAGATGAGATGCTTATTTTTAAGAATATTCAAGAAATGAAATAGATAATTTTCAAAATACCAATTTTCCATCGAAATGTAATACACAGCTGTCTGTAAGGAATTAAGAAAAAAGAGTGACAAAATTTTACCCACTTCAGTCTTTAAAAGAATGACTGTCTTCAAATAATGTGAATTTGGCAGCATCAAAGAGACGTCCAAATAGAGTATGGGTTAATTGTTTTATGTATAACTATTACAATGGCATGGAGTTGCTAGGAATTCTCATAGAAGCTGTCATACAGGGCCTCCAGTGACAGATCTCATCTACCTCTGTGTAATGTGCCCATAAATGGCGTGCATGTTCTCTGGTCAATATGCTGTTATGCTAGACGAAAGACCACAGCTTTCGTGGGAAAAGCCTTGCTATCTTCAACTGAAACTGACTAACTCAGCCACGGACTGAAAAAACCTTCAAAAGTTCCTCGCGTCATTGACTGAATTCGAACCCAGGCCTTCTGCACTCGGGTGGGAAGCACAGTGATTAAAACCACTGGGCTACTCGAGGAGTCCTTACACTTAGTACGGTAAAATCGGCACTGTATTGATGTGAAAAAGGAAGAAAATATTTCAGAACTTAACAATCAGTGCAGCTTTTGTGCTGTTGACTGATTTTGTTGTTGTTGACCATAATAATGTGTTATGGGACCTGGAACCGTACTACGTAGGTAGTAAGAAGAATGAGAACAGTAGAAAGAAACGTTTTAGGTGACTGGATTATAAACAAAAGTAAAATACAGCAGCTAAACGCTCTTCGATAATATTAATGGTTTCTGAATGTCATTATATCGATGGTAATGATGTTAGTAGTGTCAGCATCCTACAACATCGTTATCGCTATAATGGACGTTCTTCCGTTCAGGCCACATTAGAGAATCGAGCGGGCTAAGGCCACTTTAAGGGCATGCGCCTGTTACCAGAATTAGCTCCGAAACAAGCGCTTTACAAGAATTGAAATCCGCACATTCTGAACCAATCATTACAGTATGTAGTTCTATGATTATGTGATACACAAAATGGATTATAGGCGAGCGTTCATTCGCAGAACTCGTTTATTACGGAATAATGGTTAGTTTTAAACACAACAAAAATTTCTAAGCTGTGGTTACCTCTCATTTACTAGAGAAATGTATTATTCTTTTAAAGTAGTTTGGCTGATTACAGTTATTCGGATACATCGAATGTGTGCTGATGAGCAGCGCAGTCTCCTCTTCCAAGGTCCATTTCTGCCAAATAATTTCCTTGTACATTTGTCAAAGTTTGCAGCAAGGATTTCAAAGAAGTTTTGCAATAGCATCACTTTAACTTACGTTACCAAATACTGTACTGGCTATGGTTTTCTGGAAGTTCATTTGCAACATAGCATTCAGGAAACTTCTGAAATGCCCTTCTCAGACACCCACCGTGCAAAACTATTGCGCAAAATTCTAACACGTTAATAGTTAAATGTGTTTTAGAAGAACTAATACTTACGTTTATTATTTCTCCTGCAAACGATACAAGTTGAGCCCATTTCAGGAGTCTAGAAGACAAATTGTTTATAGTTGGAGTCTTATTTAAATATTTCATTAGAATTTCAACTGCGCACATTTTATTGCATGAGTAACCGTGAACCTCTTGACCTTGAAGTTACTATCGACTCCAGTTTAACCCTGTTACATTGATGACAATTGTCATAACGTCCAAACAGATCACATCCTTATCCATTTTGAACAATGAAGATTCAAAGTAAAACCAAAAATTGGTTTTTAAGAAATTCTTAATTTTTATTTGTTACGACGGTGTTAGTTGTTGAATATTCTAAAAATATTTACATAATTGATGAAATTATCCTCGCAAAATAATGAAAGGAAGGTCGTTATAAGACTAATGGATGGAAATGGAAAATGGATAGAATAAATGAACTCAGTGAAATAAAACGATCGTAATTAAATTAAAATAGTTCGCTACTTCAGAAAAAAATAATTTGTTATTTCTGCAATTTAAAACAGGAGTAAAATTAGAGATGTATTGCAAAAGTGAGTTGTTCCTAGATTTTCCATTAAGGATTTTATTTATAAATTTCAGCACAAGTTGCGGTCTTCTTTATTGGAAACAGTTTGAGTGTCTGTACTTTGGCTGTTTGCTTTGGTTTGGATTTTATTGGCGCATTAGGAACTAAGGCTATAATGTGCCAACACGAAGCATTACCAGAGCTATAACCAGATAAAATATTTCAGAGACATAACAAATCACGTCACTATGTCAAAAAGGTATAAATGGTATATTTTGAATAAGACTAAAAGATTTAAAGCTTTTAAATAATTAAAAAGGGCTGTAGCGTGGTCTGTGTCAGATGAAATATGACTGAGTGAATAAGCCGCGGTCAAATAACGAAAAGCAGTAAAATAGCAAATACTCGCTATCTATAACGTGGACACTAGCGCAAAGGCCTGACGTAGCCCAGTGTCAGGAGCGAGAGTGCTTAGCACGCGTTCCTTGAGTGGACCGGGGTTCAAGCCCGTGACTACTAAATACGATAAATATTTGTGTTGACGATTTATTGTAAACTCTACTGACTTGGTTGTCGTGCCGGAGTATAAACAGAAAAAAAAAAAACTTTATTTATTTATTTTATATGTCGAATGGTTGTTGCTGTTGTTGTAGGGTTTAGGAGCATCAGCGACTAAGGCCATTTTGCGCCATGTAATATTGTCTGTAAATTGTGTGTGTTCTCAGGTTGATTTTCTGGTTGCTGGACTTAAAACTCGAGTTTTTGGGAGAAAAAACAATGATATCCTCGCCTGAGACAGACTAACTCAGCCACGTTGTGAAAAAGACCCATAAAAATTCTTCACATCATCGACGGCACTCAAACTGAGGTCATTTCCATCCAGTGTGGAGAGGACAGTGATTCTACCAATAGAATTACCCACGAGGGCATGTCGAATGATTAAAAACTTGTCACAATTATCTGCCCTCAGCGGGAACGAACACATAAGATGATCGTGTCCCGTGCGGAGGCGATAAAAACAGCTTCCTCTCTGCGGTTCCTGCTCAGACTTGACTGCCACTTTTAGTTTACAAGCTTCTTATCTCTGATGAAGCCTGTAATATATATGTCTGCGAGGGTAGCAGAGTGGTATCGTCACCGTCCTCCCCAGACCTGGTTGAAAAGGCCCGAAATTTAATCCTCTCGATGACGCCAGGAACTTTAATGGGCTTTTTTCAAACTGCGGCTCAGTTCGTCGGTCTTAGACGTAGATAGCAAAAGGTTTTTTTCCCCCAGAAACTGGGGTTTCTCATATAGCAAAACACGCAAATCGACCAGAGAATATTCTCAATTTACAGACAAAAATACGGGTTTATGTAGTAAATTACGGGAAACCGTAATATAATAATTTGATTTTTTGTAGTACTATATATATATATATATATATTTTTTTTTTTTTTAATTATTATATTAGGGTCACCCATCATTGATTACATCTACCAAAATATGTATTTTGTCTGTAAATTGCATGTTCTCTGGTCGATTTGCCAGTTTTGCTGGACGAAAAAATCCCAGTTTCTGGAAGAAAAAAGCCTGTAGTATAATTAAAGATTCAGTATACACGACATGCCTTTGAGAAATGTGGGTTTTGAGGTGGCTCAGAGCTAATTCTACAGCTGGCAACCCCGCTGAGCACACTGCACAACTATCTGCGAAAACAGAAGCCGATCCCACGGATGATTCTGATTTCGAGTCATCAGTGAAGACAGGCAGAAAATCGGAGCAAGCAGTTCGAAGTACAGCACAGAGTTGTAAATGGAGAAGTTGCATGGTGGAATGTGTTGGATTGGGTTGACGATTCCTTTGTCTCACTTGGAACGAAATCTATTATTTCGTCCCGAGGTGTGTTTTAAGGGTGTTTGCGACAAGGAAACACCATTCAACAAAAAAGAATATGTCAGATGACTGTGACCTATGCGGAGCCGACAAAAACAACTTCCTCTTTACGACTACTGCGCATATTAGACCGCCATGCTTTAGTTTCAAGCTGTATCTGATGTACTTTATATATAGTCTGTTATTTCATAAATCCTTTCCTTGGGAGTGTACAGGCATTGGCTACAAGAACTTCGACTTTTTATATTAAGGCACTCACAGACAAAAGAAATGCAAACAAAAGTGAATATATGCAAATAGCTGCAAAGAAACTGTGACGTGGGGTGATGACGTCTTCCCTCGTTCAGTACCGCTGTTCGACTGCAGTAATCTGAAGCCAAAATAGGGATAACGGTAATATACACTTTGAAAAAGGTCTTATCGTGGGTGCACGTTTAGCAGGAGCTATAATTCAAGAAATGAAACCGGTTTCTCGATAGCATCCATCTCAAAGGTTATTAATGCCTGGAAAGCAAGCCGTTCTACCACATCTGGGAGCGTACATGTGGAGAAAAACCGTACTTAAAACAACGGGTTCGTTCTTGAAGTACCCTCATGCACTACACAGGACTGTACAGAAGAACGGGACATCCGGTGCAGAAAATAACATCTGAATTCAAACAAGCCCAGAATTGCCCTATTTAAACCCGTGCCATGCGCAGGGAATTGAAGAAATTGGGCATTGGTAGTCGCCTGCCTATTCGGAAGCCACTTGTTTCAGAGAAAATCAAAATATTAGTTTGCACTGGTGCCGAGAACGTCTTGATTGGACAATGGAACAATGGAAGAAAGCCATGCGGTCAGACAAATCACAATACACTTTCTTTCCTTTTTTTTTTTTGCACTGATGGTAGGCAGAGAGTGTGGCGAGAACCTCACGATGCGATAGACATTTCTTGCCCTGTTAAGCCAATCCGGGCATCTGGAGGTGGTATCATGGTTTGAGGAACGTTTTGTTGGCACGGACTGAGTTCGTCGATACCGGCAGAAGTTCGATTGTAATCCAAGAACTATGTCAATTTTGTATCACATCTGCTGCACCCTGCATTCACTTTATCCAGAAGTTGCCGGCCACGTTTATGGATGAAAATTTAACGGCACTTCTTGCCAGAATCGTACAAGATTCTTTCTTTTTTTTCCCTTTGTGCAGCTGTTTTAGGTCGGATCAGTGACTCAGGCTATGATTCGCCAAGTCAAAAAGGTATAAAATATAAGAATAAAACAGTATAATTAATTATAAAGCATTCTAGATAAAAAAAACAACTTATACAGCTTACAACTTACGTTTTTACAACTTATACAAACGAATACCTTGTAAAAATATAAAGACATCTGACCAATCGTCATTGTGAGATAAAATGTGTATTAATGTATAAGGCTCAGCCAGGTGGTAAAACACAAACGAGTATTATTATAATACGTACTTTCAATTAAAATGTGCAGGACTGTTAAAGTGGTGTCACAATTTCTACACATAGGACGATCATCTGCCCTCAGCAGAGAGACAATGCGTCAAGTAACAGTGCCCTATGCGGAGCTGAGATAGAACAACTTCCTCTTCACTGTTGCAGCGCAGACTGGACTGCCAATGTCCGATTACAGGTTTAATGTCGTGTAGCTTCTTTGCAGCCTGTCCGTGCAATGGGTGTTACCATTTGGAAAGCAATTTCTTTCGTATCAATTGCCTGTATTCTGCATAGGGGACTAACAAGCAAGAGTTAGAAAGGGTCACTGATTTGGCGGCAACGTCTGCCAGATCATTTCCTAATATCACAATGTGGCTGGAGATCCAGCAGAAACGAACATCAAATTTAGATTGAGAAATGACTTGTATCTTTTGCTGCTTATCATTTATGAGGCTTACACCACATAGATGATGAGGCCTGCAATGAATTGAGAGAATCGGTATATATATATAATATACTTTTAATGGTGGATGGTTTCTATATGATCCAAGGCTAGCTTAACTGCGTGCAGTTCTGCAGTGAATATGCTGCATTCGGGGGAGATCTGCTCAGATACCGAAGTGTCTGAAAAAGACAACTACAGATTCCACAGCGATTGCTGACTTCGAACCACATGTGTAGACTGGCAAGAAGTCAGAATGTTCAGATCGGTGTGTCAAAAGAGCTGCAGATAGAAAGCAGATGGAGTACACTCGTTTTCCTAATTATTTAGAAAGAAGTCGCAGGGTGGGAAGCGGCATGCCAGGGTGAACGAGGTTTGACTTGGAGATGGGGCAACATTGTCTAAATGCTAAGAGATTTATGCTCATATCTCGTAGTAGCCGTTGGATACAAATATCGTATGGATGATTATCTATACAACACTAGTCAGATTGATAGTACTGGGAGTGTTGTATAGATTTGAGTCCATTATGCACTGCCCATGAGATCAGGTAATCAATGGTGCAGTTGTCTGTCGTTTACCTTCATTTCGCGAGATTGAAAAAAAATCTGAATCCTCAGTATAGAGAGCACAGCTTGCAGCTGAAGGAAGTTGTTTAGCGATGGAATTCACTTTGATGGCAAAAAGGGTAACACTTAAAACTGATCCGTGGGGTACTCCCTCCTCTTTTGAAAAAGGACCAAGAGAAGGTTGGTCCCATACGAACTGGGAAGGAACGACGGAATAAAAAGTTTTTAATAAAAAAAGCCGAGTGATGACCTTTGAGACCGACGCTGTAAAGTTCTTTTAAAATCGAAATCTCTAAGTTGTGTCATTCGTTTCTCCCTTTCGTTTCTCCCTTAAATTACTGGAATAAGTTGCCTTCATGGGTGGTAGAGGCCGACAGTTTGGGGAAATTCAAAGGTCATCTGGATAGTACTTTCGGGTAAGGGAAGCGCATAGGATGATAGGTTTAATTTCCTTTTTTTTTATTAATTATTATTATTATTTAGTTGTTTATTTATTTTTTATTTATTATTTTTTTTATCATTGTTTTGTTCGGATTTTTTTTTTTTTTGGCTGGTGCAGCATAAGCCATAGGCTTTCTTGCACCATGCGGCCGTTACTAATACTAATACTAATACTAAATACTAATACTAATATCGAAGAACGCGGACACCAGGTGCTCTCGCTTTAAAAAGGCACCTGGAATAGAAGTTTCGAGCCCAATTAAATGGTCCAAAGTAAATTTATTCTTTTTTGTAGCTACCTCACTCTGGAGAGGAGCCATTTCCCTCCAAATACCATATAAGGCAGGCATTGACCATTCTCTCCAGGATTTTGCACAGACAACCAGGATTTTGCACAGACAACCAGGATTTTGCACAGACAACCAGGATATTGCTCTGACTAGGACGGTATTTTGTTGGGATTTTGGGATCTTTCTCTGTCTGAGGAAAAGCAAGCACGATTGCCTTCTGCCAGTAATCCATAAACTGTTCTTCTAGGAAAGATACTATTATACAGGAATAACACTACATCCACTGGATTTTCTGAGAAATATTTGATCATATCATAATGGATATGACCTCGTCCAGCAGCACTTGTCTTCGTAAGAGTTAGAGGTGTTTTTAATCATTCTGTGATGAATGATTAAAAGGATAAAATTTTTAGATTACAGGTTAATTGGCTGCTTTTCGTGTTTGTCTTTCAGGACCAACAACTCTGGGAGACCAAAGCAGTTGATGTGATATTAGAACAGGTCTCCACAAGAGCATTGATCATTGCAGATGGGTGTGCAATAACTCAGCTATTATACTCCAGGACAGATAACGGGTGCGATGTATATTTCCCCATCAATTTCCGGATTTTGTCCTAGACAGCTTATTAAGCTGTCTAGCAGCTTAATAAGTGCATGTCCTAGACATGCACTTATTGAACAAGCTGTAAATGCTTGTTCAATAAGTGCATGTAAAATGGATCCAAGATTCCTTTTGGCTCTGACGGTGAATAAGGTGAGGTTTGATGCGCGCACATTTGAAGGCTGAGAGATTGGCCGTGATACCGTGATCTTTGGAATATCTCCATGCTTTGTTTTGTGCTTCTTTCTCTGTTGTTTGCATTAAGCGTTCCCCCAAAGTTTTTTTTTTTTTTAAATAGTGGAAACTGGATATATATTTTCGGAACTGTAATTGCAGCGGAAAGAAGAACGTTTTCTGTGATGAACGTCCCTACTTTATTCATAGGCACTTGACTGACTGCATTGGTGTTAAATTCTGTCAAATGTTCAAAGGCATTCCAGTCAGCCTGATGAATCTTCTACCGCGGTAATCTAAAAGGCAGACAAGGCATCCCATTAAATAGGCTGGTTATCACAGGGAAGTGATCACTTCGGTAGAGGTTCTCCTCCAGAATATTGGAGCTAGAGCCCTGCTGCTCCTGTGGAGCTCAAGAAACATAGACACATATAATGTTCTCTTGTGTAGAGTACACAGCGGGACTTCGACTTATCTTAACCAGTATTTCAAATTTAAATAAAGATAATGTGTCTGTCCTAGATGACATTGATAAGTTCAACATGTTCCAGGAATTTTCAATTGCAGTCTTCAAAAGTCTTCAGTGCGATCTGCTGTGCATTGAACCCAGCTCATTGTGCTGAGGTTGGTTTGGCTGTACTTTGTAATTTGAAATTGATTTGAATTTTCAACTTGATCCTGAACTTTGAACCTAGAACCTTTGTTACCTTGGTTCTTTGTGACCTTCTGTTAACTGGGTTTTGGCAGACTAGACTTTAATTTTGTTGTCATGTATGGCCTCTCAGTTTATCAGTTTATTTATCTTTTTTTTTTTTTTTTTTTTTTTTTGCGCTCAATTTTGGGCGATCTGAGAGCGGGATTTCAGGCACCCATTAGTATTGCACTACTTCCGGTCAGTGCGGTTTTTTATTTCATTTTTATTTTTATCGTATGATGTGAGCAATACACGAAGGAACCAGTTTTTTTTTCTTGCTTCCTTCGTGTATCGCAGCCGTGAGGTCCAACCGGAGAGTACGGCACCATCGTAATATCCAAGTCCGAGGAGGGATTCTAACTCGTGACCTTTGGGTTGCCAGGCAGGCACTTTACCCACCCGGGTAGCCCGTTCGGCGGTGCGGTATTTGTGCTATATGCACATACAGTGATAGGAGACCAGGGCTCAGCTGACACATTTTTCTAAATAATATTCAGGCCGGTTATGTAGTTTCTACAACAACAGAGTTTATCAAGGGTGAAGATGGGCTTATGCCTGGGAAAAGAAAATCCACATTTATAAGGGTAGGTCATTGCGAGTGAGCATGAGCTCTATGCCACGTCCTGTTCCATTAATGACGGCAATACTCTTATAGGATGTTATGTCCATTGAAATCTCGCAGGGTAAAAAAAAAAAGGTAGAAGGTCACAATGAGATCATCAAGGTCGATTTCAGAGATTTCAGACCCAGATGGAAAATAAATTGAATAGATTGTTAACAAAAATCCTACCGTAAAGCTAATTCTTACCGCTTCTGTGTTGGTTGAGAGCGGAACAGGCTGAAAGGTTGTCTAGGAGGACACCAAATCTATCATTGGAAGATCTTCACATCGCTCCTTACGTACCATAGTACTAGCATGAGCGGAGATGGGGGAAACCCCTGGTGCCGTTAGATAACTAACACACTTTACAGTACTAGAATGAAAGGTAAATTTTTCATTTGCCTTCACATATGTCCCTCCAAGCAAAAAAAAAAAACCTAGCTTGTCCTTTTGCAGTTTGACCATGATACACTCAGTGTTTTGTCAGAATACACAATGATTCCACTATTGAAATTTAACCATTATTTTGGCTTGTTGGGTCCACCAGGAGGCTTCTGAAGAGAGACTTACTTTCGCAATCTCTTTTGGGCAAATATGGACGTTATGCTCTGTCCATTTTCTCCTCCGCAAAGGGTTCCAAGACTGCGTCTCAAAAACTATTTTTTCTTGTGAACTAGAGATTAGTTCAGGCTTCTTATTCTTTTGTCTAGCAATTTATTTTGTTATTTGTAGAAGATTAGGAGGTACCGGTATGAGAGGGTGGGGCAGCTGATTGATGTTTCTGGGTTTTTGTGAACTTCCCAGGCGACTCTGTGAGTGGGACTATTCACAATTCTATCTTTATGAAAAATTCTGATGTTACGCATGGTGGCGCTATCATTTTTCTTCATAAAAGTTTAGTGTAAGCAAAAGAAGGTTGCGTGCTTTTGTTTCTGTCGTGGATTATGGCGTTTTGCCAAAATCCACGACAATTCCAGAAGAAGAATTTAGCCATTAATTGGGCTTGGTAAATCCGTCGGTCGGCTTTCGAAGTGCTGAAACTTAACTTTTTTCAGAAGCATGTAAGTTATGCTGTGTACATTTCTTCTGCAAAAGTGCACCCAAACAAATAAAATTAAAATATTTATCTAACCGAAATTAAATCATGTAGGGCAGAGAAAATTTGGGAGTTATTATTAAGGTTTGAAAATATGTATTAAAAAAATAGGGAGGTTTAAATGCGTGAATTGAAAAACAGTTAAACGGAAACAAGAAGTAACAAGTAGTACAAAGAGGGCGAACTTAGAGTAAACAAAAACAGTGGCCCTACTAGGGAAGGCATGGTTATTTGCAAACAAGCGAGGACGGGTTGCAAAATGCGAGAGACAATAGCATTCAGTTATGAAGCAGCTTTAATGTAAGTCAAAGCTGGACAGAGACAGAAATACGTCGGGACAGTCTGGCGTTTGTGTCGTCTGGTGCTTACTTGGCACAAGAAGGTAAGTTGGCGACATTTTATCAAAACTCTGGAAACATGAAATAACTCCTTTTGGGGACGGCGGCATACATGAAAGGGTTGTAATGCTGGAGTGCGAAGTAAGCAAATAAACAAGTAAACAAGAAAAGTACAAGAGATGGCTTTAGTCTGATGCACGAGGGAGACATTTGTGCAAGGTCTCTAGAAATTGGGAAGGAATGAGAAATTAAGCATAGTAGTGGGATTGGTTAAAGTCCTTGAGAGAGGAATTCCAAAATTCTGAAAATAATAATAAGATGAAGAAGAAAAACAGGATAAAAACGGTAGTGAGTAAAGAGAACTCAAGGACGGCGGAATGAAGGTGTTTTTTTTTTTTGGAAAGTGCGGTCTAGTAAGTTGATATGTGGGTTTAAAGTTTAAAGTAAAAGTGGAGCTGGCCATCAGTTGGTTGATCGGAGTGTCTAGTAATATAATCGCGTGCTGTATTTCTGAAGATTATTTCGTGTAGGAAGCTATACATAATTCTAGATCCGGTCCCATTGAGAATGAGTCGGGTATGCAGATATGTGAATCAAGAAATCTATGTGGAAAAGTGTCCAGTAGCCGATTGAGCGTCGAGTCTATGAACATCGCTCAATTCTGCTAATGGAGAGAGAGAGTGTGACTCACTGCTTCGGACAATAAGGCAGACATTCTCTCCCCCTGATGACCTTTTTTAGCAACATAATCGCATGATGATGCATTTCTGAAGATTAATTCGAGTAGAAAGCTGCACACACGTTTAGATCTGGTCCCCGTCTAGAATCAGACAGGTACGCAGGCTTATGCATCAAGAAATCTATGTGAAAATGGTATTCAGTCCAAGAGCCCTAGAAGAAGAGCTAGACCACCAGAAAGAACGATTGTAAACGTATGTGGGAAGCCTGTCTGCCACAGAGAAGAGTCCGAGCTTATATAGGACCCCAGCAGAAAGAGCGAAAAATTAATTGGAAGTAAGTGTGTTCCAGAGTTATTGAACCAAGAACGTATAGACTTATAAATTAAACTCTGTGTTGTATTGGTTGATAGTTTCCTTCAAAGAAAAAATTTGTAATGTACAATTATGCTATTAAGTTGGCATATAGATTAAGTTAAATACCATAAAATGATGCAGGGGATGCTTAAAAGGGTAAAGAAGGAAAAAAAATAAGGGAATTAATAGTGACATTAATCATAGGCGTAGTAGAAAGAGAACGTGATAACATATATAATTTTCTCGATAAAGTGTTTCTACTGATAATATTATAGCAGATAAAATTCTACGCAATCTGTGAAAATAAAGTTATTTTATTGAGAAAGCTTGGGAGAAAAGGGGAACCCTGCCCTGTGTCAGGAAAGTGAAGTAACAAATATGCCTGTGAGTGAGGTTTTTGTAAATACTAATGATGCGAGGTGATAAGTAGAAATTGTTTTGATAGGTGATTTGATAGAAATAGGTGATTTGTAGCCTACTGATGTAAGGTAATATGTGTAAAAACCTTTAAATGAAGCGAAAAAAAAGAAGAAGAAGGGGATGTGTTATATCTGATGTAAATTATATATATATATATATATGAGGAATATATATCGGAATAGTTGATACATATGTGTGAGATGGTAAAAATTCTTGTATAATTGTTCTTATAAATAAATTAAAATTTAGAATCTGTTTGTATATATATATATATATATATATATATTTCATTGTTACACTAATAAAACTTCAGATGCTTGCGTCTATAACCTATTTCACTTGGTCAAAAGACCTATTTTCAACATATTAAAAGTTACCACTAACAAAACAACCCATACTGCAAAAGTTACACATACTAATAACACTACTCTGGGTAGATTTGCAGATGTATTAAGTTCATGGGACGAACCCATTATACCTGTCAAGCAGATACACGATATTATCTTCGGACTAAAACTGAGTAAATTTAAAGCTTTAATAAAAATCAATGCCACATATAGCCACAAGAATATACATCTGAAGCACTTACTTAGCGATATCTTTAAATACAGATGTAGCAATATATATAGCACTACCAACGAATATATTAACATCAAATACAGCTATAACATGTTGGATCATATAAACCTAAATAAACTCATGAATATCTACAAACACAACCTGCCAATTAACAATCTGATTATCAGTACCAGATTCAGTTACAATAAGCCTATTGGTCTTACAGTCTGTAACTATAAGCAGGTTGCATGTAACCTAGAAAAGAGCGATATTGAGGCCGAATGCTTATGTCATCTGCCTCAATATATTGCCTATGTGGACAAAGATCACAAGCACATTATTACTGGTGACATCAGTATCATTACTGAACCCGAATTACGCAACTTACTTTCCTATGGATTCAAATTTAGACCCAGCACCACATACAATACCAATAAGATGTCCAAACAAATACATCAAGACCTCATACAATTTTGCCTAAAACTAGCCTACAAACACAACATACCACTAGAAGCTTTCCACAAATGGATATCCCTCACATACCAAGCTATTTATAAACAGCTCACTGTCTCACATAATATTAAACAGCATGCCAAGACCTTTGACTTGGGTAAAATAAAACAACAATTAAAAAAGTTACAGGCTATGTTTATCATAACCTCCATAGACAAAGCAGCCAACAACTACAGCTTCATATGCAAGAAATTCTATACCACTACCTTACTAAACGAGCTGAACAACAGCTCTACATACAAAGTAGAGACTATTAAACGTACCACCATCACCAAAAAACTACTGGCTATACACAAAAAATTAAAACTAAACAACACCAACACTAATTTTCCGTATGTTTATTGCATACCCAAATTTCACAAATCACCCATCAGTTTTAGATTCATCACTTCATGCAGGAACAGTTACGCTAAAATTCCACATAAAATGCTGGTTGAATTACTAAGTATTATTTTTAAAAACATTGACCATGCTAGAGTCATTCTCAATAATAACCCAATTCTAGAATATTTAAAACATAATAATGACTCTATTGAACATGTAAGCACCTACGACTTCAAAAATCTGTTCACTAGTATCCCGCACGATAGTTTAAAATACGTACTCAGTCACTATTACACTGAATATAAAAATATATTACCTTGCAAGCAGCAACACTGGAATGATCTGATAAATATATGTATTTTTAATAGCTATATCTACAATGGTACTAGAATATACAAACATAATACAGGGATTGCCATGGGAGCTTGTAGCTCTAGCCTGGTTGCTAATCTCTACTTGCATTTCTTTGAGACAAAAATTAGCAAGGAAATAACACTATATAGATACATTGACGATTTAATTGTCTTTGATCATCCTAACTTTCTCACTGAATATGGCAAATTTTACCCTTCGGAATTAGAAATAGTTGCCACCAACACAGATAGCACCAAATCAGCTACATACTTGGATATAAACATACAGGTACACACTAATAATATAGATACTAACGTCTACGACAAACGTAATGCGTTCGGATTTAAGGCTATTAGCCTCACCAACTGGCATTCAAACATATCATTAAGAATCCATAAAAATATAATCGTGTCACAAAGCATTAGATTAATTAAAATATGCAATAAGGCAAACAACATTATCAACACGCTTATCGATTTCAGACAAAAGTTATCTGATAACGGATTCCCGGATCATTTTATTATTAAAAACTTACATACAGCTATGTTGATAGCCTTAAATACTTTCCATAATAGTTTTGACCACCATTATATTATATCGCGTGTTTTGCGTAATTAACGTTTCACCCACATTATCTGTGCTTAAGTACCTACTGGATTATTTACGGTTGACGGCTTCGACAGAGCCTGTATATATGTACATTATTAGGCACTGCCTCAGGAACAAAATTAATATAGCTTACACTCATTGAAAAAGTTGTACCTATATTTGTTCTTGAGGTAGTAATTAATTTATTCTTGGCTTCCCCCCTTAGCCAGCTTTCGTTTTCTTTTTCTTTTTCTCTCTTTCTTTGGCTTTTTATGAGAACCGCTCATCCTATTCTAGTTTTCGCCACTTCATGCTATACGCTAATAATACCAGAGGGCGCGCCATTATTATTTTGCCTTTTTTTGGGCCTATTATAATGAATCTACAACTAATTACATGTCAGTAAGAGGGCGCTGACTTCCACTATTATCTTTATATATAAATTAACACGTGCACTACAACGTGGTTTTTTCTTGTTTCATCATCGAGATAGGTCTACTATTTATGCACCAAGTACCACGATGTAAGTAAGTGATTAGGAACTAGCCTTTCCTGTCTTCCTTCGCTTCCTTTATTTTATCTAATTTATATTTTATCCAAATTTGCCATGTTATGTTATGCTATTGTAATACCAGGATCTCTTACTATAAGGGACGGGTAGTTACGCGCCCGGTATAATCCGACGTACAATTGCAATATTGCTTCTCCTCTACTTTTAACTATGTGCTGTCTTTTTCTATTCTTCTTACCTCATGAACTATTAGAGCAATTCGAGGGGGATTGAGGTACTATCCCTATTCTTAAACCCTTTTTCCGTTCTCCTTTTTTAGCTTTAGCTACTGTACCACCCATTAATAAGATGCTACTGGTTCTCAATTGCCTCTACTTTTCGTTGTGTTTTAGCTATCGGTCGGGCTAAAGTCATCTAGCCTGTTAACTACCACAAATTTCCACCTATTGTTAACTACCACAAAATTCTTTTTGTTTAACCTTAACTTAAACCTTCCACCCCAATGATATCTTTTATCACCATTCGGCAACGTTTAACAGGCAGATGATATCAGAAACTGATAGCTCAGTTAATTATAGGAGGACACATTGAAAGGGTTAGCCCTTGAAAAAGTCCCTTTCATTGTGTTACTATATCCTATAATTAACATACCATACTTATCTATGTTATCTTCTACCTTTATGATTTATCTATTATATTATATTATTTTCTCTACTTTATTCTATTTATATGTATCCTTTCCAGGTTTGAACTAAGGACCAGTAATGGCTAGTATAGCGTTCTGTTGCCACTAACTTATCTATTACTTGCTTTTAACATATTAAGACTGATGTAATGTTTTATCATGTTATTTTTGATGGCATTAATCAGCTCTTCTCCTTTTAGTATTTCCAGTATTTCTCTCGCTCCTAGATTCTATTGTTTAGTTATTTATAAATTCTGTTCACGTATTCTATTTGCTCGCTATATATATATATATATATATATGTAAATTTTTACATGAGGCTCATTAAAATTTGTTGTCTATATGCAAATTTTGTGTCGTCTTCATGCTCTGCTAGCTTGCCACTTTACACACCCCCCTTAAAATTTAGAATTTTCTGAAAATAGGAGTTAATTTGCGGTTTATATCCAGAATAAGCAACGTCGCTTCAATAGGGACTTTAGTATCTAGCGGTGACTCCACCACTAGATACAGGATATTTTTTTGACTAGTGGATGGCAATACTGTGAAAATCAGCTCCAATAAAGGCATCAGCAAAATCCTACATCATGGACAAGGCCAGGAAGGAGGGAAAAACGGGGAGGGAGAAAGGGGAAAGGGAATCTGTGGCAGCATCATCATCACCATCGTCAGCGGACTAGGGATAGTGAAGTTCCCTACATCGGCTGATCCATAAAAAAGAATCCAATTTAGTTGGATAAAAACATCAACAGTGGCCAGTAGGTGGTACTACTGAAGCAAATGGGACACCAATTTCGCTCAGCGCATTCAAAATTTCGCTCAGCGCATCATACACACATTCAAAAAAAATATATATATTAATTTATTAGGGTCACCCGTAACTGATTATATTTATCCATGTGTTTTGTGTCAATAAATTGCTTGTGTTCTCCAGTCCCTTTTCCTGTTTAGGTAGACGAAAAAAACCCAGTTTCTAGGGAAAAAATACCTTGCTATCTACTCCTGAGACCGGCTAATTCAGCCACGGGGTGAAAAAAGCCCATTAAAGTTCTTTGCGTCATCGATGGGATTTAAACCCGGGCCTTTTCCACTCGGTGTAGGGAGGGCAGTGACGATACCAGTGTGCTACTAGCGCAGACAATTCTCACATTCGCAGTAGACTTTGATCTTGTTCCAGGCGTCCAAGGAGAAAGAAATCTATTGGAATTCACTCGACCCTAGTAGTAAGAGCTACCCGCCGACTGATCTCAGTCTATCCGTCCAGGACCTCCCCTCTTGTTGAAGCTGGGGTCAAAGTGGTGTATTAAGAGGAACCTACAGGTTCCTCTTTCCCAAGGGTCGTTACGCACGGCTGCACACGCTAGATTCCAATTTTGTAATCAAGTTATGGGCGTTGGATCCCAGTGATGCTATTCTTTAAAGAAAGCAACATCACTGGGAGGGCTCTCACCACGTGCAGATGCCCAAGTTGAGGGGCTATTTTTCAGATTATGGGAAATGCTGCATTTATAATTTTCTTTATAAATTGCTTAACAATTATAACTGATTAGTTTGTCTGTTGTTCTGTCAGTACAATATCCCTATTAACCAATTTATTTAAGAATTTAACTGACATCAATCGGTTTAGGAAAATTCCCAACGTTCCATTTCATAGTATTACTACTCTTTTCTGATTTAACTGTTTATCTGCATTATTTGTCTTATCTGAATTTCTTCTGAACGTCAGAAGACAAAATACGATCCTTTATTTCAAATCTTCGTTCTTCATTATACTGTACTTCAAATGTTCATTAGAAAAGAGTGTATGTGTTTACTTTCCTTGAGTAATATTTAATTCATTGAATTAGTCCGTAACTATTCATAACGCTGAATTAAAAAGCATTAAATAATACTATCTATGTGGCAAGTCATCTCAAAGAGAGTAATAAATGGCATTAATAATGTTCGATCTGTTTTCAGTGCTCGAAGAGATGTGTTTTGCAACCGGTTTCCAAAGAACTGCAAACCTGTCCGGAACATGGCACGTCTGTGTAAGGTGCAAGAGAGATTCTGCGCAGTTGTCGATGCCAACGAGACACTCGACAAACAGGTGAGTTACAAATATTAGGATCTAGCGGAGAACAGTTCTGCTTCCTGTATATCCATTTAGTTGTGATGAGCTCTGACTCTTTAATTTCAACTTCTTCTCTTCTCTTCTTCCTACCCACAGTACTTCTTCCGGACCTCCCCCAATTGTATCTAGCGCTCTTCTAGGTCCTTTTCGCCTGGGGTAATGCCTTACACTCTGCCATCCCACACGGTCTTCCCTATCTTTCATTTTCCTATCTCTTCTCTGCTCTTTCCTTAGCCTCGCTCCACTCTCACTGCTTAAAGACCATCAGATGTTTTTTTTTTACTTCTGGGCCCGGCTCCTTGTGCAAGTGGACGGATGGCTCCTTCCTGGTGGTCGAGTCTCCCAGTAACGAAGGACTTATCCTCCAAAGGGGACTATCAAAGAGTAAAAAGTTAGCGGTAGTAGAATCCATCAAGGAGAGAAGTTCAGATGGAAGGGGAGGGAAGCAGAGATATAGTAGGGAAGAAAAGTCATAGGGTTAGAGCGTTCTATGTGGGGGAGAACTCACTGTGGAAGCGCTTCTGTGTTTGTGATCCAAGACAACCCAGATCAGCTGCAACCAATGTCGCTAATCCCACATCATGCCAAAAAGAGACATGACGTCATCAGGGAAGGAGCAGATTCCCTAATGGGTTGAACCCACTACAGTCAGTATCGCGGTGGGGGCATGCCAGAACATCACACACTTTATGAACTCAAACCCACTACACACCTGACATGTTTAAACTTACTGTAAACAAGGGACTTTTTTTTTATTCACCCATTTAGGGGCACACGTGGGACAACGCTCACCTACAGATTTGACATCATACATTCATTAACAATGAGAAGGATGGATTTCTGGTATTAAGCGCGTAAAACTGTCGAGGATTATATAAGGATGGGAAAGAATTTAAATTTACAGAAAAATAGAGATTTTGGTAACCTTTAATTTCTAACCGCAAATCTTAAGAAGGCTCAATTCAAGTGGACTCTACGCAAAGAAGCCAATGGCTTATGTCATATTAGCCCCAAACCACCGCAGAGTTCCTCGAACATGGTGCCATGAACATCTCACTTAGCCTTATTATTATTATAATTATTATTGCTCTTATATTTTTTCTCCCTGATTGGGGGATTCCAATCCGTGACGGGTATTGCTACCAAGTACACAGGGTGGTTGTTGTTATGTCTGATGTTACTGTTGGTGGAGGAAATCTCCGACTATCCTACTGGTGTTCAGGATTGCGACTTTCTGGAGTTCCTTGTAGGTGTTCGTTGGGAGACCTAATGCTGAAAGGCTGTTATGTAGGGTCTTTGCACCGTACCAGTGGTTGATACGATGATCGGGATGGTCGTTTCTTGTTGGATATGCCACATCTCTTTGATCTCCTGTCTTAGGTACAGGAACCTAAGACAGGAGAAAGTGTTGGGTACCGCTATGTCAATCAGATAGGTAGCCTTTTCCTTCTTGTCCACAAAAGTTACGTCACGTCCGGTCTGTTGTGCTGCCTGGGGTTCGTACTTGTAGTACGATACACTTTCTATGGTCAACTGGTATTTCCTCGCTAGCTTCTGATATATTATCCTGGCTACCTTGTCGTGTCTATGTGTGTACTCAGTCTATAGTTCCTAGAGTTGATTACCTGGTCTTGGATGGCGAGCATGAATCCTTCAGTCTCGGGGAAGAGCGTCCCGCTCGTGAGCCATGCATGGGAAGAAATGTTATCTATGTGATCTTGATGGAGATCATTGTAGTAGGTCTGCATGGGTAGTACAGTGGTATCGTCACCGTCCTCCCCACACCGGGTGGAAAAGGCCCGGGTTCGAATCCCGTCTATGACGAGAGTAACATTAATGGGCTTTTTTCACTCCGTGGTTGAGTTAGTCGGTCTCAGGCGTAGGCAACAAGGTGTAATCCCCAGAAACTGGGGTTTTTCGTGCAGACAAATCGACCATAGAACACACGCAATTATCAGACATAAGATATACAGCACGGCAGATGAATTTCATTATTCGGGTGGCCTTAAAAAAATAATAATAATAAAAGGTCACTTCTGGTTCTTCTGTTTCTCAATGAGGTAGTAGTAGTAGTAGTAGTAGTAGTAGTAGTAGTAGTAGTAGCACGTGATGCAAGAAAGCAAGTGTAGGAGCTTATGCAGCATCAGCCAAAAAAAAAAAAAAATCACACCATTCCATCCAAATGCCTGTCCAGTTCCTCCTTAAATTTATTTAACCTATCAACTTCCACAACGACAGATGGAAGTTTGTTCCAGCAATTAACCACCCGCTGGCTAAAGGCAAATTTCCGCACATCTATTCTACATCTATCCTTTCTTAATTTGAACTTATGTCCCCGTAGGTTCGTAGGTCTATCAGCCTCCTTCTTCCTGGGCAATTGCCATTCTCTCCACAGAAGATTTCGGGTGATGTTGGCGGCTCTTAGTCAACATTGTCCTTGTCTTTCTCATGATATCCTCCAGCTCGGTGTTAGTCCAATCTATGACCGCGAAGAAGTATGTTAATAATAATAAGATTCTTTATTAACATAAATTTTATACAATAGTGAATCCTTACACAGAAAGCCAGAGGAATCTTACAATTTGTTGTTTATACAAGTGATTTTATTTTATAAAAAAAAAAAAATAGCAATGGTACTGCATAGTTGTTTATAGCTTTAACTCTGTTCAGCTTTGCTTTCAGCAGGCTTCTCAGTCTCTGATGGTATTTTTTGGTCAAGCACGCCTTCATTTCCTTGTACTGTAACTACTGAGCTTGCATCACCCTCAAGTATTTGTAGGCCTCTTCCTCTGCCGTAGCTTCTACCTCTTTACCACTCTGCAGCTGGTAGTTTCGGTTGACTAATTTTTCCTGGCGCAATCCGTAGGTCTAGACCATTTGTCTAGACCAAATTCCATCCTAATATCATTGCTGAATTCTTCAGTGATCTGGAGTAGTTGTTGGAGGTACTTCTTGGTTCCTGCGTAGAGCTTGATATCATCCATACACATCAGATGCGTGAGGTTCTTTCTTCCTTCTTTAAGGTTATATACGTTCTTGCTATTGTTGAGCATGGTAGATAGCGAGTTAAGTGCTAGACAGAACCACACTGGGCTCAGGGCATCTCTCTGAAAGATGACTCTCCTGGTTGTAATGTTTTCGACCTTAATGGTGGTACTCCATTTCGTTTCACTATTGTATCTCCTAGGAAGTACAATCATTTCTTCCAGGAAGTTTGTCACTATCGGAGATGTTCTATGCCTCTATCAGCCAGCTATGAGGCATGGAGTCGAAGGCCTTGCGGCAATCGATGTAGGCTGTGTACATGTTGCGGTGCTTCTTGTAGGCTTCCTCCATAACTGCGGAATCTATGGCTAATTGCTCCTTGCATCCTTTGCTCAGCCGCTTGATTCGTTCTGCTGTTCGATCATTATGTTCCAGCTCTCCAAGTGGTCTGATTTCTTCCTGGTTATACAGCTGGTTTCTTGTATCTTCGTCTTTAGGCTTCGAATATATAATTCCTTGAGTGAGAAAATCTGGGTGCCTTATCATTCGGGTGAACTGCTGTGTCAGGTGCTTTTGTGTGGAAGTGAGCTTCTTGTACCAGTAGCTGTGGACGTTATCTGTTCCTGGAGTCCGCCAGTTGTGGGAGTTCTTGATCGTCTGTTTTACTTCTTCTTCCCGTATCTCCCACCCTCTCATTTCTTGTACGTCCTTGGTTTTCTTGCGTTCTAGTTATATCCAAGTGGTTACGGCTGTTATGTCTTACTTCCATGCTCAATATGTTTCATCAGAACTACTCAATCGTCCTCTGCTCGGTTGGTCCCTTCCCTTCTTTCTCGTTTTCTCCGCGATTCCTGTAGAAGCCTCTTTGGTCCTCATCGAAAATTCGGTTGTTGATTTTCCTCTGGGGGCTCTCTTTTTTAGAGGCTTACTCTCTTGCTGAGTGCAAGGCGATTCTGCTTCAATGTGTCCAAGTACTCTCCTATTCTCTGATTTTTGTCTCATGTTTGCAGTGGATGCTGTCTCTCTTGAGGATGCTCGTCACTTTTCCAATTAAATTCTTACTCCTATTGCCCCGTTGGTACTTGGTCAATTGGCCTATCTTAACTCTTAATTCTTCTGTCTTCTGCAGTAGTCTTCTTTTACAAGCTGGTGGTTCCTTCTGTTTTCGGTTCTTCTTCTATTGCTCGCTTGCTTCTCATCCATTAATCTGCGTCGCTGCTACCGCAGCACAAAGCCGTGAATTAGGGTTGAATTTGAAAGTGTCCGGAATACTGCCCAGACACGATAGGAGGGAGCATATGATGAGAGCCTTGTCAATCAATTCGGCCCTGGAAAGATTGTGCAAGGCTCAAGGGGTAGAATTTTTTTCAGCCTGGACTGCACGTGTTAAGAGGAGAGATTGCTTCTACAGGGATGGGATACACTTAAATAGAAAGGGTGCAATAATATTTGCTGATGCTATCGAGGCTGTGTTAGGTCGGTCGGAAAACTGATAGATTGGGGGGATACAAGGACTAATAGATTAACAGTAGCCACTGGCAGAGGTGAAAGAGATTCTTGCACTGCTTCTATTGGAATGAGCAGAAGCCTGGAAAACAAGATGCAGGATATTTCAGAGACTGCTGGAAGTCATTGTGATACAAGTAAACACATGGGTTGTGTTAGGGTAGCTAAGAATAGAAACAGGTGCAGGTATACTTGCGTGTACAACAATGCCAGGAGTTTAGTAAATAAATTTGATGAATTTGAGGTATTGCTCAAAGCACCAAAGGCGGATATTGTAGGGATATCAGTCGTGGTGTCACACAGATATAAGGAATGGAGAACTGGAATTTGGGGAGTACAACGTCTACACAAAGGATAGACAGGACAGAAAGGGAGCAGGGGTTATGCTATTAGTTAAGAAACACATAAAATCCAAGGAAGTGAAGCTAGTAGACATCGCTGGACAGTGCAGTGTCGAGTCAGTTTGGTGTGCAATAAGCATTGGGAGATCAAAATTGAGAGTAGGAGTGTGCTATAGGCCTAATGACTCTGATGAGTATAATAAGAAATTGTACAGGGAAAAAGAGTGGGCCAGTAAATCAGAGAGTCTTATAATGGGGGATTTTAATTTCCCAGATATAGACTGGAATTTGTGGGTTGCTCACTCCCACACAAGCAAGGCTTTTGTGGATTTATTGGATGATTGTTTTCTACATCAGCATGTTCGAGAGGCAACTAGAGGGAAGAATACTCTTGATTTGATTATCAGTAGTGATTCTTCATGCATTAAGAATCTGCAGATAGAGGAACCACTAGGTGGCAGTGATCACAGTGTGCTGAAGTGGGATTTACTCAAAGAGGTAACTACCATCAGGAGTAAAGGGAGGGGTTTTTGCTTTCGTAAAGGGGACTACGGTGGTCTGAGACAGTATTTAAATTCTATACGGGGTGACCAACTGATGATGTTACGAACAGCAAATTCAAAATGGGAAGCATTCAAAGAATTAATCTTGGAAGCTACTAGGCTTTACATACCAACTAAGAAATATTGTTCAAGGTTTAGGCCTAAGTGGATGTCAGATGAACTAAAGAGACATATGACAGAGAAGAAAAATGCATGGGATACTTACAAATTAACACATGACACAGAAGCCTATGATAGATACAAGTTGATATGCAACCAAGTTACAAAGGAGGTTAGGCAGGCCAAGGCAGATTACGAGAAATCCTTGGCAAGGGATGCAAAGAAAAACAGCGAAGAGTTCTTTACTTATGTAAACTCTAGAAGGAAGGGGATGAATCAGATTGGTCCACTTGATATCGATGGGTCAACTGTTGATGATCCTGCTCAGGTAGCTAACAAACTAAATGAATATTTTGCATCGACATTCACACATGAGGAGTTATTCAGCGAGGGGAATGCCAGAGGTGTATTCAACTCTGGCAGTAAGCTAGGGAATCTTTTAATAACTGAGAGTAAAGTGGAGGAGAAATTGTTGAAGATAAACACAAAAAGGGCACCTGGGGTGGATGGGATCTATCCAGTTATATTAAAGGAGGCAAGAAAGGAAGTAAGCAAACTCTTATCCATAATTATGAGATCTTCCTTGGACTCAGGGACCACTTTGTGAAATGTGACCCAAATTTACAAAGGAGAATCAAAGGCTGACACAATTAATTATAGACCTGTAAGTTTAACTTCTGTTCCAGGAAAATTAATGGAGGCACTGGTTAAAGAAGCGCTGCAGGATCAACTAGACAAGACTTCAGTTATAGCTCGGACACAGCATGGTTTTGTTAAGGGAAAGTCTTGCCTGACCAATTTGATTGGATACTATGATTCAGTCAGAAAAGAGCTGGATGCAGGGAATAACTTTGATATTATATACTTGGATCTTAGAAAGGCTTTTGATACTGTTGCACATGGAAGACTGCTGCACAAATTGTAGCAGTGTGGCATTGAAGGCAAATTGCTGCTATGGATAAAGGGGTGGTTGATGGGGAGAAGACAGAGTGTGGTAATCAATGGACACTGCTCATCGTGGACGAATGTTATTAGTGGAGTCCCTCATGTTTAGTGTTGGGTCCATTACTGTTTTCTGTATTTATATAGTATGAATCAGAGTTGTACTACTCAATATGTTCTACGTTGATAATAATATTAGTAAAATAATAATAGGAGTTTAACTCAATATAGTGCGTAGAACACTTCCGTATGATACCCTCCAGAAATTAAAACGCAAAAAACATAAAAATCGACAACTTACCGGTACATTAGAGTAAAATATAAATAATTTAAATAATCAATTAAACACAAATCAAATCAATTCAAAACAATTAAAAATCAAATTAACGCAATTAAAAGAATCTAACGAAAATAGGAAGGAAAATCGTTTTGAATATTTTCGTTAGATTCTTTTAATTGCGTTAATTTGATTTTTAATTGCGTTAATTTGATTTTTAATTGTTTTGAATTGATTTGATTTGTGTTTAATTGATTATTTAAATTATTTATATTTTACTCTAATGTACCGGTAAGATGTCGATTTTTTCGTTTTTTCCGTTTTAATTTCTGGAGGGTATCATACGGAAGTGTTCTACGCACTATATTGAGGTAAACTCCTCTTATTATTTTACTAATTTCTGTATTTATAAATGATATTGATGATGGTATATCAAGCTTAATGTCCAAGTTTGCAGACGATACAAATGTTGGCAGGGTTGTCAAGGACACTACTGACACTATGCTGCTGCAACAGGGTCTGGAAAAGTTGAGCAGATGGGCGGAGAGGTGGAAAATGAAGTTTAACATTGAAAAATGCAAAGTACGTACTACATATGGGAAACAGCAACCCCAGAGCAACGTATCAACTCTTTGGTATTACACTGACAGTGGTAGAGAATGAAAAGGACCTGGGGGTAATTGTGCAGGGAGATATGAAGTTCTCCGAGCAGTGCAGACGGGTTACAAGAGTAACTCATGGTGTCTTGTCAATGATATTCAGCAATTTTGCTAACAGGGATAAGGAAGTGATTATCTCCTTATATAAGGCAATGGTCAGGCCACACCTTGAGTACTGTATACGGGTCTGGAGGCCTCATTTCAAGAAGGATGTGGAGCTTTTGGAATGAGTACAGAGAAGGGCAACAAGATTGGTGAATGGAACAAAGGGTTGCTCTTACGAAGAAAGGCTTAAGTTTTGCAAATTACAGTGTCTGGAGACTGGGCACCTGCGAGGTAATCTGATAGAAGTGTATAAAGCCTTGTATGGTTTGAGCATACTCAATGCTGATGAGATTCCTCCTCTTGCTCAGAATAATCACCTGAGAGGGCATAAATTCAAATTGAGGAAAGACAGATGTAGGATAGATGTGCGGATATTTGCCTCTAGCCAGCGGGTAGTTAATTGGTGGAACAGACTTCCATCCCTTGTCGTGGAAGTTGATAGCCTAAATAAATTTAAGGCTCAGCTGGAATGAAGTGGAAGTGTTTTTTTTTTTTTTTTTTCTTTTGGCTGATGCTGCATAAGCTACCTTTCTTGCATCTACTAATGCTAATGCTAATGCTAACAATACGCGGATGTGTGGAAGGCCTGCAGTGTTGCACCATTGCTGTCGTAGTAATAGGTGTTATGTGCCGATTAAGGTTTTCTGTGATTCTCCACCAGGTTATATTCGGCCTCTGCTTAGTTATCACGTGAGTCTTTGTGGCGTCCATTCCTTCGAATTCTGTTAGGGCCTTCTTCCAATCGTCCTCTATTCTGGATATCATGACCTCGTCTGTTTCCACTTCAGCTGTTCTGGGTTTTATTTCTTCTTGTTCTTCCTCCACTTGTTCGGTGGTGGTATGTTCCTCCTCTTCTGGTTCCATATTCGTTATCCTTTCTAGTTGAACGCTCACGTCCTGCTTGATTTTTTCCAAGATTGCAGGAGCCATCAATTTCTTCGTGAAGATGATCCTTCTCTATTCCGCTTTTTGCTGTTCGGTGACTTGAATATCCGGGAATCGTTCCAGTCACTTGATATGTAGTCTCGCCCTATAATTTGTCATATCGGTCTCCAGCCTCATGTACATATTCATTTCGAAGCTGCACTTCATGCGTTGGTGTTTTCTCCCTTCCTGGATTGTTACCAGAGCAGGAAGCATTCTTGTTGTTGTTCTTCTCCTTCTATCCGTGACGGGTACTGCTACCAAGTAAACAGGGTGGTTGTATAGTCTGGTGTTACTGTCGGTCGAGGAAATCTCTGACACTCCTACAGGTATTCAGGATTACGACTTTCTGGAGTTCCTTGTAGGTTTTCTCGGGGAGACTGTTCCTGCTAGGCTGCTATGTAGAGTGGCGCCTCCGTAGCCAAGTGGGAAGGAGCAGCAGTGCATAGCACACGCTTCTTGATTAGACCGGGGTTCGAGCCCGTCACCACAAAATACGGAGGATGCGGAAAGGTCAGGGAATGACCACCGCATATCCCGGAGCAATATGGCCTTAGTTGCTAATGCTCCTAAAAACAAAAACAAACAAACAAGCTGCTATGTAGAATCTTTGGTACCATACCGATGGTTGACACAATGATTAGGATTTTTTGGTATTTGGTATTTGGTATGTTGAGGGTTTTCGGCTCTTGGGATTTCTCCCATCTCCGCGGTGTTCTCTGTATCGAGTGACAGTACCCTGTCAAGGCAGAGATTTAAAGTGTGTGGATCGTGTATAGTGTAGTCTGTTGTGCCCATTGTTCATCTAGCTTATTGGCCATCGAGCCCCTGATGGGACCCGACGTTGCCCATACCGCGCCACGTGGAGGCTAGCCAGGTGTCACCAGTAAGAAATCAGTACTCTGGCAAGTCCTGCCACTTACTTTCCTCAGATTTCAATCTCTAGGACCTATAAAAAAAATAATAAAAAAAAAGACATTGCTTTAATCGCTGTTGGTGCTTTGTTTGGTCATAGAGATTTGCCTTAAGAGCGAGAATGGATTGTACGCTGGATTGATCAGCCCACACATACCGGATGGGTATCCGGATATACCCATCTTGTACACAGGGGTATATCCGGTCTGTTGTGCGAGATGGTTTTTGCCGTTATTATGGCGCGGTCCCAGTACAGTTTGGATTCGGGTCTCTAGTGCTGCCTGGGGTTCGTACTTATAGTATGGTACACTTTCTTTGGTCAACTGATATTTCGCCGCTAGCTTCTGATGTATTATCCTGGCCACCTGGTCGTGTCTATGAGAGTACTCGGTCTGTGTGATCACCTTGAATCCCGCGGTGATGTGCTGGATCGTTTCTGAGGGCAGGTGGCATCATCGACATGTGTCGTATGAAATTCCGGTCTGCTTTGCGATGAATTTTCATAGTTTCTAGTGTTGACTACTTGGTCTTGGATGGCCATCATGAATCCTTCAGTCTCGGGGAAGAGCTTCCCGCTTGTGAGTCATATATTGGAAGCAATGCTATCAATGTGATCTTGATTGAGGTCATTGTAGTGTCTGCCATGGAGTGTCTTCTTTGCCCATCTTTGTAACTTCGTTTCTTTTACCATCTGGGCGGGAAGGGTGTCCTCATTTAGGTTGAGTCGGGCATACCACTTATCTATCTTCCTTATGGCCTGGTGGAGTGGTGCTGTGTTGTTTTCGAAGTAATCCTTCAGGTTAACTATCGCTGTTTTCTGTCGTTCTATCAGGTCTATCAGGCCCCTTCCTCCCTCTTTCCGAGGTATTGTTATTCTCTCCACTGCTGACTTCAGGTGGTGTTGGCGACTCTTGGTCATCATTGTCCTTGTCTTTCCCATGATATCTTCTAGCTCGGCGTTAGTCCAATCTATGACCCCGAAGGTGTATGTTAGTACTAGAGCTGCATAGGTGTTTATGGCTTTAACTGTATTCCCTCCGTTCAATTTTGCTTTCAGTAGGCTTCTGAGTGTCTAATGATAATTTTCGGTCAGGCACTTCTTGATTTCCTTGTGTTTTAACTGCTCAGCCTGCATCATCTCTAGGTATTTGTAGGTCTCTCCCTCTGTCATAGCTTCGATCTCTTTAACAGTCTGCAACTGGAAGTTGTGGCCAACTAATTTTCCCTGGTGCAGTGTGTAGGTCTTATATTTTTTTAGACCAAATTCCATCATGATGTCCTTGCTTAATTCTTCGGTGATCTGGGGTAGTTGCTGGAGTTGCTTCTCGGTTGCCGCGTAGAGCTTGATGTCATCCATGTACATCACGTGGATGAGGGTGTACAGGTTATTTTTTCCTTCTTTGAGGTTATATCCATACTTGCTGCCGTTGAGCATGGTGGACAGCGGGTTGAGTGCTAAACAGAACCATAGTGGGCTCAGAGCATCTCCCTGAAATTTTCCTCTTCTAATGGAAATTGGCCTGGTTGTGATGTTCTCGACCTTAATGGTGGTATTCCATTTCGCCATTGTTGCTCCTAGGAAATTTGTCACTATCGGATTGACCTTGTAGATCTTCAGGGTCTCTATTAGCCAGCTATGAGGTACGAAGTCGAAGGCCTTGCGGTAATCGATGTAGGCCGTGTATAGGTTGCGGTGCTTCTTGAAGGCTTGCTCCATAACTGCGGCATCTATGGTTAATTTTTCCTTGCATCCTTTGTTCCTCCGCTTGCATCAATTCTGCTGTTCGGCCATTATGTTCATTCTCTAAGTGGTCTGATATCTTCTTTGTTATGCAGCTGGTCAGGATCTTGTATATCGTTGGAAGGCATGTGATTGGCCTGCATTTCGCCGCGTTTCTTGTGTTTCCATCTTTAGGCTGCAGATATGTAACTCCTTCAGTGAGAGACTTCGGGATTGTCTCCGAGTGCCTTATCATTCGAGTGAACTGCTCTGATAGGTGCTTGTGTGTGCAGGTGAGCTTCTTGTACCAGTAGGTATGGATGTTATCAATTCCCAGGGTTCGCCAGTTGTTGGTGTTCCTGATCGACTGGTTTACTTCTTCTCGAATCTCCCACTCGCTCATCTCTTGTGTGTCCTTCGTGTTCTTCCGTTCTACTTCTGTCCAGGGTGATTTGCTGTTATGTCTTACTTCACTGCTCCAGATATTTCCCCAGAACTCTTCGATCGTTTTCTTCTCGGGTGGTCCGTTTCCTGCTCTCTCATCTTCACCCAGTTTCCTGTAGAAGGCCCTCATCGAAAATTCTGTTGTTATTTTCCTCTGGGTGCTCTCTTTGTATCGGTGTAGTCTCTCGCTGAGTGCGAGGAGGTTCTGCTTCAGTGTGTCTAAATATTCTCCTATTCTCTGATTTCTGGTCTCATGTTTGCTGTAGGCGCTCTCTCTCTTGAGGATGCTCTTCACCTTTCCAATCAATTTCTTACTTATATTACCCTGTTGGTACTGGGTCAACTGACCTATCGTGTTTCTTAATTCTTCTATCTTCTGCTGAAGTCTTCTTTCCCAAGCTGGCGGTTGCTTCTGTTTTCGGTTCTTCTGCTGCTGGTCCCTCGTTTGTTTTCCATTAATCCTAGTGGCTGCTATGGCAGCACAGTATATGGCTGTGTGGATAGCCGCCAGCGTTGCACCATTGTTGTTAAGGTTTTATTATTATTATTATTATTGTTATTACTGCATATGCCCTGAACAGCCTTAAGCTACGAGGGTGACAAATGGAACAGTTCTGTTCTCTGATGAGTCCTGTTTTAGCGTATAATCAGATTCTCGACGTCATTTCATCTGAACACAACGAGGAATGGCATACCGTCCCTCCAACTTCAGAGAAAGGGACACTTACGATATCCCCTTTTTGCATTTTTCACTACTGTAACTGCTGAGAGGTTCCGAGAATAGATCCTCGAACCCAATTTGCAGTTTTTAGGAGTGCGGTTGACCCAGATTTTCTTTCAATGAATACAACGCCACTTCACAAATGGTTGAGGAATATCCAACGACTACCGTGGCCAGCACGATGACGAGATTTAAATCCGAATGAACATATGTGGAACCCCTTTGGGCGTCGCATTGTAGTCCGAGGGCCTACTCTTTGTTCACTTGGCCAGCTAATGTTTACGCCGGTGAAAGAATGGGACTTCTTGCCATAGAATCTTATACGTTTCTTTATATCGATCATGATACACCACTGTCAGGCTTGTTTAGCCGTTGGAGGGGATCACACTATGTGGATTCATGTGACTATATGTTCGTGCCTCTTGTATCGACTCCTGTAATGTAGCCATTTTCGCAATTCTTTTACAACCTCTACAAATATCTGTTATAGCTGTCCGAAATTTCTTGTTGTCTCCTAATTTCATCGTTATTCTATGGTACACCAGCATACCAATTTTGCAGTGCGTCATCGCAAGCTGCACGAGTTACATCACGTTTTCAATGTCTACTATTAATTCTTCCGAGCATTGTATTAAGGAATCCACATAGAGAACTTGAGTCTTCCTCTCCTGTACCGCCAGTACACGATGCCGGAGAGAAGCGTATACTGGCGGTACAGGAGGTAAATCTCGTTAGCGTTGCATGTTTACTCCTACTGACAATGGTGGTTTCGAGAAAGTATGAAACTGTCTACTACGCCAGAATACGAAAGAGTGCCTTCAGGTTTACCAGGAAAAATTCAGATATATGTATGGATGAACCCAGTTCCCCGATCTCCATCTCCTATTACGCACTGAATGAACTGCGAAGTAACTATTTGTCAGAACAAATGTGCGATCTTCACTTCAGGAATTGAGGAGAATTTCTTTACATAAATAGCCCAATATTTCTCTTTTTACTTCTCAGTTATTTGTTGGCTCCACGCTGTATTGAATCGGAGTAGTGAATCTCGTCAACGACGTTCTAGAAGGATGATAACTATTGGTCCTTTCAAAATGCTCAGTTATTTGGTATTTATGACTGGATTGTTTTTCTTGGAGCGCATGCTCTGATTTCCAGTGTTTGATTTGGAGATGTGCTTTGTCGAGAAGGGACAATTCAGTAGCCAAATTTGGCTTCTTAACTACAGAAAAAAATTAACAAATGCTTTCCTCAAATTTCTGAATGGAAGTTTGGTTGACCATTTTAGCCATAATGCCATTGAGCACACTTTTGTGGACGTGAGTAGACACTTGCACTTGTGTAGACAATCGTTAACTGGCCGGGTTTCGTGTTGTGAAGACTGAAACTTAGAAATAAGAAATAACTCACCCAGAAACATCATCCTCCGGCTATCAGCTAAATATAGCCAGAAGTGAGATGAAATCTTAAGAATTCCCAGAGACTACTTATGGTCTATGAGCGAAGGTGAGCTTTTCATTATGCTCGTGAGCAATAAACAGATTTAATAAGAAAAATTATCAGGAGGTAGTTCTATCAAGTTTAGTTTGGCACTATTTTTAAATATCAACGGAGTTCCGTTTATTTAAATCTGAAACAATCCAGCCTAATTTTAGTAGTTACTGGCACCATTAGCATTAACGTTAGTTAGAAGCACCATTAACATTTCTTTCTGACTGTTCATTTCTAAGTCAGTTGGTATTAAATGAAAATCATAATATTTCGGTTGATTTCATTAAGTTTTATTGTTTGCCATGTTAAATAAATAATCATATACTGTGAATAAGTGGCCTGCATAGAAACTAAAAATAAGGCCCTTCATTGTTATGGATTATGCCGCAATCTTAAGAATTCCCAGAGACTACTTGTGATTTATGAGCCATATCAAGGACAAATTCAAGAAATACATAGCTATGCTTGCAAGTAACCAGGACAGACTCGGGGCTCAAAGGCCATGCCCGCAACCTAATGTATGTAGCTGTATTCCTTCCGATAAGTTCTTTTGGTGCTCCTACTAAATATGGTTCCACACGGTTGAAAAGATAACTTTGCAATAAACTCAACCAAATCCATTGACACTTCTTATTTCATATGACCAGCGAGCTTGCAGACCCACCTCCACTCCAGCTCTCCAGGTGATCTCTGATAACCGCCCTCTGGATCTTTGCATTGCCTTTTGTGGCCTTCTCTATAGAGCTCGGACCAATATACTAACCTACATCCTGAGAATTTAAACTCTTGCTGAAGACAACCATACCATGGATAAGAACAGATTGTGGTCCAAAATTACCAACCTATGGCAGTCACGCTGGTCCTCTGGAGCAAAGGCGAAGCCACCAGAAAATTCACACCTGACATCAGTTTCTTAACCAAACTTACCCTGGCCTGGTTAACTCCGAACCTGGAAACTACATCCTTGCTGACCGGCCACGGGTCCATCAAGGCCCAGCTTTAAACAGTTTGGAATAGTCGAGGATGACACCTGTATCTGCGGTGGTAAGGAAGAATGGGCTCATCGTCTGCACGACTTCGTGGCCTACCTTGACCTCAAGCAACAGCTCCTCCTTCAGACCAACCTTCCAGACCTTCATTCGCTTACTGTCAAGATGAGTTTAGTGAAAAAGCACCTTTTGTTATGTTTTGTTCTTACGCACTTATTAATTTTTTTTGTCTCAAATATGCTGAGAATATTTTGGTTTTTAACTATAATTAACTTAACGCTCTTAACTATACTGTTTTCTCAGAAGTAATGAGCTTATGTACAGTGGTTTTGCCACTAGTTAGTTTTTTATTTTTTTATCATTATTTTTTTATTTGTTTATTTTATTTTGTTTTTTGTTATTATTATTATATTTTTAATTATTTTTATATTATTTATATATTTTTATTTTATTTATTTATTTTTTCCCTAGCTCCCAGGTATGGGCAACCTGGTAGCGGGATTTCCGGCACCCCCCGGTATTGCATAACATCTGGCGGGAGCGGGATTTTAGGTGCGCTGAGCACAGAGAGTGAATAATGGACCCGGACCTGGCTCCTCGAGCGTGGGACGGGCATTACGCGGCAGGTGCTCAGGTGTTGGCTGCTCGCTAGTTCAAAGAGGCCTGACACTTTTTTCAGGCCATTTCACAGAAGTTTTGTGCTGTCGCAGGTGATCAAGATGGGCATTTGCCTAGGTGCCACCTTTATTCAAGAACAAAAAAAAAAAAAAAATACCTTCATTCGCTCCATTCCCTGATTGTAAACAAGGAAGCGAAGCCCTCAGCGCATTCCTACAATTTTGCGCAGCTCTTTTCAAGCGAAGAAGACACCTTCCGGCCACTGCTTCCACACCTGCCATTCTACCGGCACCCGACTAACCCGCTCATCTAGGCTACACCCGAACCCAGTCTTTTCCACAATCAGGCATGAAACCTCGAGATCATTGCAAGCCTTCTGGGTAGGATTACATTGCAGACCACTATGTTGGTGTGGAATGTCTCTGTACCTGCACTCTTCCTCTTTTGGGAAGGAGTGCCTTCTCTGTCGATCTCTCGGTGCTCACTCCTCTTTTATCTGTCTCTGTTATCAACTTGCACTCTTTCTGTCCTTACTCACCCTTCTCAAGGGTGTTCTCCAACTAGCGGCTTCTGATTTCCTGTCCGCCTGTGGGACCCGACCGCATGGTTCCCACTATTTCTCAACACTTTTTATTCCCCTTCTCCCTATGCTTAGTTCATTTCTTGGGTTGTCTCTCTCTCCTTCCTTGGCAGGAGAGGTAGACTCTACTGACCTAATCAGATTCCGGGCCATGGATGGATGCTGGAATGCCTCTTCCTGGTGAGGGGCATTCCATCATCCGTCTTAGCCGGATGAACATCACAACAAACTATATTCACGATGCCCACACTACTCACACCTTCATCTGGCTTTAGCAGATTTTGCTAATTCACAGCGACACTTTTTCGCGGTTTTGTGCGGTATCACTGGTACCGCTGACAGATACACACAAATATTTATTCCTCTATGAGGTCTGCGGGGACAGCATAGTCGTATCGTAACCCCCTGCCCACACCGGGTGAAAGGGTGTGGGTTCGAATTCAGTGAATGGTTCGAGGAACTTTTAAGGGCTTTTTTCACTCAGTGGCTGAATAGGTCGGTCTCAGGCGAAGATAGTATGGTTTTTTCCCCTGGAAAAACTGGGAGTTTCTTCCAAAACAGCAGATACATCCACCAGAGAACACACACAATTTACAAACACAACACACATGGGTAGTAGAAAGTAAATTTCCAGGCAATGTAATAGTTTATTTTTTATGTAAACGCCAAACACGAGAGGTATAAGAACCTAAAGTACTTAGTACCGTGCTTGGATTGGAGATTGAGAAGACGAAAGAAGATATTTGTTGACATTGGACTTCTGCAGACTGTAATTTTCAGGAAATACGTATGAAGGAAGGTTGTTCCAGAAAACGGCAGTTGAATGAATAACTGAGGAAGATGAAAAGCTGGTTCTGTGAGTTTGAAGTTGGACAGCAAATAGATGTTGGCTGGTGGCTGCACGTGTTCGGACTGTTTTGAAAGAGAGAGCGGGAATTATAGAAGCCGATTCAGAAGAACAGTAGAAAAGGCATGCAGCAGAAACAGTATATCTATGAGACAGCGAGTGGAGAGATTGTTAGAGATGAATCATTAATTAACCTAACTGCCCCCTTTTGAATGGAATCAAGAAGCCTGAGAGAGGTTTTGGGGGCACCACTCCCAGATGTGGGAACAATATTCCACAGTAGGGATGATTTGCGATTTGTAAAGAGTGAACAGCTGTTTGGAAGAAAAGTAACGCCCTAAGCAAAAGAAAAAACCAAGTTTTTTAGATGCAGAAGAAGCAATATTTGTAATGTGTTTGTGCCAAGGGAAATTAGAAGTAAGGGTAATCCCCAAAAGAGATATATCATTTTGCCTAGAAATCGGAGTATCACCAAAGATAAGCATAGGATCAGAAGAATCCTTTTTGCGAGATATAAGACAAGACTGAGTTTTAGAAGGATTGAAATCAACTAAGTCGTGTTTGCCCCACTGGAGAATTACCTGGAGATCGGCATTTAAGGAATTGGTAGCAGATATTCGAGAAGTTGAAGCTGATTGAGCAGGACAAGGTTTCTCAAAATGGAAAGTGGAATGCAATGTGGTAACGTCGGGAAAAGTATGGATAGGATTTCCAGTCAATGGAAGAAGGTCATTAATATACAAGAGGAAAAGAGTGCGAGAAAGAACTGAGCCTTGGGGGACACCGGCATTAGTGGAGAAGTTAGAAGACAGAGAGTCATCTACTCTCATCCTCAGTGAACGTTCAGAGAGAAAACTGGATAACAATAAAAAAAAAAAAAAATAGCAAACCATGAGATGAAAGCTTGTTTAGAAGTCCTTTATGCCAAACACGATCGAAAGCATTTGAGATGTCAAGAGCAACTGTTTGTGTTTCACCCAACCTTTCCATTGAATTAGTCCACAAATGGTTACCATAGGCCAAAATATCACCCGTTGATCCACATTGACGGAATCCATACTGGCGATCGTTGATCAGACGGAAGGTTTCTATGTAATTTAAGAGGTGGCAGTTAATTTATTTCTCCATTACTTTAGAAAGTGTAGAAGTAATTGCAATGGGACGTTACATGGATGGGAGAGATTTGTCACCCTTTTTTAGGAACTGGCTGGATCTGAGCAAATTTCCAAGCAGAAGGAAATACACCTTTGGAATAAGAAAGTGAAAAAAGGCGGCAAAGAATAGGGGTAAGTTTAGGAACACAGATTTTGAGAACAAGTGCAGAAATACCATCGGGACCTGGAGCTTTCTTAGCATCAAGATTCTTCAAAATCATTCTGACATCCTTTTGACGGAAGACCACAGGAGGCAATGAATGAGCCGTGTTGGGAATGGTGGGAGGTGTTTTACCAAGATCATTAATACATGAGTTGGAACAAAAATAGGATGCTAGCAGGCCAGCTTTATCCTTGGCGGAAGTGACAACAGAACCAGCTAGTTTGGTCAGAGGTGGGATCGAAGATGGGCAAAAGTTGCGGCTAATAACCTTGGCAAGAGACCAGAATGCTCGGCAAAAATTAGGGCAAGAAGCAAGTTTTCTACTCTTAGCCTCTTCAAACTCTAGTTTGGACTGTTTAATAACTGCTTTTCAATTGTTCCGAGCTTTGGTGTAGGCAGAAAATGAAACTTAAAAATTAGAAACAAGCCCATTACGATATTAGTATTAGTATTAGTATTAGTAACGGCCGCATGGTGCAAGAAAGCCTATGGCTTATGCTGCACCAGCCAAAAAAAATAAATAAATAAAAAAAATAAAAAATAAAAAAAATATAAATCCGAACAAAACAATGATAAAAACAAAAAAAAAAAAAAATAAATAAATAAATAACTAAATAATAATAATTAATAAAATAAAAAATAAATAAAAAGGAAATTAAACCTATCATCCTATGTGCTTCCCTTACCCGAAAGTACTATCCAGATGACCTTTGAATTTCCCCAAACTGTTGGCCTCTACCACCCATGAAGGCAACTTATTCCAGTAATTTATAACTCGCTGGCTAAAATAGAACTTCCTGCAATCCAATCTAAACATTTCCCCCCGTAACTTGAATTTATGTCCCCTAGTTCTAGCATCATTTGTAATCTTGAAAATTTTGTCCTCATTCATTTTACTGATGCCTCTCAGAGCCTTAAACACCTCAATCAAATCTCCTCTAAGGTGTCTAGTTTCCAAACTCTGCAACCCACATATTCGAAGTCTTTCTTCATAAGGACGCCCTTTTGCCGATCTCACCAGGCGAGTTACCCTTCTTTGCACCCTTTCAAGAAGCTCGATGTCTTTCTTCAGGTGCGGTCTCCATACTTGAACACAGTATTCCAAGTGTGGTCTAACATAAGCCTTATATAATGGGATTATCACGTCCCTATCTCTACTTGCAAAAGTTCGATAGACCATTGATAGGACACCATGGGCCTTCCTTGCAACCTGTTTACAATGCTCAGAGAATTTCATGTCTGACCGTATCGTAACACCCAAGTCCCTTTCCTCCAGTACTGGCTTTAGTTGAACTCCACCAAGTGAATAAGTTATTTTGGGATTACTGTTTCCCAGGTGTAATACCTTACACTTTGTTGGATTAAAGCACAGCTGCCATTTTTCTGACCATTCCTGAAGTCTATCTAGGTCTCTCTGAAGAAGCTCAGCTTGACAGTGATCATTAACTACTCTACCAATTTTAACATCATCTGCAAATTTAGACATCACGCCCTCTATCCCTTCATCAATGTCGTTTATGAAAATTAAAAACAACAGTGGTCCTAATACTGATCCTTGGGGAACCCCACTTCTTACATCAACCCAATCTGAGGAATAGCCATTTATCACAACCCTCTGCCTCCTGCCCTGAAGCCATCCTTCTATCCATCTAAGGATTTTCCCAGTGATTCCAACCTGTTCCAGCTTATAAAGCAACCGCTCATGTGGGACTGAGTCAAAAGCTTTGCTGAAATCTAAATAAACAATGTCGAAATTATTCCCTAAATCCAGCTCGTGAGTGACCCTTTCGAAATAGCGAACCAGATTTGTTAAACATGATTTTCCCTTTACGAAACCATGCTGAGTATCCTTGAGAATTTCAATTCGATCCAAATGATTCTGAATTCCACCCTTGATCATTGCCTCCATGATTTTCCCTACTACTGAAGTCAGACTGACAGGTCGATAATTTCCAACTTCACTTTTAGAGCCACCCTTATGTATGGGAGATACATTTGCACTTTTCCAATCCAAGGGAATCTCCCCAGAGTCTAATGATGCTCGCATAATTAGCCTCAATGGTTCAATGCACTCGCTTGCCGCCTCTCTTAAGATTATAGGGTATATTCCATCAACTCCAGGAGCCTTACTGGTCTGTAGGCTCGAAAGTTTTTTCATTAAATAATCTTGCGAAATTTCAATATCATTAATTACATATTTTTTAACTTCGCTCCCACAATTTCCCTTTGCCACAAAAGGCAAAATTATCTCAAGCAAAAAATCTAAACACAGTTAGTTCCCTCTGAAAAAATGTTATTTTATAAATAGGCAAAAAGTAAAACCTTCACTAAAGTTCTAATGAATGTGAGTAACCATTTTTTTCAAAATATATACTGACCGGATGACTTTCCTCTTTTCATCCTTAAAATATGCAACCTTCTTCTCTTTAACATCATTAGCATATTTATTGGAAAACCAAGGTTTAGATAAAGGACGAGATTTTAAAGTGGAGTGTGGGATAAAGGATTCCATTCCTGCAAAGATAATTTCACTGACACGAGAATGAGCGAATTTTTATACCCACCTTCGAGTTTTCTGGGTGTACTAATGTCTCGATGTCGCGTGCATTAGAAGAGGGAATACCAAGGGTGGACTCAAAAAAAAAGACTTAAAACAAATAAAAGGATCCGTGTAGAGAATATTAAGTTCAGAAGATAAAAATAAAAAAGAAATATTTCATAAATGGGCAAAATTATCTCAAGCAAAAAATCTAAACACAGTTAGTTCCCTCTGAAAAAATGTTATTTTATAAATAGGCAAAAAGTAAAACCTTCACTAAAGTTCTAATGAATGTGAGTAACCATTTTTTTCAAAATATATACTGACCGGATGACTTTCCTCTTTTCATCCTTAAAATATCTAGTCCTATCATGCTAGACCATCCTCTCCTCTGCTCTTCTTTTTCCCTTAAGCTAACTACAGACAGCTCTCCATAGCCTATGGACTACTATCAACTTTATAAACGGTTTTCCGATTCACACAACATTTAACAGTTAAGCCTAACTGGAAATCTCTTTAGATATCAGGCTGATTTTGATAATCTAGAAAAGGGTTATAAGCATTTTGTATTCATAGCTAAGTTGTTACACCTATTTAAACTACTCCTTGTAACCAGGAAAATGGTAATAAAGTTCATCAATCTGCAATCTTTGTTTGCTGTTTCAAGATGTGTCCGACAAGGAGATGTCTTATACAAGTTTTTTTTCTGCAGCGGAATTGGAGTAACTAAAACTTATCAAAGAAATTCCTAGGAATGGAAAATTTGGTTCACGTTGGATGGACTAAAATACGGGGATGTCATTCGCTATATCAAGGACCATCCTCCACAAGAATCTAAATATCATGGAAATACTAAATTTCCGTGGAAGAATATTGAGAAATATCAGTCTGTGGTAAAATTGTCAATTATTCTGGAATGGCCAAAATAATTGATCCGCTTAACAGATTACAATTAGATTCAGATAACTTGTCCACGGTTATCTTGTCCACTGTAAGATATAGTATAAGTCCACCACTCCGATTAAGACCCTTGCAGGCAACTTATTCGTTGGAATAATTTGTCTATAAGAGTGGTAGTGAGTTTGGAAAAATTGAAGGATTCAAAGAGAGATCGGAAAGACACGTTTTCACTAGGAATGATATGAAAAATTTTGTTCTGTCTAGAATAACTTCGTTTCCTTGCATTATTATGCCATTTAATACTAATATCAATACTGGGATCAATCTATATAATCTTTCTTCAATCTATATAAAATTTCTTCTGGCTAACACTCTCGCCATATACAACAAGTTTGGATTCAATTCAGTGAAGCATTTCACACAAAACGCTCATAGGAAGCAATTAACTGGCTACTGAAATAAATTGAATTCTCCAATTTGTATAATTCGCTGTAATTTTTAATTAAATTTTTGATAGCAAGTTACTCAAAGGTTTTGAAATATATGAATAATTTTATGAATTCAGTAATTAATATTGTAATTGATTTGCCTATTAAAATTACGCCCTCCGTCTAGATGAATGTAACCATCAATGGTTAAACTGATATCAAAAATTTTTCCCTTTCTAGTCAGAATATTACCTGGCAATGAAGCTTTTCAAATTACCTCGGGCAGTCTTCAGAGAAATGGGCCATCCCTTCACGGACATAACCAACTGCCTATATTATATTGACCACAAGCTATTCTACTGCAGGTAAAATTTTCTTTCAGTCACTCATTTTGTTTATATTCTTTGTCCACAGAGCTGAGTATTAAAGAGTGTGATGTCAATCGGTGATCCAATGGAGGTGCTCTCAATTTAAATACGAGGGGGGCGAAATGTTCTCCCTGGGCTTTTTCTGTATATTCTACGAAGGTTATGTTTTATTAACTGTATCGCGTTTTCATCTAGTAAATAAAAAAATAAATAAATTTTTCTGTTTATACTCCGGGACAACCAAATGGTCAGAGGAGTTTACAAGATAGACAGAATACAAGAAACAGCACCGTATTCAGCAGTCACGGGCTTCAACCCCGGTCACTCAAGGCACGTGTACTTATGCACCCGCGCGCCTGACCACTAGGCTACGGCGGCCTTCTTAATATATGCCACAAGTGTCATCGCTCCAATCTTAGGTCTCTTTTGTTACAGAGCTGAATATGTGACAGGGTGTCATCGTAAATAAAGTTAAATATACACCCATTATTTAATTCCTGCTTTTTCCACTGCCAACATCCAAGGACAATTTATGAAGAAATGTCTATGGTATACGGGGACATCTGTCTATCGTATTACGTTGCAAAACATTTCTAGAGCCAGTTCAAGTGTAGCCGGAAGAGCGTCCATGATGAGGAAAGAAGTGAGATATCATCCAAATCTCACACGGCTGAATTCGTTGAGAAAATTGATTTTGTTGTTGTTGTTGTTGTTGTTGTAATTGGATTTTACGAGCATTAGCGACTAAGGCCATATTGCTCCGCATATGCTGTTTGCAAACAGCGTATGTTCCCTGGTTGATTTTCTATTTTGCTAGAAGAAAAACCCGAGTTTCTGGGAGAAAAAACCATGCTACTCTCGCATGAGACCGACTAACTCAGCCGCATTGTAAAAAAGGCTCATAAAATTCCTTTGTAATGTATTTGTGCCAAGAGAAATTAGAAGTCAAGGTAATCCCCAAAAGAGATATATCATTTTGCCTAGAAATCAGAGTATCACCAAAGATAAGCATAGGAGCAGAAGAATCCTTTTTGCGAGATATAAGACAAGAATTCCTCCGAATTTCAGGTCTTTTCCACCCGGTGTAGGGAGGACGACGATTCTACACACTGTGCTACCACGAAGGCTGCAATTAAGGAAATAGCGACACAGGAAGTCTAAAACGCTGATGGAACTGATATTCGGGTGACACTCAAGTCAAGTGGACCCAATTTCGGCGAAGTCCGGACAGTCTGTGTCAGCCAAATCCTCTGCTTGCACCTTCACGATGGTGGGACTGTTAGTAATCCTGGGTATAACCTCCATGCACAAGTACATGGTGGGTGACCAATAGGTATCAGTGGGATCACCCACTGATACCTATTGGGGTCGCCTTCCCTATTGACTCCATATTTCTGTCTCTTCCCCCCAGTCTTTAGCCTCCTTCCCCTACTCTATCTGTATACAAGCGATTGCCCTACACGTCCAAATTACTGTTTGCCAATAGTTTCGGCCTTTCAAATTCTAGTGCTCTTACCTCCCCATGAGAAAGATCAAAATTTTTTTTATTTATTTATTTATTTATTTTATTTTATTTATTGTTTTTATTTATTTATTTATTTATTTATTTTATTTTATTTATTATTTTTTTATTTATTTAATTATTATTATTTTTTTTTTGTTAGGTCCTAGCCACTGAAATCTCAGGAAGTTAGGTGGCAGGACCTGCCAGAGTAAATAATTATAATGCTGGTATACCTGGCCTGCCTCCACGGGGCTGAGTGTGGACAACGTTGGGCCTCAGCAGCGGTCCAGCGGCTAAATGGCCAGTAGAACAACGGTACATAACACTATACATATACAAAATCCACACACTTTTAAATCTCTGGCCTTTCCAGTGAACTGGCACACCTACAATGAAAGCAACGCGGAGATGGAGGAAACCGCTAGTGCGCTTGACACTAAATACAGTCTACACTCTACACTTTACATATCCAGTGCAAGACGTTGGTGGGATATCATTGATGGCCTGGATAAGCTCTCTTTTGTGATGATGATGTAAGCGAGGACATCTCGCTGACAACTGTTGTGAATGCTCTTAAGGTCTGACACTGACTTTGGCTTAAATCTCATGATGTAGTCTAGCCATTCAATTGGATTAAATTGTTGAAGGAATTCATCATGCCTTGCTTTAAACGGTGCCTTCCCGATCTTGATTGTTTTGTCGATGTAGGCTTTAATGGCTTCAGATTTGCTTCTATTGAACTGGGCACGGGCTCTTGAGTATGCAGTTCTGTCTAGTGGGTCTGAGTTTGCTTTCCATTTTGTATGTATTCTTTGTTTATTCTGAAATTTAAGGCTGGGATCTTGGGCCCACCATGCTTTGCTTTTACAGGAGATTGAAACTGTTTTCGACGCTGCAGTTCGAGCAATTGACTACAGCCAGCAGGTAAGAAAGTGCAACCCGAGCTGTGGATCACATTGGTTTAGGGCTTCCCAAGGAACAATGGATGCTGCGAAGCAGCATTTCTCTGGATTGAGGAGAGAAGGGCTAATCACTGTCTTCTTAACTGGTTTCTGATGTTGCCAGGATGTCCTGGAAGTGATTGGAAGAATGAGGGCTATTGGTAGATGGTCTGACATTATTATTATTATTATTAAAATCAGTTTATTTCCCAAGAAACCTTGGGTCACCCCGGGACGGCTCTGTGCCAGAAGGGTGTGAATACAGACTAAGGTGCGAGGAACGCAATGTACAATAAACAAGGGTACATTCGTGCTCGACCCGAGACTTTATAGGGTTAAATAAACAATAATGTACAAAATATACAGTAATATACATGATTACATGAAAACAGAAAGTCTTTGCCATATACAAATAGGCAAGTTAAAAAAAAAAAAAAAAAAAAAGTCTGTCCAGGAGCAGGGGAGTATTATAGGTTCATAATCTGGTAACAGTTCTTGAGGATTTCCTTCCTGTAGGGCTTGTCTTCACAGAACCTATCAGGGTGGATCCTAAATTTATTGAAGATCCGAAGACAATTGGCTGGAAACATGTTCCTCAGGGAATCAATGTTTGACAGAGTAAGACGTAGAGGGAGACAGGAGTCGGGGTGCTTCCCTCTTGTCCTCCTCGGGCCAGAGATTAATGCGGATACTGATGGAGCATCAATTCGCCTCGTTATAAGCCGTGCAAGCGTGAGAACATTTTTTGTCATGATGATATGTCTCCAAGGTGTGGTGCCTAGATTTGCTTGTAGGATAGATCTGGAGATAGTTAGGGGGTGGCCTACCACCCTGTTCATCCATCTAAGCAACCAGTACTCTAAACTAAGATACTTCTGAAGGTATGAGGCAGGGGCAGATGACCAAATTTCCGAAGCATAGAGAGGAATCGGCGTAATACACCTCAGGATGTGCCGAACAAGCAGCGCTGGCTGATGCACACCAACGAGCTCTTGACGCACTGCCCAAAGAGCAGCGTACGTCTTCTGCCTCATCCTGGCAAAGTGAGGCTGAAATGTGAGCCCAACGTCCCAGGTGAGGCCAAGATCAGTATGAGAGGTCACCTTTTGCACCGGTTCCCCACTCACAAAGATTTGGATATCATTTTTGGCTCTCTTCTTGGTTATTGTCAGTTGTGCTGATTTGGAAGGGCTCAGATGTAGCCCTATTGTGGCAAGATAACTTTCCAAGCTCAATATCTGCCTAGAAGCTTGCTGGTTGATATCATGAATCTGATGATTATGATCTGAGCTCACGTAGAACTTCAGATCGTCGGCATAGGAAACAAAGTTCGGATTCTGAGCAAGGAAAGGCTCCAAAACTGCTGCAAACAGGATAGCTGACAGTACACTTCCTTGTGGGATGCCTCTTGAGACGTCAATAGTTTCTTGAAAGTCATTGTGGGTCACAGACAGATGTCTAGGAAGTAAAATAGACTTCAAAATTTGAAGTAAGGTTTCCGCCAGGCCGAAGTAGTGTTTCAGAATGGTAAAAAGAGCTGGGAGGTGTATTCTGTCATAAGCCGATTTTGTCGAGGAATATGATATCAATCTGTGATTTGTTGTTAAGGGTGTGCTGAATTCTGAAGAGGGTATCAAGAAGATTGGTAGTTGTCGATCTCCTTTGTAGAACGGTATGGAGGTACTCGGGCCTGTGTGCAAAGCAATGCTGGGCAATTGTTGGCTGAATTACTTTTTCGAAAATTTTGAGTAAAGAACAGCTGATGGATATTGGTCTCAGGTCTTTAGGAGATTTGGGTTTCTTGGTCTTTGGAATGGGCTTAACATGGTAAGTTTTCCAAATTGAAGGAACTATTCCAGATTGCAGGATTTGTCTGAAAAGGTGAAGGAGAAGGTCGACTATATATGGGCTGCAAATTTTGATAATAAAGAGTGGGAAACCATCCGGACCTACAGTGGCTTTGTTGGGTAGTTTATTGATGACATCAATTAGGGTCTCTCTAGTTATTTCTATTTCAGACAAGTGTGCCCTAGGTAACCAGTTCTCCTGCGAAAGAAAGGAATCAGAGTCAGGAAAATCTGCCTGCTGTAAGCTGAACTGTGCCCATTTCTGGACAAGCTTTTTGTCAATGGCTAGGTGATGATGATGATTCGAAAGGATCCTTCTACCACTCTTCAACCTATTGAGAACAGCTTGGTTAAGGATCAGCCTTTTTTTTTTCAAGAAGCAAGCTCTTTCTTTCTTAAAGATGGAATGGTCTGAGGGAAGTTGAGTTTTCTGCCATTTCCGGTAGGCCTTCTGCTTCTTGATGAAAGCCATCTTAGTTTCCTTATTGAAACCCCGATTCGACCTGTTACCACTCCTGGTGATTCTGGCTGCACCATGTAGTGCAATTAACTTCAGTTGTTCCGACAAGAGCATAATGGCATCCTCCCACGGCTCAGAATAGAGACGCCCCCAGTCAAACCCAATCAAGCATTGGAGAATGATCTCTGGCTTCAGATATTTCGTAGAGAAGGCTATCCTAGGTAATTCAGCAGAGTACTCGTCAGGTAACCCAAGGGAATTGTTCTGTAAGGATAGTTTACATGTAATTGGCGAGTGATCAGATTGGAATCGAAAGTTGCCAGGTAGGAGTTTGATATCTTTTAAGTTGTGGAAGATTAGGTCCAGTGCTTGACACGCTCTAGTTGGTTGCGTGACTAACCATGTAAGGTTAAAGGCCCGGAGAGTGGCCTGAAGGCCCTCAAGAGCATTCCCATGCCTGGGCAGTGGCAAGTTAAAGTCACCTGCTACAACAGTTGGAATTTTAGGCATTAAGTTGGTTGCTAACCACGTGAGCAGCTCCGCTCTAGAGTCATCATTGTGGTCCGGAGGAAGGTAAACCAGGCAGCATTGGATTTGAAGAAGAGGACTCCTCAGCGTCAGGGAGACTGCCTCAAAGTTGTTAGACTGGCTCACTCGTGTCCTTATTGGCCGGAAGCGATCGTTGAACAGGATTTCAACACCTCCGCCTCGCCCGTTAATTCTGTGATTTCCAATGTGTTTGTAAGGGGTGTTAAAATGGGTAAGATCAAGCTGTCTATCTGCCGCTAACCATGTTTCTGTAAGGCAGATGATATCAAACTCATTAAGCAATAGGAGAGTCTGGAGACAATGAAGCTTGTTTTTTAGGCTGCGTACATTCTGCATAAACAAAAGAATCTCTCCTTCGTGTAAACCTGGTAGAAAGTCATCCTTTTGTAGATATGGCTGTTTATCTCGCCTGGATCCGCTGTAAGCGATCGATCTACTCCTCTCTTGGAACGGCTTTATAAGGGTGCCTACCGGCCAGCAGCTAGAATCCAAGACGATATGCTTTGCATTCGCAGGGCAGGAGATGATAAAGGAAGAATAGGTCGGGTGTCTGGTTTTGATCGCTTTTGCGTCTAAGTTGATCCCATGTTCTTGGGCAAAGAGTGCCCTGATACTTTCCACTTTTGTTGCTGGTCCTAGTCTGGAAACAAAAATTCTCTCTCGGGTCTGGACAGCTGAAATATTATATATCTCCTCAAGTCTCCGCGACAGAGGGACCGAGGCAGGTTCAGTCGGAACCGACATATTAGGCTCCTCGCATGGAGTTTTGTTACCTTGTGTTTTCACAGTCAAAACACTTTGAGCGCAAGTCATTTGTGGCTTATGCCTGGGAAATTGCGCAAGATGGTTAATTTGGTCAGAGAGACAGAAGGCATCCGCTTGAGCATAGATCCGCTCCTCCCTGTTTTGGCGTGGGGTTTCTCTCATCTCCATCCTCTTGTAACCGTGCTGGGCCTGGCTCAGAACCTGGCCACCAGGCTTCTCCTGACGTCTTTTGCAAGGTTGGTGCAGATTAGATTCACCAGGAATAATACACTTGTCCTGTATAAAAGGGCTGTCAGCCTCGAAGGTCAGATCGCGCTGATGGAGAGCGGTGTGATGGGGATGAGTGCCCAAAGGGTTCAACATCACGGCCGGGGCTACGATCTGTTCAGTTGTTTTGTCTGCAAAACGAGGTGAACTGTGCAGATTTTTGAGATCTCGATTTCCTCGCTGGACGCGCTCAGTTTGAGTTGGAGGTCTTGGCTGCTTCCTATTGATTGTCAACGGTGAGGGTGTCTGTTGCAAATATTAGGTCTAACAGGTTAGCGCCTCTGGTAGGGGAAAAATTCTGGAGGGTCAGACCTACTGCAGCCAGATTAGAAGATAACAATTTGCGAAGACTGTGTTGGCTTGAGCTAATATTAAAGTCTCCACACACTAGTAATGTTGCTTTACGGTGGCATTGATTAATGATCCAGTTGGAGATCTCTTGTAAAGCGTTCTTTACTGTGGGAGGGGGAATGTAGACTGTGCACTCAAGTCTGTGGCCTTGAATGCTGAGTAAGGCTCTTGCAGCTTCAAACAGTTCTGTTTTTAGAGTGGCTGAGCTAGTCAGTGAGAATTTTTTTGTGTTGAAGAGAATGCCTACACCACCACCAGTTGTCCGTTCTCTGGAGGTAAAAATCCCCGAGAAGCAAGTGGCTTGAGAAAATGCGAGGTCTTCTTCATTGGGGGGAGAGCCATGTCTCTGTGATACAAATGATGTCATACAACCTTGACAAGAGAAGAATTTCCATTGTCTGAAGTTTATTTCTCAGACTTCTAGTATTTCGATAGAAAATTTTGCACATCAAAGAAGTTTGGATATATGCCCTTGTTGGAGCTCTGATGGCCTTCATCAATCGTCTATGGTTCATTCTGGAGGTAGTTCTCACCTCAATCTTCATATGTCTTCCCTCAGGCGTTTGTGGTGGGTGATCATGTCGCTGGCAAGCTTCTGTAAGAGTGTTTGAACCTTTACGAAGGTCCTGCTCAGTATAACCGGAATATTCCTCCCTAAACTTAGACTTAGGCGGGTCTCAGTCAGGTTTTCCTTTCATTATTTGTGGTTTCAATACGTTGGGGATACCGCATCCAGGTAGAGGTATGCTTTGTAGTGTAGAAGTGTTTCACTAGTGCCCCTGCAAGCCAAGAAGATGCAAGGCTGAGTAGTTTGTAGTTTGATTCTGCTGTATTATTATTATTATTATTATTATTATTATTATTATTATTATTATCATCAGTTTATTTCTCTTAGGAGAACACCGGGTTACAGCCACTGGCTAGAGGGTGATCATACATATACAACTATGTTACAAAATATACATCAATGTTACAATTATAAAATACATCAAATACATAATATCTGATTTATAATTCTCTGGAATATAGAATATTTGAGTTATTAATTACTCGCAAAGGCTTTTACTACTGTAAACTGGTAAGAACATAATACCATGACAATTGAAGCATACCTTCTGCTTAAACACACACAAGTGGTTTATTTCACCATATTTACATAAACACACACAAGTGGTTTATTTCACTATATTTACATAAACACAAATATTTACAGCCAAACAACATACAGCATATGAAACAACGGGAATGACCGCGATACAGCAAAATAAAAATTTGAAAGTTCAATTTTCCAGCAGTCTTCTTCTTCTGTGGGGATTAGAGTTGCGTAGGTAGGACAATCCTGACACCTATTTCTTGATGAGGTCGGGTTTCCTGAAGCCCAGTGGCTCGTGCCTGGCCGAACAATGTGCTGAAACTGTATCCTTACATCTGTATTTGCGAGTAAGAGTTTCTGAGAACTTCCTTTCTGTAGGATTTGCAATTGCAGAGCTTTTCAGGATTGATATTGAGGTTGTTGAATAGCTGGATGGTGTTTGCTGGAAAGAATCTTCCGAGGCTATCCAACTGCGTAAATGCCGATTTCAGTTGTGGTTCCTTATCTGCAACTCGTCTTGGTTTTTCGCCGGGTATTATCCACTCTCGGACTTTCGGTGCATCCAGTCGTCCCGTTAAAAGCTGAGCGAGGGTCATTATGTTTCTTGACGTGATTATTTGTCTCCAGGGTGTGACCTCTAAATTGGAGTATAGTATAGCTCTTGAGATGGTAAAAGGCTTAGCTGAAATTCTGTTCAGCCATCTTAAGAGCCAGTATTCGAGTCCTAGAAAGGTTTGATACTGCATTCGGGAGCTGAAGACCAGATTTGTGCCGCGTATAGGGGAATAGTAATAATAATAATAATACATCGGTGCAGAAATGTGACGTTATCATGCAGTTCTGCGAGGTTCGCTTTCATCATACTGAAGCCGAATTCCATTTTTGAAATGACTTCGGATGAGGTCTCCTGAAGGTTCCTTAGCTCGTTTTCCATGAAGTTGACTCTTGACATCACAATTTCGGAACTGCCGACGAACGCTTCCATGACGGTGGAATTACTTTCCGTAGTCATTTTAAGCTGATGTTCGAGTGATTTTGTAGTGATTTTGAATGATGCACAGTATGGTTGTTTGGTCGTGAGCCTGGTAACTTCTGTGTCTATACCTAAGTCTTCATTCAGATAAGATCACATCTGTTCAATAGTTGTCTGTGGAAAATTTGATTTTTCACATGAAAAATTGATTTTTCATGTGAAGAGATTTTTAGCGGAATTGCATGTATTTTCGTTGAGTTAGCAGTCCCGACTGTTGGCTTCATGTTGTAGATTGGCTTTTCTGGTGCAGTTACTTGGTTTTTTGTGTACGTCTGCTTCCCTTTGCACGGTGTCATCTTCTTAGGAAATTTTGGGTGTCTTGGTTTGGTTGTTTCTTCGATGTGGGGGCGAGATGAATAATTTCGGGATGATTTGCTGTGGTTCAAAATTTCCGGGTGCGATTTTGTTGATAGAGAAGCTCGGGTGCCTCAGATTATAGACTTTGCACCCCGGGAATTAGTTGCTCCTCTTCCTCCGGTGCGTGCGGCCTGACCCGTAAGCTGGGGGCATTCTTCCGAGGTGTCCGGACGGTTGAATGTTAGATTTAAGGACATCTGCTAATGTAGCACATTGGCTTACTTCTGAGTCTTGGATGGAATAGTTTTGTACCCGAGATGGGAGAAAATGGATGGTGCTGTCCTTCTGTGATTTATGTGAGGAGGGGTAAGAGGAGGTTTGGAGTTCAGACGCTGGTTCTCCAGGAGGGGGAAATCGTTCATTGTGTTGGAAACTCATATTCGCTCCTAATGTTTTTTCCTTGAATGGCTTGGTATTGATCCTGAGTGGGGGATGATATTCATCAGTTGTCTTTTCCTGAGATCGAGAATGATTTTTTCCTCGGGAAGAACACTGTTCGTTCTTGAATTCTGAAGGGGGCTGTTGGAGACCAGTGGATTCGGCCTGACAGGGATGTCGATCGAGGACTCAGTGGAGTCGCTTCTTCTGGGATTTGTAGCGGAAGAAACGTGACTAGATTTCGTTTTACACTCAGGACAAATTAACACGATATTGATCTTTTCATAATTTTTATAAATCTTAATAAGGTCCTGTGCGTTGAGAAGGTTGACAAGCTCTCTAGAATCCTCGGACTTATTCAGTTCGATTTATTATAAATGTCTAGAAGAATGAGCTTGATGTCGTTGTTAACCCCATGGGCTCACATCTGGTGAGTATGGGCTTGGCACACCCAGGGTCCTGAGCTGGATATCACCATTCTTCTGTTTCTTGGTGATTCCTTTCTGCACTCTCTCTCTCTCTCTCTCTCTCTCTCTCTCAGGGTAACTCAGGGAATTTATTTTTTTTTTTGCTGGTGCAGCATAAGCCTCAGGCTTTCTTGCACTATATAGCTAGTGCAGTTCTGCGAGGTTCGCTTTCATCATACCTGAAGCCGAATTCCATTTTTGAAATGACGTCGGATGAGGTCTCCTGAAGGTTCCTTAGCTCGTTTTCCATGAAGTTGACTCTTGACAACACAATTTCGGAACTGCCGACGAACGCTTCCATGACGGTGGAATTACTTTCCGTAGTCATTTTATGCTGATGTTCGAGTTTTGCGACTACATTCTCTGTCAGACGCATGTGAGAATCTTTTAACTAATCTAGTCCGGACCAATTCCGTAACGGCGACTTGAATTGGGTTCACAAGGACTCTCAGCTCATCACAGCCAATGGGATCAGTCTGTTCCGAATGTTTTCTGTAAAAGGTGGGATGCGCTGTGTCAACTTTATCGCTGTCATTATTGATCGTTTTGCAGACATCACATTTCCACGCAAGTTTAATTTTCTTTGCAAGCTTTTTTACATCCGAATATGGGCTACAAGTTCCGCAGAGACATACCTGCTTACAGGAAGAACATACAAGTAGAAAATCTGCTTGCTTGAGACATCCGGTACACACCACATTTTCGCCCATGCTGACTAAACTGAAATGTAATGTCAAAGCGGGCTTAACAGGGTCGGAGAAAGATTAAAATACGTTCAGCGTTTTTACGTTAAACTGGGTGAACTATAGGAAGGTCACTTCGAAAGTGTGCCCTGGGGCGACTGGGTTTAGCAAGAGCAGAAGATAATCAACGGGGGGTTGCGCTGACCTTGTCCGCAACTGAACTGGCGAGAGTGACTTTCTTTGTCAGAGGTGGAAACAACGATAAAAATTATAAAAATTACCTTGAATCTGACAACCTGATGCAGCGTATCCAGATCTAGAGATCCGCTGTGAGTTTAGTCCCTGGTAGACGAAAAATCCCCATTGAATAGCTTTACAAAAAAAACATTTAAAACTGATAAATTTCTGGAGCACCTTCGAGTACATATTCACCACGGTACGCGCATTTGTCCTATCAATTGCTTTGCAATTTGTCACATTAGTTCTCGGTGCTCGGGTGTCTGTTCATAGGATGGCGCCTTTTATCAGTTCAGTAATGAACATATCTGGGACAGTGTCCCGGCCGCGATTTTCATGGGTCCTATTTTGAATGATGAATTCTGGAATGTTTTCAATCCTAGGCTACATAAGGGGTGTGTTCCCTTCCTAGGTTGTAGAGTTGACTGGTCGTCCGTGCCTCATGTGCTTGGGTCGCACATGATCATTGTAGTTAAGAGTCATTCTCGATGTCTCTTGAGAGGTCTTGTCCTTGTGTGGCTTTGCTTATGACATTCTCTTCAGTGGATCTTCTCGTCAGTTCCCGATAGCATTTCGAGTTCTTCTTCTTGTGAAGAGGTTCCGGGCAAATCTGGACAGCATTTGATATTCGTCCCTGGAATCCAATAGGTGATGTTCTTGCCGTTGGGGTATAAATCTGTCTCGTTATGAACATTCCCCACAGGTCTTCGTATATGGGGCACTGGTACATTAGATGCTCCCAGCTTTCTCTTTCTCCAGAAGGACAGTTTGAATCTTTGAGTAAACTCAGCGTGGCGAGATTATCATTAAGCCATAAAGCTGTATGAGAGATGAAATTTCGGGACAATGCAATCTGGGATCATGGTTTTGAATGTTGATTGGTGGGGTGGGCCACGCGCACCGCAGCTCTTCTGCTTCGCAGAAGGGGCCCCCGTCATCTTGTTTGTAAGCATTTTCCAATGCAAAATTCATATTGTCACAGTAAGCAGAAAAAAACACATTTTATCATTTTCAAGTTAGCAGCATAATGCAGATGTATATCGACACAACAAGCTAATCGCATTGTTTTGCAGAGAATAATATGCCTTTTTGAAGGTGTACTCCATTAAATGTTCTCAAGAAAAAAAAATCCAAATTTGTACCCATTACACTTTGAATTTTCACAAAAGACAATTAAAGTACATATTGACTGCGCCATCAGGTGGTAATATTTGAAATAATTTGAAAGCGTCTGAAAAAAAAATCCAATGTGATTGATCCTTATTTTCAGTGACAATTAAGTGTAATCTGACTTGTACAAATATGAATGTTTGTTGAGATTGTAACTTCGCTTTTTCAGTTTGTTTTTGTTGTTTACCAGTAGAATTATTAACTACTTAAAATGAGTAGAAACTACTCATTTTAAGTAGTTTCTAGTTAAAATGAGAATTTTGCAAGTTTAATTTTGAAATTTATCAGCAATGAATTTTAATTTTATCAATAGTACATTTTTAGTTGTTTTGCCAATAGTTAACTTCTTTAACAGTTCATTTCAAACTTTATTTTATCAACAGTATTTATCCTAAAAATTAAGGAACCACAAACACTGATAAAATTTACAAAGGCATATTTTTTTTTTGTAAACATAAAACCTATAAATTATTCCCAAGTTAGCAGCAGAAAGGGCTTAGAGGGGAACAGGTATTCTGTGTTATCAGACACTCAGTCTAAAACACTGATGGATCCAATATCTCTCTATTACAGAAGATTTATGAGAAGTCCGGTTGGCCTGCCTCCCTAAAATCCACTCATGCACACCTTCTCGATGGTACGCCCTGTTACGTCACTTAGGTGGCAACGAACGTGTAGAGTGGTTCCCAAACCCTCCAGTATATGACAGCACGACGAAAAAATTGGCCCTCAGTCCCCAGCGGTTTTCACTCTCCCTTTTACGGCAGCTAGAGGATCAGAGTGCAAGCAGAGGGTGCTAAGAATCTCTGGGTACGACCAGGCTGCCATGCACGGAAACTGAACTTGGCCTGTTACAACGTAAGATCACTCATCGGTGAAGACAGGATATTAGAGCTGGAAAAGGAACTAGAAAATGGGAATTGGGATATCATCGGTTTGGCTGAAACAAGAAGAATAAATAAATCACTTATAAGTTTATCGAGTGGAAATCTGCTGTACACCAATGGAAACAGTGAAAGGAGCGAAGGTGTAGTTCGGTTTCTGGTCCATAAAGATAAAAAAAAACAACATTTCGGAATATCACCAAGGGTGTCAAAGTATATCACCAAGGGTGTCAAGACTAATACTCAAGATTTCTAAGAGGTACAAGCTAAAGGTTATAATGATTTATGCACCAACATCGAGCCATGATGATGAAGAGGATGAAGAATTGTACACCGAAATTGAGAGTCTTCTAGATGAGCAGAAATCTCACTACACTATTATTATGTGGGACTTCAATGCTACGTTGGAAAAAGAAAAACACACCATATAAATGCCTCAGTCACCCAGTCCGCAGGGGCTGCCCCCAGGGTTCTGACTTGGGGCCGCTCCTGTGGAACTTTGTCTTAAATCAATTCCTCGCCATGGATCTGTTTGGTGTGGAGGCCCAGGCCTATACAGATGACTTTGTCTTGACCATCTAGACTGACAGCAGATCCTCCCTACAAATGTAAGCAAATGATGCCCTGCAAAAGCTGCTACATTGAGTGAAGTTACACTTGCTCAAACTAGCATCCGACAAGACAAAATCGGTGCTGCTAAAAGATACGCTAGACTTAAGGAGACCACCACAAATTAAGATTGAGAACAAAACAGTTAAGCTGTGGGAACAGATTAAATACCTAGGAATAATCCTGTACAGAAAATTAAATTTCAAGCCGCACCTAATATACAGGGTGATTCACTACCAGAGCGACAAACTTGCAGGAGGTGTAGGGGGCACAAAGTCGAATCGGAATCACATAGCATTGCAGGGTCCGAAATGACTTCGTCATGCGGTAGAGGACGTTGAATGGGAGGTCTCGTGAACAGCGATCCCGCTGGAAGTCAGCATTTGCGAACCGTTTCTGTTGAAGGAACCAAGAGCAAAAGTCCTCCGGAGTGGATAATCCGCAGGCTCCAATGATTTGACGCGTTGCAGATGGTATGAACTCATTTGGTTTGTTGACAGTATCCTCCATACAGTGGATTGGGAAATACCCAATCGTTGGCCTATCGCTCGAGTACTCGTACTCGGATTGCCTTCTGCAAGACGTAGGACATTCTCCTCATTGTCTGGCGTCCTCGTCGTTCGCTCTCGATTCATGGTACCTCTCGTAAAACAACCAGTCTCACGTAACCCTCTGTGCACACATGCGAAAATCGTATGATGAGGAGCACGCCTGTGCGGGAAACGTTCCTGGTACAAGCGCAGAGCGGCGTGCCCGTTACAGTCCGCAGCTCCATACGCGAGGTGCATGTCTGCCAGTTCAACATTTGAATGCTCGTCCATCCTACTGCTTCGGGAACCGGTTTTCAAATGCTGACTTCCAGCGGGATCGCTGTTCACGCGACCTCCCGTTCAACGTCCTCTACCGCATGACGAAGGCATTTCGGACCCTGCAATGCTATGTGATTATGATTCGTCTTTGTGCCCCCTACACCTCCTGCAAGTTTGTCGCACTGGTAGTGAATCACCCTGTATATTAAACAAAAGATAAAAAGATACGCGGACCTCTTCGCTAGAGTCACTCGCAGCGACTGGGCACTCAGCAGTACTACACTGTTCCTCTACTACAAAGCTCTCTTCATCCCTGTCATCACATATGGCTCTCCTGTCTGGTACGTGAGGGTGGGACTAGAAGTGAATAAACGGATCCTCGAAACCATTCAGAGGACCATTCTGCTCACCATGTCGAGAGCAACTAGAACGACTAGCACGGCTGCCTTCCAAGTCCTGGCAGGGGTTTCCCCCTGGATCTCGAGGCTACCCACTGCGGTCGGCTCTACCATCTTGCCAGAAACACATCGGCTACAATCTATGACCTCACCACTGATATCACTAATGACCGCAACTGTGATAAGAAAAGAATCACCGACCACCTCGTCCAGAATTGGCAGAGGAGATGAAGCGACACAGAAAACGGCGGAGTGGCTAGAAGATTCCTCCCCATTGTCACCAAGCTGTACCCTAAGGCGCCAGCGTGATTTCACCCAGGTCGAAATACCACCTTCCTCCTTACAGGACACGGCCCGTTTAAAGCTAAGCTTCACCAAGTTAGCATCATAAATAACGCGGACTGTCCCTGTGGCAACCCGGAGTCGTGGAGACACTTAATGTTTGAGTGCGGTCTGTATGATGATCTACGACTACGCCTAATAACGGCAATCCAGTATACCAGACAACCAAGAACCCAGGCTGTTAGACACTCTAGAGGACTACAAGGCACTCAGTCAACCCGACTAGAAGGACTGCAGAACTGCAGAACTCAAACAAGTACGTGATATACAAAATATTCACTATACCACAGAAAGACAAGATTCTAGGTGATTTGGATGGCCTACTGGCGACCCAAAACTGCACTCCCTTGTCCGGATTTCTCCCCCCCCCCTATTTCCGGGGGAGTGGGGGAGGAAAGTATTTGCTCTTCTCCCCTCCTCGCCTTCCCAAGGCGAGGAGGGGAGAAGAGCAAATACTTTTGAAGGTAACCCCCCATTTTCAGTGGGGCATGGGCATGCCCCACTGAAAATGGGGGGTTACCTTCCTATTCGAACCCTCTTCTCTATTTTATTCCCCCAGTCTGCACCTCCCCTCCCAACACTTTCTATTGTACAGCGACTGCCCCACATGTCCAAATTTAAATCACATCAAATTTTGCCCGACCTAGGCTCTCTAGAAATAGTTCTTTCGGCGTAAAACCCCTCGCAGCGCTTTCTAAATGCAATTTTACTTAAATCAACCGCGATCGTTCCAACCTTTATTTTAGTCCTAGTCAGCGAAATCCTAGGAAAGTAAGTGGCAGGACCTGCCAGAGTATAATTAGTCTTTTGGTACACCCAGGCGGCGTCCCCGTTGCTATGTATGGTAACGCCGGGTCCTGCTAGGGGCCCGGCGGCCAACAGGCCGGATGAACAATGGGCCCAACAAACTATATACCACATAACCCATACATTATTCAACCCTCTGGCATAGGCAGGGTTCTGTCACTCGATACATAGAACATACGCGGAGATGGGAGAAATCCTCGGAGCCGTCTGACCCTAAACATACCTATACCTAAACCTATACCAAGGCCCCCTCAAGAAGTTGATGCCCTACGCAATAACTATCGTAGGTTAAGAAATGACTACACTAGTTTAAGTAGAGCCAAGAAGAAATAGTCTTGGGAGCACCTGGTCTCCACGATTGGAAACCGCATCCACTGGGGAGTTAGAATTAGCATTAGCATTAGTAGAGGCATATGATGCAAGAAAGCAAGCTTATGCAGCATCAGCCAAAAATAAACACTTCCACTTCACCCCCCGTTCGTTCGAAATACCTGTCCAGCTGAGCCTTAAATTTATTTAGGCTATCAACTTCCACGACAGGGGATGGAAATCTGTTCCACCAACCAACTACCCGCTGGCTAAAGCAAATTTCCGCACATCTATCCTACATCTGTCTTTCCTCAATTTGAATTTATGCCCTCTCAGGTGATTATTCTGAGCAAGAGGAAGAATCCCATCGTCATTGAGCATGCTCAAACCATTCAAGGCTTTATACACCTCTGTCAGATCACCTCGCCGGTGCCTAGTCTCCAGACACTGTAATTTGCAAAACTTAAGCCTTTCTTTGTAAGAGCACCCCTTTGTTCCATTCACTAATCTTGTTGCCCTTCTCTGTACTCGTTCCAGCAGCTCTACATCCTTCTTGAAATGAGGCCTCCAGACCTGTATACAGTACTCTAGGTGTGGCCTGACCATTGCCTTATACAAGGGAATAATCACCTCCTTATCCCTGCTAGAAAATTCCTATATATCATTGACAATACACCATGAGCTACTCTTGCAGCCCGTCTACACTGCTCAGAGAACTTCATATCTGCCTGCACAACCACCCCCAGGTCCCTTTCATTCTCAACCACTGTCAGTGTAGTACCACAGAGTTGATACGTTGCTCTGGGGTTTATGTTTCCCATATGTAGTACTTTACATTTGTCAATGTTAAACTTCATTTGCCACCTCTCAGCCCATCTGCTCAACCTTTCCAGATCCTGTTGCAGTAGCATAGTGTCAGTAGTGTCCTTGACAACCCTGCCAACCTTCGTATCGTCTGCAAACTTGGACATTAAGCTTGATATACCATCATCAATATCATTTATAAATACAGAAAACAATAATGGACCCAACTCTGAACCCTGATGGACTCCACTAATAACATTATTCCACGATGAGCAGTATCCATTGATTACCACTCTCTGTCTTCTCCCCCTCAACCACCCCTTTACCCATAGCAGCAATTTGCCTCCAATGCCGCACTGCTCCGATTTGTACAGCAGTGTTCCATGTGCAACAGTATCAAAAGCCTTTCTAAGATCCAAGTATATAATATCAAAGCTATCCCCTGCATCCAGTTCTTTTATGACTGCATCATAGTATCCAATCAAATTGTTCACGCAACACTTTCCCTTAACAAAACCATGCTGTGTCTGAGCTATAACTGAAGTCATGTCTAGATGATCCTGCAGTGCCTCTTTAACCAGTTGTGTAACCAGAGTTGTGTATCGCAATGTTACGAACAAGTTCCCAAGGGGTGAGGTCATCTTCTCTACAGTCACCCCGCAGGGCACCACAACCCTCACATGGGAAGTGTCAGTAAACAACATCTTGGACACCCTGTTCCCGCTAAAAACAGATTCTCAATTCAGCCAGCAACAATAAATCTGTACTGAAAACGCATCCTACGGCACCACTTCTATAGACCAGCCTTTGAACTCAGATTAATTGAAACTGGCCATTAAACAAATAACAAAAACAGTCCAGGGTTAGACTTCATTGAAGCAAAAGTAATTAGAAAGCTTGCAGAGACGCAATCAAATCTCCTTCTCAGCCTGTACAACCATTGTCTGGAAGTTGGACTCTTGCCGGATGACTGGAAAGGCCAATCTATGCCTCATTTTGAAGAACCCAAGTAAGTCACCAGAGCAGCCAAGGACATACAGACCCATAGCACTCCTTCCCGTTTTAAGCAAAATATTTAAACGTCTTCTATTATCCAGATTGGTAAAGCACTATAAAAATGCAAGTCTCCAGTCCCCAAACCAGTTCGGCTTTCGAGCAGGCCGTCCAGCAGATGCTCTTCAACAGCTCATGGATTCTGTCAAAAATCCAGCCACCAAATACTTCTTAGTAATATCAGAGAATATCGCCGGGGCCTTTGACTTTCTCTGGTGGCCAAGTATACTACGAAGACTCAGAGAAGCTAGCGTTCCAGCAAATCTTTACAGATGCATAGAGGACTATCTGCACAACAGAAGTGTTACAGTCAGAAATGCCTATCGACAATTCTCCAGAAAGGTCTACAGAGGCTGCCCGCAGGGCTTTGTCCTTGGCCCATTCCTATGAAATGTGGTCATGGGCGAGTTTATCGCAAAGTCAGGAACTACACCGCAATGGTAGTGAGGATCAGCAGGTCTGACTGGGGCCTAAATCGCCGCTCACTGCAAATGCTATACAAAGCTGTACTTATTCCCACTATAACCTACTGTGCAGGTGTCTGGTATCATCGTGCACTCATTGTTCGTAACCAAAGGAAGCTCACCTCCATTCAGCGTAATATCCTTCTCACTATCACCCGTGCCTGCTGCACAGTAAGCAACCCAGCGCTCCAAGTCTTGGCAGCAGTTCTCTCTCTGGACCTGCAGATAATTCGCAAAGGCGTGCACTACCAGCTCGCAGGGGGACTCCCTACCACCATCCTGGATTTCACTAAAAACCCAGCAAACACCATTAAAGAAGAAAAAAAGAGCCTTGCAGTCTACCTTCCTAACGCCTGACAAAACAGATGGAATACATCTGTTTTGCAGGATCATCTAGACAAGACTGCAGCAATAATTCAGACACAGCATGGGTTTGTTAAGGGAAAGTCTTGTCTGACAAATTTGATTGGTTATTATGATGTGGTCACAAAGGAACTGGATGCAAAAAATAATTTTGATATCATATACTTGGATTTCAGGAAAGCTTTTGACACTGTTGGGCATGGAAGACTACTGTACAAATTGGAGCAGAATGGTATTAAGGGTAAGTTGCTATAATTTATAAAAGGATGGTTAAGTGGGAGAAGACAGAGGGTGGTAATGAATGGGTGCTGCTCTTCGTGGTCTAATGTTATTAGTGGAAACCCACAGGGTTCGGTGTTGGGTCCACTACTGTTTTATATATTTATCAATGATATTGATGAAGGTGTATCAGGCTTAGTGTCGAAGTTTGCAGATGATACAAAGGTTGGCAGGGTTGTTAATGACAGTAATGGCAGTGTGCTACTGCAACAGGATCTAGATAATTTGGGCAGATGGGCTAAGAAGTGGCAACTGAAGTTCAACCTTGACAAATGCAAAGTACTGCATATGGGTAGAAGTAACCCCAGAGAAACGTACCAGCTGTGTGGTACTACACTTAAGGTGGTAGAAAATGAAAAAGATCTGGGAGTAAATTTGCCTTTAGCCAGCGGGTGGTTAATTGCTGGAACAACCACCCGCTGGCTAAAGGCAAATCGACAGGTTCCATCTGTCGTTGTGTTCCATCTTCCACAACGACAGATGGAACCTATCAACTTCCATCTGTCGTTGTGGAAGTTGATAGGTTAAATAAATTTAAGGAGGAACTGGACAGGCATTTGGAGGGAATGGTGTGATTTTTTTTTTTTTTTGGCTGATGCTGCATAAGCTCATACACTTGCTTTCTTGCATCACGTGCCACTGCTACTACTACTACTAATACTACCCCAAAAGGCTCCATCACTAAAAAATTCTTACCTCAAATAGCCGAGATCTACCCTAAAGCTCCAGCATGGTACAGCCTAGGTTTATATACCACTTTCTTGATTACAGGCCATGGATCCGTGAATCACAAACTTGCCTCTCTGAACATCGTGGATGACCCTCGCTGTCTTTGTGGTGAAAACGAAGACTGGGATCACCTATTCTATGTTTGCCCGCTCTACGAGGACCTGCGAACGTTGCTCATATCAAAAATGCATGCCTTGCCTCGAGGAAATGAACATTTTCTGATCAATGAGGAAGACCAGTACCACGTTTTCTCTGCCTTCGCCCATGATCTCTTCACCAGAAGATAACTGGTGCAACGTCCTGGAACTAATGCACTTTGATCAACACCCTTTTCTCATATACTGAACATCTCCACCTCAGATTCGTCCAGATTCGACTTTGAACATCTTCACCTGGATTGTGACCACTTCTAGCTACTAACTTGACACTCAGTTCGCTTGAATTGTTTCATCCGTGTCTCTCTTGATACGTGACTGTCTTCCCACCCCTCTCGAGGGCCCTTTTCTTCCACGTTCCGCTTAGGTGGGAGAATTCTCACCCAACCTGTGGAGGATGCCTTCCCTTACATCCTCCGTCGCCCTGTCTATACTTACTTTCCTTTACCCTCTTTCCGGTACATCTTCTACTCCCTGTACCCTATATAGGTATATATATATTTTTTTTTACCAGGTCTCTTTCCAGGAAGCTCAGGAGACCCGGAGGAAACTAGCCAGAGAATTATGGGCAGCCTGTCTACCTCCTAGTGGCGTGTGCGGGCAACGTGGGGTCCCACCAGGGGCCCTGCGGCCAAAAGCCAGGACACCCAACAGAACCCAGCACAATACTTCATTTACAGCACAAAATTTGTTTTCTGGCTTTTACGGTGATACTGTTTGTCTCCACAGAGTTTATATGGCGCAGATGTGGGAAACCACCGGAGGCGCCTTTCCCCCAACACTATGCAAACATCAAGGTATTAAGTTGGGTGTTGAGTTTGCTGGTCCTGCCCTGTATTTTAATTTGCGGTGGTCTCCAGGAATCGAGATGTCCCTTGAGTAGGATGGATTGCGTTTTGGCCAGTGATATAGTGAGGTGGTGTTTGTGCAACCAATCCTGGATTTCTAGGATTTAGAGTTAAAATTCTAGTGTCTTGTACAAATGTAAATATTTACTTCGCTAAGTTTATTGGAGTTTTTCAAATTGGCTTGTATCTGCTGAGGCTTCGATATTTTTCCACTATTTTTTTTTTTTTTTTTTTTTTTGCTGGCTTCCTGGTTTGGGCAACATGGGGACGGGATTGCTGGCACCCACCGGTATTGCACTAACTCCGGTGGGTGAGGGATTTGTGCACAAGCACTAAAGGTGATAGCAGACCCAGGCTCAGCTCCTTGTGCCTTGGGGTGGGCAGCGGCTGCCTAGGTGTTGGCTGCTCCCTGGTGGCGAGGTGGACTGACACAAGCGACACACCATACAGAGTTCTGCACCAAAACAGACGTGCAAGGTGGAGATGGTCTTAGGCCTAGGAGCCACCATCGATACAGGTAACACACACACACACACACACACACACACACACACGAGTTCATATATAATATAGTATTTTATTTTTTATTTATTTATTTTTTGGTAGTTGTTAGCGCATCTAGTATTTTATACATAAATAATGAGAATGCTAATGTATATAAAATTGTCTATATATATATATATATATATATATATATATATATATATAATAATAATAAAGTAATAGAAAAGATGTAGGAAAGCAGAAAGAGATAAGACAGAGTTATAATAGAATAAGTTATGGCTCAGGGACACTGCTATCGCAAAACGTACCCTACAGCCATAATGTCTATAAGATAAATGAACAAATTTATTTAGTGCAGAATATAATATATGATAAAAGGTAGAAGCAAAGAAAGTACAGTGTACCCTGGTAGCGAAAGGCTGTGTGAACGAAGTAGGGGGGGGTAAAGAATTCGGTAAGGGTAATAATTGAAAGAATATGTACCAAGTGAAAATTTGAACAAACGACCAAGGAGGAAATACATTGCCAAGTCTTTCATAATTTTTGTGTCTTCGTCAGAGGTCATCCACCAAAATTATGAAAAAATATAGCAATGCTCTTACTTCTGTTTCCAACATGTTCTGTATGCCAAAGCACGTGTAAGGGAACACGTGGTAAAATAATTTTGATAGGTAAAAAGTTAAAATTAATTATGATAGGTAAAAAGTTAAAATTAATTATGATAGGTAAAAAGTAATTATGATAGGTAAAAAGTTAAAATTAAGGAAATGCATACAGAACATGGATGACCTTACAGAAGTAAGTACAACCATATGAAAGTTGAGAACAAAGGGAATGCACGACGACAGTTAAGTAGTATACGAAAGACTGACTTACCGCTGTTGGCAGGACTGACAGAAAAGTGTGTGTCGGTGTGATACGCTAGTATTTATGTGCGGGTACGCTAGCGGCGCCTAGCGTATACAAATTTTGGTGTACGTAAATAAGTGGGCGGAGGGTTACGGTAGGTTAAATACATGATGTCCAAACTGCCCAGGATAGGTAAGAAATACGATAACTGACAAAGTAGCTGTTGAGGGAAGCTAAACTTTGTTTAAGGCGAAAAAAGTATGGGTAAAGATAGAAAAATAGAGCCCTGGTGTTGCGGTCGAAAAACTACTGGCGCACAGGGCATAAAAAGGTAGAAGCTAGTAAAGTGGAAAGATGATTGAGGTAGAGATTTGTAGTGGTGCTCGGGTAGTTCGGGGTTGCTAGCCCGTTCCTTTAGATAGGACCCTGAACGAATGTCTGGGAGTGTGTGCATCATGTATTTAAAGTCAGTTGTGTAAAATAAGTTTAGCTTCCCTCAACAGCTACTTTGTCAGTTATCATATTTCTTACCTATCCTGGGCAGTTTGGACATCATGTATTTAACCTACCGTAACCCTCCGCCCACTTATTTACGTACACCAAAATTTGTATACGCTAGGCGCCGCTAGCGTACCCGCACATAAATACTAGCGTATCACACCGACACACACTTTTCTGTCAGTCCTGCCAACAGCGGTAAGTCAGTCTTTCGTATACTACTTAACTGTCGTCGTGCATTCCCTTTGTTCTCAACTTTCATATGGTTGTACTTACTTCTGTAAGGTCATCCATGTTCTGTATGCATTTCCTTAATTTTAACTTTTTACCTATCATAATTACTTTTTACCTATCATAATTACTTTTTACCTATCATAATTAATTTTAACTTTTTACCTATCATAATTAATTTTAACTTTTTACCTATCATAATTAATTTTAACTTTTTACCTATCAAAATTATTTTACCACGTGTTCCCTTACACGTGCTTTGGCATACAGAACATGTTGGAAACAGAAGTAAGAGCATTGCTATATTTTTTCATAATTTTGGTGGATGACCTCTGACGAAGACACAAAAATTATGAAAGACTTGGCAATGTATTTCCTCCTTGGTCGTTTGTTCAAATTTTCACTTGGTACATATTCTTTCAATTATTACCCTTACCGAATTCTTTACCCCCCCCTACTTCGTTCACACAGCCTTTCGCTACCAGGGTACACTGTACTTTCTTTGCTTCTACCTTTTATCATATATTATATTCTGCACTAAATAAATTTGTTCATTTATCTTATATATATATATATATATATTCTTTGTAAGTTTTGTATATAATTTGTAAATAATTGTATGCACAAATATATGGACTGGAGGGTTGTAAGAGGTTGTAAGTAAAAAAGTCCTGGAGGGTTGTAAGAGCCAGATTTGCTGTAATTTCCAGTTGTGCCTGAGGATCTGCGGCGAGGATCAGTGTGAGGTCATCGGAGTAGGCGAGGGTCTGCACTTCGCCAAGGTCCATGTTTAGAAATTCATCGAGGACATAGTTCCAGAGCAGGGATCCAAGAACTGATCCCTGCGGACAGCCCCAAAAAACCTGCTTTCCCACCTCACAGAAGGGTGCCTGGACTATGATAGCTCTGTTTGTGAGATAACGTGAGATGACCCTGTATAGGTTGTCAGGGAGATTTGCACATCTGAGCCTCGAGATAACACTCGACCAACACACGGTGACGAACGCCCTGGCCAAGTCGACAGATATAACCAGAAGATACTTGCGATTGCAGTTTTGGATCACTTCGGCAATGCATTCAAGTGCGTCTGCTGTTGATTTGCCCGGTTTGAATCCAAATTGGTTTTAGCAGGCAGATGGACGGCATTGTAGTGTATATCTATTCTCTGCCTGAGGAGCTTCTAATGGACTTCACTCAAAACGGAGAGAAGAGGAATACGGCGGTAGGACTCCGGAAGATCTTATTGTTTGGTCGGGTTTTTTAGCATTAGCTTTATGCTTGCCGTTTTCCACTCTGCAGGTAAGCATCCATTGTGGAGGCAGTGATTAAACAGGTTAAGCAGGAGGTTCGGAGTGTACTGTGCCACTTTTTTTTAACAATTTCGGGTTCTAACATATCTAATCCAGATGTCTTTTTATTTTTGAGTTCGGCTATAGCGTTTGATAATTCTGTTTCAGTGAAGGATTCCTCAGACTGTGCCGAGTGGTAAATGTCATTGTTGTGACAGAGTTGCATTTGCTCTGGGGTATTGTGATCATCCAGCTTCTTGAAGATGGTATCCAGGATGTTCAGAACAGAATCTTGCCTTTTGTTAGTGGTGCCTCCCTGGGGGGATTCGGGTGGAAGGGGTGTCTTCACCTCTGGGAAGTTTGTAATTGACGACCTTGTAGACAGTGCACCATAGGTCAGAGTTACCCGTTGTTGAAACCAGGTGCTCCGAGGATTGATGCTTGCGCTGCCTAATCATGGCGGTGTAGGCATTCCTTGTCTTCCGATAATTGGTGTCTAAGATGTTCAATTTCTGCAGGGTCCAGGTTTTCCTCGCCGGTTCGAAGGCTCGTCTTTTATGATTTACATCTCTTCTGAGTGCCTGTAGTTCCCTAGACCATCACGGGACTGCTCCCGGGAGGATTTTTTTTTTTTTTTTTTTTAATGGAAGCGTCAGCTGCTTGTTTGACTGCTTTCATGATTGCGCACTGATGATGATCAGGGTACTGTTCTTGCAGGGTTTCAACTTGCAGTTTTAGTTCATTGGTAATAATGGTCACCCTAAAGTGGGAGGGTACACACAGGTGGAAAAATGCCCCTAGAAGGTCGGGTCTAATTTCCTCTAAGCTTTTCAGGTGTGCAGAAAACGATGGTGATGGGCGAATTGTCGTTTGATGAGTAGAAAACAAGTTGTTGCCCTATTTTTTTTTTTTTTTTTTGATTTGGTAGTTGTTGGCGCATCGGCTTCTGTGGCCATATTGCACCTCCCAAGGTTTTTGCAGTACTTTGATCCAAGCCCGAGGCGAGAATCGAACCCGCGACCTTTGGGTTGCCGGGCAGGTACTTTACCCACTCGGCTAGCCCGGTCGGCGTTGTTGCCCTACTATGTAATGTCTATGGTAGGTGAGGGGAGAACACAAAGGCTATGATTTCCTCTATGTTGTATAATATCACTTAAAATACAGCCCAGAGACAGTGGAATGGAACATTGTCTCTGGCTAAATTTGCACAAGAGATAATCCTTAAGGTAACATATTACATTCACAGAGCATATCGAAAACTTGACCATGTGGTCGAAACTCGGTCATTTTCAGCGATATCGTCTTGGTCATAAGCTGTTGGTACATTTAGGGGAGATGTTATGTAGGCGAGTCCACCAGGAGATTGAAATATCGGGTTTCTGAACATGAGGTGACTTTTCGAACTGCTAATTTTGAACGCTCCACGGTCCCCGAGCATTATTGGGTTGAGCAACATAATTTTGGTCCCCGATGGAATATTAAAATTGTCGACTATTCACTTGATTAACGCCAGCGCTAATGGCTTGAGGCACTGAACATAGCTATCAGTCTGCCAGGTACCTTGTCTTCAAAGTACCATGAATCAGTAGGGGAGTGCACTTGCACCCCCATTATGGAATCTACTGGTTTGCAGTCCGATGAGCGCTGGCGATCCTCACATGTACGTAATTCTCTCTACCGGCACCAGACTCGTGATGCATGATCATGTTTTGCTTACTTCTGCTGTTTTAACCAACATATATATATATTTGCAATACACCATTCACTAAGCTGATGAAGAGGAACATCGTCCCGAAAGATATTTTGTATATTTTATTTGTTTTGCCCATATTATATTGTATTTTAACGATTTTATTTTATATTTTATTTCGATTTTAGTACTTTCTGTAAATATTATTTATTTATTTTAACAAATGTATTTTAAATCGTGGCTAGAGAGTTTTGTGGTAATTAAAGTGTATATTGGTAGCACCAACTGTTAGTAGTATTTTCAATTAAATGTTTAACTTCGTATTATTCTCAGTGGTAATTAAGCGTAATCTGACTTGTACAAATTTGAATGTTGTGAAGTTTAAGATTGTAATTTCGCCGTTTGGTTTGTGTTTGTTTTTGTTGCTTAGAACTAGAATGATTAAAGTTTATATTTACTTTACCAACACGAAACTACCTAAAATGAGAATTTTCCAAATTTTATCAACAGTTAATTTTAAGTTTATTAACAGTACTTATTCTGAAGGAACCGCACATCCGATAAAATTTATAAAATCGTAATTTCTTGTTAACAACAAACATGCAAACTATTTACAAGTTATCAGCAGAAATGCAAATTCAAATTGTCACAACAGATACACTTATCATTAAAAACACATTTTGTCCTTTTTTACTTATTTGAAGGGTTGCAGACGGCTAAAAGCACAATTTCTTTTCAAAACAACAATTATACAATCCATTATAAATTTAGTAGGTATTTCACGTTAGCAGTAGAATACAGATTCTTATCGACACAAGGGGTACCCACATAGTTTAGCAGAGAAGAACATGCATTTTGGTTCTTTTCGGATTGTTGAATGGAAACTAACTGAATTTGAATTTGTACGCGCTTTCCAGCTGTCGAAGCATAGCAATGACCGCCTGGAAAAATCCCATACGAATTGAACACTGATTTTTTCGCCCATCGTCTTACATTTTTTTCTGAAAAGTATTTATAGCAGCTAGGCTGCTAATGTAATGTTCATACACCGATCCGAGAAAAAGTGGGATGTCAATGCTGCGAAAATAAAACGGTACGTCGAACGATCGCAAGAGCAATCCTCTTTTCAATCGTCCTCATGGCAAATCAATACCGTCCGTAATGCTATTCTCCATTAGACATCAGGTGGGTCAGAGTCTCGAATTGAGACAGTGCGAGCTCCATTGAGACTGGCCCACCTTCCCGTGGTGTGGACGAGTACCCAGAATCATTTGTCCAGGTGAATGATGATTCTGGGTAGCCAAGCGGTCAGACCCAACAACAGAACAAACAAACATACACTACTTATTTCTGGCCCTTCTACAGTGGTACTGTTCTTCAGAGAGATACGAGGCGGAGATGAACTGACGTTCTAGGTGCCGCCCATTACAAAAACACATGTCCACATTCTCCATTAGCCTGAATATTATTTTTTCGGATTCCAAAATTTGAACGAAGTCGTCAATAAAAGGAATTTTCAACGCTAAAAGTTTCACTTCTGAAAAGTCTAAATTTAAATGCGTGTTAAGCTTACCATTGCTATCATTCCACTCAAGAGTAGCGAGCGAGATCCCCAACAATCTCGATGCGTATTCCTTCATGGCGATGTAGAGGGTCTGTAGTATGTCTGCGAGGAAGAAAATGATGAATATCATTGTACCTTCGTTTTCTTTTTATTCCAACCCCTGACTTTTGGAAAGACGTGTGCAGGTTTTTGAATTTCCCAACATCATCACTGGTTCAAAATCATAATACGCAACATGAAGAGTTGTTTGACTCCTCAATCTTCGATAGAATGCGAAATTCTTTTTTTCTGACGTTAGAAATTTCAACTGACATTTTTGCTGGTAGGCGCAGAGACGAGAACCAAAACGTGAATTGAATCACAAAACGAGAACGGCGCTCATTTTTATCCCACTTAAAACCCAGGCCCGAACAATCTGTCCCTTTACACAGCGCAACACTTAATAATTTGCCCCCACAAGTCCAAGCCTAACAGCGCAGCATCGATTTCGCGTTCATAGTTCGGGAAGGCGTCGTTTGACATCACGGTTTCAGAGGAGACACGCACACACACTCACCGTACCTGTTTACGTTTTCTGATTGGTCCAAATGCATATTTTACGGAACAATGCATATTTTTCGTAATGAACACTAAAGGGAAAATTTTTATATTTATTTCATTAATCTGATTGAATTTAGCGAGTTTTTGAAAATATAAATTTTCCTGAATATGTGGCTTTAAATTTGATGATGAAAAGCCACAACCCTACTAGATTTATAAAGTGCGAAGTTCACCAAACATCGAGTTAATGATATTAATTCTTCCAGGTAAATTAAAGTGTATATTCAACAGTTCAAGTTATCTTTTCAACAGCTAATTAAAGTTATTAAAATCAACGATAGTTGTCCTTAATTATGAATGCTAAACACTGTTAAATTATTATACAAACTAATTTATTTCAAGTAGAAAATATTAATCAAAATAAAACTGACTGCAATACCCGTCGTCTGTAGACAAAACTGCCTCTGATCAGATCAATTGATAGGCACCGTTGATGTCTCTGAAGTTGAAAAGCCGGTATCATTCGATAGACGAGATCTGAAACTGTCATCGGGATGCGACCCTGATGACCACAGTGATACCGATAGAGCAACGTTAGACCTCTCACCATGCATAACAATTAACCCTCGTCTCCTGTACGCATGCCCAGTGATACCCACGATATTATTTGTTTACACTGTTGCACATAAATAAGCGCTTCCCGCGATATTATTTGTTTACACTGTTGCACATAAATAAGCGCTTCCCGCGATATTATTTGTTTACACTATAATTAACGTGACGCTGTCCTCAGTGTCATTTGTGGTTCCACTCGTCACATCAAATAACTGTAGCATTCAGTTGCACAGTTCGCGTATATTGAAGTGATAAAAGCAGTCTGTCGGCCGGCATTCAGTCCGGTCTAAAAGATGGCAGAGCGCGATGTACAGTATTAATTAATAATTGAACTAATTCTTTTCTCTTCAGGGATAAGTTTTACTTCTTCCAAATCACCTATATGGATATTTATCAGTTGAACTGTTACACTTTCAACTCCCTCGAGGGGGAACCACACGTGAAGCCTCGCATGGTTGAAAATAGTCTATGTAAGTAACCACGTACTTTTTGACTAACTGCAAACCTTATAATTAGGATTATGCAATTTTCAATTGACTCATTTTATTTATTTGATTAAATTCATTTTATTTGATTGATTTTTGGTTTATTTATAATAAATTTAATTGATTTTGTATAAAACAAACAAAATGACGTTTCATTTATGATATCTGCCGAAAGATAAGTTCATGAGATATCCGTAGAGCCTCCCATAAGCAAAGTGGTGGTATTGCACCCGCTGATGTGAGTCGTCTACCACCAAGTATTGCCTGCCTATCGGTGACTTTTAATTAATAAATCCCACTCACTTAGCTCTCGTTTTGAGGAGTTTAGAGTGTTGTTATGTGGCGAGACTTTAATCATGATTCCACTTATAGAGGACAGTTTTAATAGTAAACCAGAATGCCTTGCATTCGTGGTCTCAATTAATAGATCTCTTGACTGTAGTCGTTTAACAATTTTTAGTGTACCTGCCGCATTTTCGAGACATCTCTGGATAACAAAGGGAAACAGTTTGATCACCGGCTGAGTCGATAAGGAGAGCATTATAAATAGGGATCACAAAGGCTGTTAGTTCTGATTTGTTCAAATCCGTTCTTCTTCTTTTAGGAAGACTGGGATCATGTTTCATTCTGCGGGTGTCAGTGTTAGCAGCCCCACCACGTGGAGTCAAGAGTGGTGCCAAACAGTGAACAAGCGATCAGGAGAGTAGGAGAGCAGCACATTACTAGCAAAGGTAGCAATAACATTGCAAGCGGATGTAGCAGTGACGATATCATTAGGACGAACACTGCACACATCCACAAGGAGATGCGTGTGCAGTATTAGTACAAGATGAATTCGCAGCTACCGTCCAACACCCCTTGTTGTTAGCTTAATGCAGTCAGAAATGGAACTGCAGTCTACTAAAAGACAACAAATCCAAGAAAGGTTCCAATGAGTAATGCCTAATGTGAAAGACTTGATGTAAGGCAGCTGATCCACATGAATGTTATACAGTATATTGTTGCCCAAACCCGTTTTCCATACTAATGCAGCTCTAGTTCCAATAACAAGCACTTTATTCTAACAACCTGTATTGCAAACACCTGGAAAGCCACAAAATTATCTTTCATAGCAATGAGCTGTTCCTCGCATCCAGGCTCAAAGAATTGCAAGTTTGAGGCCTGCTCAATAAATTCCCTCCTGAGGTCTCCATGTTCCTCACACATATAAAATATGTTCCCAACCCACTCCACGTCCACAGACGCAGTGCATATGCTCATTTGTCACAAATTCATAAAAGTGAGCACAGAATGACCAATGGCCTGCAATAAAGAATGCTGTCTGTAGAGTTGTCTGAACATACGTGGCATTCCCTATCGTTTTTGTGCGAGGCAAGAAAGAATTTTTTTAGTTATACGTCCTTTCGTACTATCATTTCATCAGTCCTGCCAAATAAATACCAATTAGATCCAGATACGGATTTTCCCTTGCTTATAACCCCCTTCGCAGTCTACCTCTATCCTGTTCTTTCATAGGGGATTCGTCGCCGCAGGTAATCTAAAAAGAAGAACCAAATCTATAGGCATGCGTCCATTAACAATCTGCAGCACATCATTTTATAAAGTTCAATCGGACATGGAATGCTTCAATAACATCTGTACAGAGTACATTTCCCTGACATTTATTTTTTTTAAGGCACAGTCTAACCAGACATGTACTCCATAGGTGACAACTGTTAGGAAGACACAGTCCTAAAAGATTTCCAACGACATTCCTCTGATTCCACACTCCTGCTCGATACTCTAGTAATCATGTGCACAAAATGCCGACTGGCCTTCTCTTCAATGTGTGCAACATGCGTTACAAATCGTAATTGCCGATCTATTTTAATCGCTAGGTATTTTGATAGTCTTGTGGCATTTCAGGCCAACACACCCACCACAGATTCCAAAAGCGACGATCAATTCTGGGAAAGCAATAAATGCGCTAGGAATTGGGGCGCCAGGGTTAACCAGACCCTTAACTGGACCGCCACTAGCCTGAATCCCGTCCCGCACACCACGAGGGTGGAGAATATCATTGACACACTTGAACACTGCAGGTGAACCCCCTACCCGGTTGATCTTTTTCAAGCCATTCCAGGACCTTGTCAGAAAATGGGATAAAGTGGTGTGTTGAAGCTGATCCAGATCCCAGGTCCCTTTCCGATTTTCCACTGCAAACACCGGATTCTTCTGATGTTATCATTTAATCTAAGCTGTGGGCATTGGATCAAAGTCACGCTAATCTGCAGCACGAGTAGCGTCGCCAGATTGTCCTCCTCCGCGTACAGGCGCCCACGTTGAGGAAACATGAAAAGGGTGGGTGGGCCTAAAAATTGGCTCTTCAGTGTAGGTTTTATATGAAACGAGGAATAAAGCTTGGTTATCTACTGTATGTCTACTTTGCAAGTGTTTTATACTAGGAATTTAAATAAATAATATGCATGTTTATACACTTAAGCTTAAAAATGAGCACTGAAGTATTTATTCGTTCTCGTAACTTTATTTTAAATTAATTTGGTCTTATCCACTGTTGTATATTTCCATTCCCCTCAGTGTTAAAATTTTAACTGTGTGTTAAGGAAAAATGGAACATCCGATTCTTTGCTTTTTTTCAGAGCAAATAAAAATCGTTGATACTGATTAATTTATCATTTCAGATATGGATATTAAAGTAGAAACGCACTACGAACAGTATGCAGACTTATTTTCCGAACCTGGGATTTTGCTCCAATTGCACTCTGCATACCACATTCCCTATCCTTATTACGAAGGTATTTATTTGGGTAACAACAAGTTATATGACTATTTTCCCAGCTTGGTGAGTGTTTCTTTTTTTATTTCAAAAATAGAATGTCTGAATTCCCTTGCAGGGATTAAATTTAATTTTTAAATAATTTTAAAGTGCGTTTAAACTAAATTAAAATGACGCGAAGCTTTCAAATTTATTTGGAGCATGAATATGTCATCCTGATGGGTGTCGTTGTTTATGAGACTTGTTAGAAACTGCTAATGAGAAGAGTTCGTTTTGATTTTCGTCTACTGTTTTTACCAACTATGAGATGCTACGAATTAGCGCAACTTTTATTCTTTACCGTCCCAGTAAAAGGGATAGTTACGAATGGAAAGTATTTCAGCCTTCTGCAATAATCCTTCCTGCTTATTACACTAAGAATTTTAAAAAATATCATTATCAATTTATTTCTCAGTTGAGGAGACACCCCTGGGACAGCCATTGGCTAGAAGGGTGTGAGTTACATTCTAAGGTGTGAAGCGGACCCCATGAGCAATAGGTTACAAAGTCCATGGGACGTTCACCCTGAAAGGTTGAATACAGAATTTTGAAATACATGAGTAATTATGATTTTATATTGGAATATTTCAAATTTTAACATCTTTTGTTGACATGGAGAATAATGAGAATATATAGTTAAAAGGGATCAAAATTAAATGCAGTTTTGAGCCGAGTGGCTGTGCGCTAAAGTTGCACGAGATGATAAGAGACGGCAAAAAGTTGAAATCTGTAGGCATTGTCGTTACAGAGATTTTCCAGTTCAATTCTTAGTTGAGTGAAGAGTTCTATCACTTTTTCTGGAAAAAAGAGGTTTAAGCTGTCCAGGTTTTTTAAGTTGCTTTGTCTTTGTTTCAGCAATCCTGGTGGCTTCTCGACGAGAGTGAAACAAGTCGTCAAAACTGGGAGCGTCTAATCTTCCTGTTAGCAGTTGGGCTAATGTGAAAATGTTTCTTTTGTTGGTTGTCTGTTTCTAGGAAGGAATACTGAGATTGGAAAGTAGGATGGCTCTAGAGCAGGGTCCCCAAACTACGGCCCGCGGGCGAGATCAGGTCCGCGAAGGAATTTTATCCGGCCCTCGGATATTTCAATCAGATCGTAAAAATTAATACTTTTGTTATATCACAATAAAATTTATGAAAAACACATTTTACAGTTTATGTTAACATTCGTCGGTTGATTAATAGTGTTGACGCCTCTGTGTCGTCAGCTTAGTCTTGTTAGATATTAATCCTGTTATTTCCACTCAAACTATTCTTTGAAACATCGTAAAATAATCCGTTGATCTTGACCCTGTCATTAAAGAGCAATAGGCGTTAGAGACAGTAATTAGGGATTTCTTAATCCCTTGCCAGGGTGTACACAAATCCTGATGAACAGAGTATGGGAGAAAAGGTCACCATGGGCTTCCATTACCCAAGAAACCCATATCCAGGATAAAACCTGACGCCAGCAGCATGGTGTGATGACTACTATATAAGAACTCCAGATCCAGGATAAAAACAAAACAAAACATGACACTACCGTATCTGTTAATGAGTTAATCCCACCGCTATAAATTAACGCTGGCAGCCTGTATGCACATAAATTTCTGGTAGCATCGGCAAGAGGAGGCTGTCGGCAGGTATGAATTAAATCTCTTTGTATTATCTACGATCTCCTGTTTTCTATTGTGACAGCAATTGAAAACTTAATACTTTAACATCGTAATTTGCAAATTGTAATATTGGTAATTATAACTGTAATATCCCAAAATATTCAGATTTATAGCCCTTTCTGTTCTCCCCACAGCATGGTCTGATGATGGGTATCGGTAAGATACCAGAAACGTTACCTAATTAAACTATATTATAATATAACACTTACAGTTTTACATTATAATAATGTAGTTTATTAAGCAAATAGCCTAATAAACTATATTATTAATTTCACGTGATATGAATATAATAATAACCTTCATGTTAAAATAGTTCATAAAATTTTAAGACACGTGAGTCTTACTTACTTCGATATTCACGATTTTTTTTTTTTTATTCCGTGGACCCCACAAAAACCGTGTCGAAAAAAAGAAAAGTTGATGCTGAGTGTCGCGTTTTTAATCAGCTGTGGCCAATTAATTACTTTTTTTGCACCGCTCAATAATACTTCCACGTATCTTATTACGTGCCTTTGCGGATGGAGAATTTGTAAAACGAATTTGTATGCCAATTGCAGAAGAAGTATGTCTTGAGAAAGTAAACAATTTGGCGTCTGTAAGTTTATCTTCATCAACTGTAACGAGAACTGAAGACTTAGAAGCCGATGTTCAAAATCAATTGACAGAAAAAGTTCGTGAACTCACACATTTTTCAATAGCAATTGATGAGCGTGAAGATACAAGCCATACAGTTCAATTACTAATTTATATCCGAGGTGTAAATCAAAACTTTGCTGAAACTGAAGAGCTAGTTGCATTAAAAAGCTTGATTGAAAAGCTTTTTAATGCAACGGTTGAAAGATACAACAACAGGGATATTCATATGTTGTTGTGGCGGTTTCTAGGGTTCCCCCCATTAGCCGCTATTGTATTCTTTGTGTTGAACCATTGTATGTAGTGTGTTGGGTGTGTAAGCGTTATGATGCGTTGTTTTCGGCCGGTGCCTGGCTCTTAGCACGTGAGAAGCACTAACGCCTGGTTATCACGTCCCATCCACCATCCCCGCCACGTGGAGGCGGCCAGGATCTATTATCTCCTGCCGGGGAAGCCCAGGGCATAAGATCTGAGAGTGCCCGAAAAAGTATGAAGTGGAAAAGGAGAAATATAGAGGAAGAAGTTTGGGAATTGGGGAGGTAAAAGGATAGAATAGAGGAGGACAGTAGGGTTGATGGTTCTTTGAACAGAATTTCCCAGCGGGTGGTCTACCACCCGCCCTACCCACCGAAAGTGATGACATAATCAATCACGTGACTCTTCTGCAATCTGCGGCTTTCTTACCCGTGATCCTTTGCGCATGCGTCTCCCATGATGCTTTGCGCGATCTCCGATTTTCTCTCCCATGATCCTTCGCGCTCGCCGAACTTCGTTTTTTTTTTTTTTTTTTTTTTTTTTTGAATGCTGGATAGCGCCATGGGATTTTTTCATAAAAAATAATTTTAGTGGGATTTGAACTGAGGTCCAACTCTTTCACAGGCAACTGCCTTAACCACTGGGATATTTACTTACCGCACTGCAGAACTAGTAATAGAACGCAACTCGAACTAATTTTTTTTTTAAATTACTGTTATTTAAACGCATTGTGTGGCTTTTTATTTTTTTATTCCTTTTAATCAACAAATTATTTAGTGTTATTTTGAACACAACATGTGGTCTTTAATTTCATTTTTTTAATTTTTTTAACTCAGATTTTTTTAATTAAAGACAAAACAGTGCAGGGGAACTATAAGAAATTTTGGAATTGGTCAAAGAAATGAAAGAGGCGAAATACTTGTGGAATTTGCAGAATCTCAAGGACTGTCAGTAATGAACCCTTTTTTCAAGAAAAGGGTGAACGGAAAGTGGACATGCAAGAGTCCAAATGGATTAACAACTAATGAAATAGACTTCATCCTCACTAACAGAAGATATATTGTGAATGATGTTACAGTCCTGAAAAAGGTAAATGTTGGAAGTGATCACAGAATGGTAAGATGTACACTTGATATAGATGTAAGAAAGGAAAGGAAAAACCTGACTCTAGTAAATAATACAAAGGTCTTTGAGATAACAGAAGAGGAGAAAAAGCAGTATGTACTGGAACTTAAGAACAAGTTTGAGCTTCTGCAGACTGCTCAGGACCAAGATATTGACGAGGAATATTACAACTTTCTGAAAGTGATAAAGCCCAAGAAACCTATAGGGAAAAAGAAATCCAAAGAAGAAAAAATTAGTCAAGAAACACTTGTTATGATGAACCGAAGGCGAAAAATGAAGAGCAAGATAAACACTGAAAAGGAGAAAATTGAGTTTACCGATACTGAGTTATATCAAAACTAAAGAACTAAAAGAACTAAATGGCAGGACACATAGTTCGAAGACATGATGACAGATGGACTAAGAAAATAACAGAATGGTACCCAAGAGGAACTAGAAGAAAACCTGGAAGACAAAGGCGGAGATGGATAGATGAAATTCATGAGTTTGTGAGTAGTAAATGGATGGCCATTGCACAAAACAGAAGGAACTGGAAAGTTGCTGGAGAGGCCTTCATCCTGCAGTGGATTCAAAATGGCTGATGGTGATGATTTATTAACAAATTATTTTTAAACTGCTTAATGAGGATTATTTATTTTGAACACAACGTGTTTTTTTTTTTTTTTTTTTCATTTATCTTACCAACCTAACCCAACCAATGAGACGAATTCTGAGGATAAATTGAAAAGTTAAAGGCAATTTCCCTAAAGTTGCGCGAAAATAAGGTAAACATTCCAACTTCCAAGCTATATAACGTTCTTACTATTTTGGTAAAATTCTAAAATCATCATTGAAGACACAGTTTTAACGAGCTTTTATTGGAATTCTAAAGAGACAATACAAACATGCACATGTCTTTACTAATAATAAAAATCTCAATTCAGATTGCATACTGTTATGAGAACAATCCATTTCTTGTTTTCGTATGAAGTCTACAAGTATAGCTCCAGAAAGTTTTCAGTACTTACAGTATGAAAAAATTTTCAAACTCCACAAAAATTGGTCGGTGATGCTAAGTTTAAGTACTTCGCAGTTAAATTTAACTTATTTACATAGTTTTAACATGTTACACACAAACAGAAAGTTTAAAAGCAAAATACAAGGAATTTAAATCATACTTTAATCGTAACCTACAAAGCCACTCACCTAGTTTTAGTAGAGTTCACACAAAGTTCACATTTTGTCTTTCCACTGAGCAAACTTTTGCACACACACACATAGCTGAGCGAGAATGGATTGCATTTGAAATTTATGCTACCTAGAGCCACAATCCCTGATTCGTTGTCTTCCTTTTGCTGCAAATATTTTATCAATTCTGGTCGTTTCTTCTCCGCTTTGATAACAGCAACACAAGAATCTGAATGGAGGGTTGAAAAATCCACAAATTCAACACGAGCAATCCATTTGCTCGTGTTGAAGATACAGATATTGTAATAACACCAACCCCACGGCTAAAGGCAACTGAAGTGGAATGACCACGTGGGAGTTTAACCAATCATAAACCAGCTTTTCACAATAACAAGCAAAAAATTAAGTGATATCCACAACATTTTTTTCAAAAATTTTCCCAACATTTGCGCGAAGCGTTGTAATTTGTATACTGATATGTCCATAATCTTGTCTACTTCCTTGAAAACTCAATATGGGTAGAATTCTGAGAAAAACCCAAATTTAGCAGCGCCATAAACCTCCGTAAAAGCGTTGAAAATAACCGTATAATTTCCACTGTAGTTTGGAATTGTAATTCCGAATAACATTTGTTATTCAAAATCAGCGTTTTTCCGGGTGTTTTTATATTTCATGAACAAAGTATCAACCGGCTTGTAAACGTGGTGAACACGGGTGTATATACCGCCGAGTATTCAGAATTCCTCGAAAAACCCAAAACGTCATAAACAACATGTAATCCTCTATATTTTGGAATTAACGGTCTAACCAAACAATAAAGAGCTATATTTATTTTTTTATAATTTTGGTGTTAACATTTTAATTCCTAAATAAATGCTAAAAACAACTTATTAGTTAACGTGTTGCTTTTTACATAATTTTGTTAATACACGTTTTGTCGGTTCAGTTAACTGCATAGAATTAGAGCCTATTTTTCGGATCTAATTTTAAAACGTCAGAAATAAACGTTCTGTTATGGTAATAGAAATAAGAAAATACGGATATATCCCCTTAAAATTAACAGCTTTTCTAATTTTCACAACCTATATGTAGGTGTAAAATGTATATTTTAACCGTTAGGGAATAACATAGCCTGGAACTTCACAAAACTCACGAATGATAGCATTTGTTTGTCCATAAGATCTTCACCGAAAATGGGAAAGTTTGAGAAAACCGCATCTCACCTTTAGATATTTTGCGTATTCAACCAGAAAATTTGTCCCGTTATATACTTTTCAATTGCTAGAATTTGTACGAAATCTAACTTTTTGTGTCAGTTTCTCTTTCGAGATGGGCACAGGGCTCGCCGTTGTCCCTATGCGATTTCGTCCACTTTTCAATCCAACCCTCAGGTTTTTACGCATCCCAACTCAAAAATCGCGCAAAACGACTGTAAAACGGTTCGCACCGACTCGTTGCCATCATTGAAACTAGGAAAAATAAATAATTTAAAGCTACATTGAGCAGTAGTTTAAAATCAACATTTGTTGACTAGCTGATGGGGGGACAAGTAACATTCGCTCTCAGCAACTGGTCCTTTTGGATCAAAAATGGTAAAAAGCTGAGATTTTTAATAAATTTTCAGTTATCCATCAACACTTTGTAACCTTTTTATAACAAACATGAAAAAAAAACGAACTTAAAAGTCTTACTTTAAGTGTTTTTCGTATATTATAAGATAAAGTTCAACATGAGCCCCACCTTCAAATGATAAAAGTCCAATTAGTTTAGTCATTGACATGAAACAAAAATCTGAAATTGCTTCCATTGAAACAGTGGAACGTCTAAGAATTACAGGAAATTGTCAGAAAGAGAGAAAATAATTGACTCTTTCAAATGAAAACGCTTTTTCCCTAGTAAACAAGGGATGTGTTTGTCAGATTTGAATTAAATTTGATTACACATCGCAACATTTTTGTACTATCAAAACTTGAAATTCATTGATCGTAGACACCCAAATACAGCTGATTATTACAAGTTTACATGGTATTACTTTCACAAAAGAGGAAAAAGCTGAGATTTTTCATATAGTTTCACTTATCCATCAACACTTTATAAATATTTCACAACAAACGTGAAAAAATCAATTTAAAATTCTTAATTTTAAACATTTTCCGTATAATATAAGATAAATTTGAACATGAGGAGCTCATTCAAATCATAATTCGTTGACATGAAAAAAAATCTCAAATTGCTTCCCTTGAAACAGTGGAACGTTCATAATTAGAGAAAATTGTCACAAAGAGAACATAATTGGCATTTTCAAATGAAAACGCTTTTCAAAAGTTTAAAATTTGCACGTGTGAGACCAATAACTTTGTTGAATTTTACATAGCAAAACAGTAAAACGATGATGGTTTTAATAATAAAAAAATTTTCAAAATACTCCGTCATTTTTTTTTATTTGTTTTAAGTGAACCCCAAACACGAGAGGTATTAGAACTTATAGTACTTTGTACTTAGTACCGTGCTTGGATTTGAGGTTAAGAAGACGAAAGAAGATATTTGTTGACATTGAACTTGAACTTCTGTAGACTGTAATTTTCAGGAAATACATATGAAGGAAGATTGTTCCAGAAAATGGCAGTTGAATGAATAAATGAGGAAGATGAAAAGTTGGTTCTGTGGGTTTGAAATTCGACAGTAAATGGATGTTGGCTGGTGGCGGCACGTGTTCGGACTGTTTGGAAAGAGAGAGCGGGAATTCTAGAAGCCAATTCAGAAGAACAGTGCCCATGGAACTATCTGTAGAAGAGACATGCAGCAGAAACAGTACGTCTATGAGAGAGCGAGTGGAGAGACTCTGTTAGAGATGAATCATTAATTAACCTAACTGCCCTCTTCTGAATGGAATCAAGCAGCCTGAGAGAGGTTTTGGGGGTGCCACCCCAGATGTGGGAACAATATTCCATGGCTGGGCAGATTTGCGATTTATACAGAGTGAGCAGTGTTTGAAAGAAAAGTAACGCCGAGAGCGAAAGAGAAAACCAAGTTTTTGAGATGCAGAGGAAGCAATATTTCTAACGTGCTTGTGCCAAGAAAGATTAGAAGTCAGGGTAATCCCCAAAAGAGATATATCATTTTGCCTAGAAATCGGAGTGTCACTAAAGATAAGCATAAGAGCAGAAGAATCCTTTTTGCGAGATATAAGACAAGACTGAGTTTTAGAAGGGTTGACATAAACTAAGTTGTCTTTCCCCACTAGAGAATTACCTGAAGATCGGCATTTAAGGAATTGGTAGCAGATTTTCGAGAAGTTGAAGCTGATTGAGCAGGACAAGGTTTCTCAAAATGGAAAGTGGAATGCATTGTGCTATCATCGGCAAAATTATGGATAGGATTTCCAGTCAATGGAAGAAGGTCATTAATATACAAGAGGAAAAGAGTGGGGGAAAGAAATGAACCTTTGGGGACACCGGCATTAGGGGAGAAGACAGAAGAGAGAGAGCCATCTACCATCGCCCTCATGAGCGATTAGAGAGAGAAAACTCGATAACCAATTACTAAAAACAGTTGGCAAACCATAAGATGGAAGCTTGTTTAGGAGACCTTTATGCCAAACATGATCAAAAGCCTTTTAGATGTCAAGAGCAACTACTTGTGTTTCACCGAACCTTTCCATTGAATTAGTCCATAAATGGGTAACATTAGCCAGAATTTCACAAGTGGATCGACACTGACGGAATCCATACTGGTGATCGTTGATCAGACGGAAGGTTTCTAAGTAGTTTAAGAGTTGGCGTGTAATTGATTTCTCCATTACTTTAGAAAGAGTAGAAGTAATTGGAATGGGACGATAATTGGATGGGAGGGATTTGTCACCCTTTTTAGAAACTGTCTGCATATGAGCAAATTTCCCAGCAGAACGAAAAACACCTTTGGAATAAGAAAGTGAAAAATGGCGGCAAAGAATAGGAGTAAATTCAGGAGCACAGGTTTTGAGAACAATTGGAGAAATACCATCAGGACCTGGAGCTTTCTTAGCATCAAGATTCATCAAAATCCTTCTGATATCCTTTTGACGGAAGACAACAGGAGGCATTGAATGGAGCGTGTTGGGAATGGTGGGAGGTGTTTTACCAAGGTCATTAATGCATGAGCAGGAAGAAAAATGGGATGCTAGCAGGTCAGCTTTATCCTTGGCTGAAGTGACAACAGAACCATCTGGTTTGGACAGAGGTGGGAGCAGAGATGGGCAAAAGTTGCGGCCAATAGCTTTGCCAAGAGACCAGAATGCTCGGCTACCATTAGGGCAAGAAGCAAGTTTTCTACTCTTAGCCTCTTCAAACTCTAGTTTGGACTGATTAATAACTGCTTTACAATTGTTCCGAGCTTTGGTGTAGGCAGAAAATGAAACTGAAGAATTAGAAACAAGCCAATTACGATATGCAACGTTCTTCTCTTGAACAGCCTTAGCACATTTATTGGAAAACCAAGGTTTATATAAAGGACGAGATTTTAAAGTGGAGTGACGTATAAAGGATTCCATTCCTGCAAGAATAATTTCACTGACACGATCTGAGCAAACGTTGACATCAGAAGTTTTGAAACAGTAATCCGACCAAGGAAAAGAAGAAATGAAGTCTCGCAAGTCATCCCATTTTGCATTCTTATAATGCCAAACAACACGAGGTTGGGAATAGCCATGAGATAAACGTTCCGTTGGAGAAGAGGCAATCACCAAGTTGTGATCTGAAGTGCCTAAAGGACCTCTCACTTCGACCGTGTACTTAGAATGGTTGTTTGTGAGAAAACGATCAAGCGTATTGGCTGTATAATTAGAATTGTCTGGTATTCTTGTAGGAAAATGAACAATCTGTGCTAGGTCATTAGTAATTGCAAAAGCCTCAGCATCTCGACCTGCTGTGTCGGTGTGACTAGAAAACGGAAGCCAGCTGGAGTTGTGAACATTAAAATCACCAAGGAAAATTACCTCACTGTTAGGAAAGTTGGACTGGAGAAAGTCAAGTTGCAAAGAGAGGAAGTCAAAGAGCTCCAGGTGATTAGTGGAGTTGGGAGTATGGTAGAGACAACAGATGAATTCACACAATGAGGTAGAGAGACTTTAAGCCAGAGAAGTTCAAAGAGAGGAGATTCCAAATTGTCAAGTCTCTCACAGAGAATATCAGAACGGACATATGCACAAGTACCACCTTTGAGGCGAAAGGAATCATACAGAGAATAATTTGGACATCTGAGATGAGCAGTGGTTGAATCAACCGATAACTGAGATTCTATCAGAAAAAGTACATGGGGTTTGGCAGACTGCAATTGGAAATGGACATCGTTGAGATTAGAATTGAGACCACGTATATTTGTGAAATGAATTAGGAAGTGCTTGTGAGGTTTAGATCTTTTCGCAGATAAGCTTGCTCTATTAGTTTGACAATTAATGGTGTATTCAATAGTAAGAAAAAGTGGGTGGGACATGCTGTATGAAGTAATGAAATTTATGGATATGGCGTACACATGGTAAGAATATACCCAGATCCTTGACATAACGTGGCCTCGACAATGTTCCCTGCATACACACTACTGGGACTCCCTCCAGTCACTATCTGGCAGGGTAGAGGTAGCAAGATTATACACTAGCTGATCCGGAAGCCTCCTAGGGAGTTTCCAATAGGTTAGGTCCAGTGTACTAACTAGCGGCCGGCCTGCGAACACCGTTTTAGAGCTGTACTCTCGAAATGTAAGGAATATTGGATCTCGCCGTGATGTTCATCTTTACCTCAAAAGTCATCAATCATACTGCATGATGGAAGAGATAGGGAAGGGTTGACCGGAACTTAGCTCTAGAGACTAAACATGGATTCTACCACTTCAAGCCTCCAATAAGCAAAGTGGTGGTATTTCACCGGTTGATGAGAATCATCTACCACTTAGTACTGCCTAATAAAATAGAGGGGCGGCGTTCCTCCATGTGGTGTGGGCGCCACACCTCGACCCCTGCTTACGTTGGTTCACACCTGGGTGGTCACCCACCATGTACTTGTGCATTTAGGTTATACCCAGGATTACTAACAGTCCCACCATCGTGAATGTGCAAGCAGAGGATTTGTCTGTCACGGACCGTCCGGACTTTGCCGAAATTGGTCCGCTTGACTTGAGTGTCACCCAAATATCAGTTCCATCAGCGTTTTAGACTCCCAGGTAGCAAGTACAGCTTGTCTGGCATATCTGAGAGAATGTCTGTGACAACTTCAAGGACCTAATGACAATTGAAGACAATTGAAGTCTGTATGACAATTGAAGTATTTTCATATACACATACTCGTACAAAAGTTGAGCAACAGCAATTTGAATCAAAAACCTTGATTTAACGATAAAAGATAGACAAAAGCAACATACTAGATGTGGGCAAAACCCCATACACGTGTTCAAATAATTCTAAACTATCATATTTGTACTGCGTGTTACAAGAAGAAAAACCAGCAGTGTGTTGCAATAGGAAAACTCACCACATAATTTTGCAGAAACATACGTAATTTCTAATCGCAGAGCAAAGAAGAGTTCTGAAACCGTGGTAGTGGACCTCTGCAGTAATAATTACCGCTATTACAATCAAATCCTTATTGATGTTTCAGGAGATGTCGAGTTTATTATGTAATTCGTCATTTGCCAATGTAACACCTTACCTTTATACTTGAAAAAAAGAAAAATTCTAAGCAAACGCGAGAAAAATAATGATAATTTTTAACTGGAAATGTATACATTTCAAGCGTCACCACTTTTAATTTCGGAATTTCGACTGAAAATAGCCGATATCTGCAGAAATAGTACCCGCCGAAGGCTGTTAGACCACACACATACACACACACACACATTGTGCATGCTTTCTTCACATTGTCACAGGAATAAAAGCGCCATTTTACTAAAATTACAGACCACGCTTATAACTTACACAATCATTTTCAATATTACTGCTTTTGTATTGGTATTATACCTGTTATTTTCAAAATACTGCGAATACTTGAAATTGTTTTTACCAAATTTTTACAACTGAAGTTGTCACACTTTTACAAGAATTTTCCACGTTACCCCAGACACCGTTAAACTCTCACTCCATCATATTAGCAAAAATAAAAAAAATAAAAAAATCATTCCCAACGTGAATGTTTTACAAATAAGATAGATGTACCAGTTATTCAGTTGTAAAATCCTTTGAACTAGTATCCCCCATCGTCAGTATGTCTGATATATGCTAACTTCACTCAGACAAAAACATGAAAATTTCAATAATTTTGAAAAATAACAAGAAATTGACCTGCAAGGCCACATTCGGCTTGATTTAGCAAAGAAGAGGGGCCAAAAGAGCACCACGAATCTTACGAAACTTGTTGCTGTACTCGAAACACAACTTTGCAGTGGAAAATGAAGAATTTTCCTACAGTCTCACAACGCAAATTCACAGGTGGAGTCAAAATAATCATGAACAATAAAATAACCGTCGCAAGATCGCCAGCTATTTTACACTCAATAACACTGAAGAACACTAACTTGAGTTAAAACGTTCGATTTAGTGAAAACGAGGATGCATAAGGAACAGCCTAAAAACGAGGTATAACCATTACACCCGTTCAAAATGCTTTTGTGCACGAAAACTTAAGAATTTTCATTTTTAAGTCAGATAGCTTCAGAGCACTGCGGGGCTAAAACAAACTTCAACCAAAAAATAGCCGTCCAGCTATTTTATTAAAATAAAATCAAATAGCTCCTTTGCGACGAGCTAATTTTGTGGTCCGGGTTTCTTTTAGTATAGTAAATAAATTTGATGAATTTGAAGTGTTGGTCAAGACATCAAAGGCGGATATTGTTGGGATAGCAGAGACGTGGTGTCACAAAGATATAAGGAATGCAGAACTGGAATTTGGGGAGTACAATGTGTACAGAAAGGATAGACAGGACAGAAAGGGAGGAGGTGTTATGCTGTTAATTAAGAAAAACATAAAATCAAAAGAAGTGCATCCAGTTGATATAGATGAACAGTGCACTGTTGAGTCAGTTTGGTGTAACATAAGCACTGCGAAAGCAAAAATAAGAGTAGGAGTGTGTTATAGGCCTAATGACTCGAATGAGTACAATGAACAATTGTACAGAGAAATAGAGTGGGCTAGTAAATCGGAATGTCTTATAATGGGGGATTTTAACTTCCCAGATATTGACTGGAACTTGTCTGTTGGTCACTCACACACTAGTCCGATTTTTTGTGGATTTATTGGATGATTGTTTTTTACAGCAGCATGTTCGAGAGGCAACAAGAGAAAGTAATACTCTTGATCTGGTTATCAGCAGTGATCATTCGTGCATTAAGAATTTGCAGATAAAGGAACCACTAGGTGTCAGTGACCACAGTGTACTGACGTGGGATTTACTTAAAGATTTAATTACCATCAGGAGTAAAGGAAGGGCTTTTGCTTCTGTAAAGGTGAGTACAATGGTCTCCGACAGTTTTTAAATTCTGTACAGTGGGACCAACTGATGATATTACCAACAGCAAATCCAAAATGGAAAGCATTCAAAGAACTTATCTTGGAAGCTACTAGGCTTTACATACCAACTAAGAAATATTGTTCAAGGTTTAGGCCTAAATGGTTATCAAATGAACTAATGAGACTCGTAACAGAAACAAAAATGCATGGGATGCATATAAATTATCAAGCGACTCAGAAGCCTATGGCAGATATAAGTTAATCTGTAATCAGGTCACAAAGGAGGTTCGGTAGGCGAAAGCAGATTACGAGAAATCCTTGGCAAAAGATGCTAAGAAAAACAGCAAGGATTTCTTTACTTATATAAACTCTAAAAGGAAGGGGCTGAATATGATTGGTCCACTTGACATCGATGGTTCGACTGTTGATGATCCTGCTCAGATAGCAAACAAACTGAATGAGTATTTTGCATCTACATTCACACGTGAGGAATCATTACAGTTTGAAAATGGAAGAAGGTTATCAAATTGTAGCAGTGTGCTTAATGATTTTGTAATAACTGAGAGCAAAGTGGAGGAGAAATTGTTGAAGTTAAACATAAGAAAAGCACCTGGGGTGGATGGGATCAATCCAGTTATATTAAAGGAGGCGGCAAAGCAACTAAGCAAACCCTTAGCCATAATTATGAGAGCGTCCTTGGACTCAGGGGAGGTTCCCACGGACTGGAGATGTCCAAATGTATCCCCAATTCACAAAGGGGGATCGAAGGGTGACACGAGTAATTACAGACCGGTTAGTTTAACTTCTGTTCCTGGTAAAATAATGGAGTCACTGATTAAAGATGCATTCTAGGATCATCTAGACAAGACTGCAGCAATAATTCAGACACAGCATGGGTTTGTTAAGGGAAAATCTTGTCTGACAAATTTGATAGGATATTATGATGTGGTTACAAAGGAACTGGATGCAAAAAATAATTTTGATATCATATATTGGGATTTCAGGAAAGCTTTTGACACTGTTGCGCATGGAAGACTACTGTACAAATTGGAGCAGAATGGTATTAAGGGTAAGTTGCTATAATTTATAAAAGCATGGTTAAGTGGGAGAAGACAGAGGGTGGTAATCAATGGGTGGTGCTCTTCTTGGACTAATGTTATTAGTGGAGTCCCACAGGGTTCGGTGTTAGGTCCACTGTTGTTTTGTATATTCATCAATGATATTGATGAAGGTATATCAGGCTTAATGTCGAAGTTTGCAGATGATACAAAGGTTGGCATGGTTGTTAATGACAGTAATGGCAGTGTGCTACTGCAACAGGATCTAGATAATTTGGGCAGATGGGCTAAGAAGTGGCAACTGAAGTTTAACCTTGACAAATGCAAAGTACTGCATATGGGTAGAAGTAACCCCAGAGAAACGTACCAACTGTGTGGTACTACACTTAAGGTTGTAGAAAATGAAAAAGACCTGGGAGTAATTATGCAGTCAGATATAAAGTTTTCTGAGCAATGCAGACAGGCTGCCAGGGCAGGTCATGGGGTTTTTTCAATGATATATAGGAATTTTGCTAGCAGGGAAAAGGAGGTGATTGTCCATCTCTATAAGGCAATGGTCAGGCCACGCCTTGAGTACTGCGTACGGGTCTGGAGGCCTCATTTTAGGAAGGATGTAGATTTACTTGAGCGTGTACAGAGAAGGGCAACAAGATTGGTGAGGGGAATGAAGGGATCCTCTTATCAAGAGAGGCTTAAGTTCTGCAAATTGCAGTGGCTGGTGACTAGGCACCTGCGCGATGATCTGATTGAGGTGTACAAGGCCTTGAATGGGTTTAGCACGCTGAATTCTGATGGGATCCTCCACTTGTTCAGATTACGAACCTAAGGGGGCATAAATTCAAATTAAGAAAAGACAGATGTAGAATAGATGTGCGGAAATTTGCCTTTAGCCAGCGGGTGGTTAATTGCTGGAACAAACTTCCATCTGTCGTTGTGGAAGTTGATAGTTTGAATAAATTTAAGGAGGAACTGGACAGGCATTTGGAGGGAATGGTGTGATTTTTTTTTTTTTTTTTTTTTTGGCTGATGCTGCATAAGCTCATACACTTGCTTTCTTGCATCAAATGCCACTGCTACTACTACTACTACTACAGTGATATCAAGCTATCTTGGTTAAAATGTAAATTAAGTTTTCTAACCATGCTTCTAACCATGGGAACCTATCCCATCCTGGGAACCAGGATCAGCAAAACTTCTTAATTTATAGTTTGCCTAACCCCTTGTGGGTAGAACAGATAAAACAGCACACGCATTAAACCTCCAATCAGCTATCCATTTCCCAGGCCGAAGCCTATCCATGGTTTTAGACTAATTGAATTCTTATATCATAGTCTTTAGAATTCAACTTATAACAAAAAACAGTAAATTAACTCAACTCTAAATATAAAATTTATAATACTTTAGCCACTTAGCCTCTTGAAAGAAAGATCTAATATAAAATTGCTTCATTGATCTTTATGTCAAGAGTGACCGCCCCTGCCGCTATGAGGTGTGGCTCTACTATCTAGCTGTACAGCCCTCTTCTTGTAAAAACCGCAGCCACATATTTATTGAAATAGGAAAATTAAAGTTTATCTGTGAATAGGGTCCACAAGGTCACCCTTCCAAGATTTCTCATAGAAACCTCCAATTCATGTCTCAAATCAGCATACACTGCAGAATCTAACATCATATGCATAGATGTTTCCAATTCACCACAAGTGCAAAATCCATCATTCCTCAGCCCCAACTGAAAAAGTCTGAAGGCAAGTCCGTGTCCCGTCAAAAGAAATGTCACATGCATCACAAATTGTAGCCAGGGTTTCCTTTTGCTATCAATTATATACACTCTTGGTATAAACTCATAAGTTTGCCTTCTTTTATCTGTTTCATTCCATTGCACTTGCCATTTCTCTTTTATTCCATTCAATATCCTTTTCTTTTCATATTTCGAATCCATAGCAGTAAAATTTCTATTATATCCATATGAATTTTTCTGATATTCCTTTTTGTAAAATATGTCATGCCAGACAACAAAACTTCATACCAGAGAGGGACCCTACATGAGACCACCTGTAAGGACTCTGTAGATATAGTTCAACATGCTCTGGTTATAGACAATAACACGAATCTTTGTGCCTGACTGAAATGTTTTTGAACCAGAACAGTTCACGCTCTATGCACCCAAGCTGCAGAGGGAAATGTTACAATTGGGATAAATAGGCATTCATATAACAAAAATTATAGCTCGGCCTTTTATCACCCTCCACAACTTAGCATAGAGTGCCCTCATTTTTTCCTTTAAATACTTAACATGTTCAGTGAAAAATAGTCGCTCTTCTAACTTTAAACCCAAATACTTAGTTACCTTCACATATCGAACCGACTCGTCCAGAAGCCTCACAGTAGGGGCACAGTTTCTACTAAGTTTACCTTTTAAATAGCATTTACACTGTTTTTTTTTCTTGATATTTGCAGTCCATACTTCAGAGTCCAATCCTGGAGTGTAGGTAAAGCAATTTCAGCCAACTTTTCTATTTCAGATCTTGTATTCCCTTTTACTGTTAAGACAGGATCATCAGCATATGCGATTTTATCAACACCAACCAATTCCAAATTTAAATATTCATCAAACACAATGTTCCATGCAAAGGAATCCGCCACCGAGCTTTGTGGAACACCTCTATATACATTCTTCTTAATCTCAGTATATTTTGTTCTTATTACAACTCCACGATCCACAAAGTAATTCCTAAAAACAGAATATAACTTATTGGAACACTTGGCCTTGCCTATCCTATTCATAATGCCTCCCACCAGAGACGGTCGAAAGCACCTTTAAAATCGGCAAATATATTCCAAGGACATATCGCTCACCACTATCTACCACCATCTGAACCAGTCTATATGCCGCATCTTCAGTAGAGCAACCTTTTTAAAACCCATACTGATTTTTAGATGGTAGACATTTATTTCCATATCTAATCATTATACGGTTCATACATAACCGTTTCATATGTTTTTGCCAGAACAGAAAGGTGAGTAATGAACGGTATGCCCGGTTTCATTTAGCATTCTATCCGTGCTTTTAATCAATAATATTATTTGTGCAATCTTCCATACCGGAGGGAATGCCCCTTCATGTAAACATTTATTATATAATTACATACAATTCAGCAAACATCCTGAGTGTTCTCTTAAACGCCGAGTTTCTCCAGGTTACAGTGCACGGCAAACATGCTGGATTCCGATGATGTTAGCCTGGAACTGAGGCTTAGGACGCTAGTTCCCAGTGATACTAAACTGGAGGACCAGCATCATCAGTGGGAGGTTCCCTCGTCATGTAAGATGTGCCCACGTCGAGGGCATGTGAAGAAAGAAATGATCGTAATTTCTATCTATTAATCAAGTATTGTATTTTAATCAATGGCGTCTATCAATATAATTGACGCATGCACTTGTATTCCACTGCCTATATATTGAGTTCTTCTGTTCATACTCTAATATGTAATCGTTCTGTTTTCTGTTTTCTTCTAGGTGACAAAAAAACTGCTGCCCACTCCCTATGCATCTGACTGTGTAGACTATATCGACTTGTGGAAGAAGAGGGGAGGCCATGGGCCTGTAACTCAATTCGTAAGTGTTGGAGTGTTATTACTTTGAAATAGTGTTAGTTTACTGCAAATGTATTTAAAATGAGATTCGTCAGGATTTCATTCATGCTTCCACTTCTCTTACAGTCTGAATGAAATCCTGATGAATCTCATTTTAAATTTATTGCGGCCCTCTGCTGGATCACAGAATTTGTAGACTTCGAGTAGATGTGGTTGGTCAGGGAATGACCACCGCATATCCCGGGAGCAATATGGCCTTAGTTGCTAATGCTCCTAAAAACCAAATAACAAACACAGATATGGTTGTTCTCAGCATATAAAATGTCTTAAAACTTCATCGATACTGTGCACGCCTCACGGATCTGCTCAATAAATAAATAAATAAATTTTTATTTGTCCTACCAAATATAAATATAGCAGTACATTGGTAAGTGGAAAATTCCCTTCACAGCAGAAAATACCAGGGAATTACCATAAAATGAAAAATAAATGAATTGCTAAAATATACAAGAAAAGCTACAATATAAAATGAATGGCTCATCAATACATTTCTGTGATCTTCAGCTCTTCTATGAGCCAATGTAGGTTAATTCCAATATAAATATAGCAGTACATTGGTAAGTGGAAAATTCCCTTCACAGCAGAAAATACCAGGGAATTACCATAAAATGAAAAATAAATGAATTGCTAAAATATACAAGAAAAGCTACAATATAAAATGAATGGCTCATCAATACATTTCTGTGATCTTCAGCTCTTCTATGAGCCAATGTAGGTTAATTCCAATATGTGTTAAACACAATTGACTCCAACACCCTGGCTGGTATATATCTGATAGCCTTCTTTAGTCTGTTTGTCTTCATTCTCAGGGATTTACTGCTTTTTAAGGCACATGGCAGGATGTGCCACTCACAAAGCTGCCAGAAGTATGGCGATGATATCACTCCAGTCATCTTGATTGTGGTTATATATCGTTTCCAGGCAATGATGTCTGGTAAACGCTGTAGCTTAAGCTGCGTGGTCCTCAGCTATTGAGGGAGTTTGCCCACTTCAGCAGCTAGAATTCACCTGAAATATTGTGCGGTTGTTGTAGTTTGTTTCGCGTGCAAGAGGTGCTGTTTGGTTGACAAACATAAGTAGTTCATTTTCTTTAAAATCAGGTTAATATGCGACTTGAAATGTTACTCCCAGATCTCTATGCATCTCAACGACTGGGATAAGTAGAGTGTAGAGTGTGTTTAGTGTCAAACGGCACCAGGGGTTTCCCCCATCTCCGCGTAGTATACATTGTGGGTGCGAAACAGAACACTGTCAATGCCAGAGGTTTAAAAGTGAATGGATTTTGTACATGTATAGTTTCGTCTACAGTTGTTCCTCTGGTCATTTAGCCGTTGGGCCCCTAATGGGACCCAACGTTATGCCATTTAGTTTTGGGTGTACTAGCGTAGGCGATTTTTGAGAGAGTACACCAATAGAATCTTCTGCAGATTTAGGGCCAAGCCAAATTTATCTAAGTACACGAATAAATTCAGATGCTTATTATTAATCTGGTCACACAATGCACTATTGGTCATGGACGGTTGGATGGTCGTTAGGATCTTAATATGGTCTGCGAAAGTGCATATATCATCCCTACCCTTGCAGAACGGGATCATTATGGCAGTAAAGAGGAGTCCGGATAAGACTCCACCTTGTGAAACTCCTGCATGGAGTTGTCTGTATGGAAATAAATGGATCAACAAATAAGTAGGGCCTGTAGTAACTTCAGCAAATTTCCTTTCATTTGGAAAGCGGGCTGGAGCTGATGAAGTAGGGGGGCATGTATATCCAGACTATCGAAGGCTGTTTTTATATCAGCATATATTATTGCAACTTCCTTTCCGCCTTGTAAAGCATTCAGCATCGCGACTTGAACTGTGAGCAGTTTAGTAATTGTTGATCTAGCAGTTATTGTATAATGAATTTGTTGAGGCTGCCCGACCAATATCTAAAACTTTGGCAGTAGAGCTTTCTCCAGTACTTTTAAAAGGTAGATGCAGTAGATATAGGCCTATAGTGCTCCATGAGGTAAGGCTTTGTAATTTTTGTTAGTGGAATTACAGTATGCTTATTCCAGTTCTCAGGTAAAATTCGGTGAGCAATGATAGAGCAATAAATTGCTTGAGTTGATCGAGTCCCCCACCATGAAGTGGGGGACTCGATCAACTCTAGCTGTTTAGTTGCCCTGAGGGAGTTAACACTCTCTACTAGCGCTTCTTTAGTGATAAGAACAGACCCCAACTCATTGTCAACCAATTGATCCCACTTCATCTCCCTGACTGGTGACTCATGATGTATGCTGGAGAATCTGCTGATGTGGTCCATCCACGCTTCTTTGTAAAGCCCCTAATTTGTGTAAATTTTTTGTCTGCAACAAGGTAGCTTTCCCCTGTCAAGTGTGTCTTTCATGTAGCGGTTGATTGCTCTAGATTTTTCCCTATTAAATATTGCTCTGAACCTCGAATATTTAATCCTGGTTTGTGTATCATTTGACAGTTTCCATTTTCCATGCAGAGTTTTCTTTAGTTTAAACAAAGCAGTTATGCTATAATTAGTTTAGTTTAGTCCACCAGACTTTCGATCTTGATGAGATCCTTACTACTTTGGAAGCCCAAAATTCTGCAATAGAGTTGATCCAACTGGTTAAGAGAGTTGTTGCAAGTAAGGCATCACATATGAGTAGACATTCCCACAGGATACAGCTGGCAGCAAATAGGCATTTATTTGGGTCCAGAAAGGCTGGCAATGTTACAAGCTGGCTCTTACTATTGTCTTTAACATTGAAGTCCATATACGGTAACATTAGTAGTAGTAGTAGTAGTAGTAGTAGTAGTAGTGGCACTTGATGCAAGAAAGCAAGTGTAGGAGCTTATGCAGCATCAGCCAAAAAAAAAAAAAAAACAAATCACACCATACCCTCCAAATGCCTGTCCAGTTCCTCCTTAAATTTATTTAACCTATCAACTTCCACAACGACAGATGGAAGTTTGTTCCAGCAATTAACCACCCGCTGGCTAAAGGCAAATTTCCGCACATCTATTCTACATCTGTCCTTTCTTAATTTGAACTTATGTCCCCGTAGGTTCGTATTCTGAACAAGTGGGAGGATCCCATCAGAATTCAGCGTGCTCAACCCATTCAAGGCCTTATAGACCTCAATCAGATCACCGCGCAGGTGCCTAGTCTCCAGCCACTGCAATTTGCAGAACTTAAGCCTCTCTTGGTAAGAGGATCCCTTCATTCCCCTCACCAATCGTGTTTCTCTTCTCTGTACACGCTCAAGCAAATCTACATCCTTCCTAAAATGAGGCCTCCAGACCTGTACGCAGTATTCAAGGCGTGGCCTGACCATTGCCTTATACAGAGGGACAATCACCTCCTTTTCCCTGCTAGCAAAATTCCTATATATCATTGACAAAACCCCATGACCTGCCCTAGCAGCCTGTCTACATTGCTCAGAAAACTTCATATCTGACTGCACAATTACTCCCAGGTCTTTTTCATTTTCTACCACCTTAAGTGTAGTACCACACAGTTGGTACGTTTCTCTGGGGTTACTTCTACCCATATGCAGTACTTTGCATTTGTCAAGGTTAAACTTCAGTTGCCACTTCTTAGCCCATCTGCCCAAATTATCTAGATCCTGTTGCAGTAGCACACTGCCATTACTGTCATTAACCCTGCCAACCTTCGTGTCATCTGCAAACTTCGACATTAAGCCTGATATACCTTCATCAATATCATTGATAAATATACAAAACAACAGTGGACCCAACACCGAACCCTGTGGGACTCCACTAATAACATTAGTCCACGAAGAGCAGCACCCATTGATTACCACCCTCTGTCTTCTCCCACTTAACCATCCTTTTATCCATTGTAGCAACTTACCCTTAATACCATTCTGCTCCAATTTGTACAGTAGTCTTCCATGCGCAACAGTGTCAAAAGCTTTCCTGAAATCCAAGTATATGATATCAAAATTATTTTTTGCATCCAGTTCCTTTGTGACCACATCATAATAACCAATCAAATTTGTCAGACAAGACTTTCCCTTAACAAACCCATTCTGTGTCTGAATTATTGCTGCAGTCTTGTCTAGATGATCCTGCAATGCATCTTTAACCAGTGACTCCATTATTTTACCCGGAACAGAAGTTAAACTAACTGGTCTGTAATTATTCGTGTCACCCTTCGAACCTCCTTTGTGAATTGGGGATACATTTGCACTTCTCCAGTCCGTGGGAACCTCCCTTGAATCCAAGGATGTTCTCATAATTATGGCTAAGGGTTTGCTTAGTTGCTTTGCCACCTCCTTTAATATAACTGGATAGATCCCATCCGCCCCAGGTGCCTTTCTTATGTTTAACTTCAACAATTTCTCCTCCACTTTGCTCTCAGTTATTACAAAATCATTAAGCACACTGCTACAATTTGATAACCTTCTTCCATTTTCAAACTGTAATGATTCCTCACGTGTGAATGTAGATGCAAAATACTCATTCAGTTTGTTTGCTATCTGAGCAGGATCATCAACAGTCGAACCATCGATGTCAAGTGGACCAATCATATTCAGCCCCTTCCTTTTAGAGTTTATATAAGTAAAGAAATCCTTGCTGTTTTTCTTTTTTTCTTAGCATCTTTTGCCAAAGATTTCTCGTAATCCGCCTTTGCCTGCCGAACCTCCTTTGTGACCTGATTACAGACTAGCTTATATCTGCTACAGGCTTCTGCGTCGCCTGATAATTTATATGCATCCCATGCATTTTTCTTCTCTGTCACGAGTCTCATTAGTTCATTTGATAACCATTTAGGCCTAAACCTTGAACAATATTTCTTTATCGGTATGAAAAGTCTAGTAGCTTCCACGATTAATTCCTTGAATGCTTCCCACTTAGAATTTACTGTTTGTAACATCGTCAGTTGATCCCACTGTACAGAATTTAAAAACTGTCTGAGACCACTGTACTCCCCTTTACGGAAGCAAAAACCCTTTCCTTTACCCCTGACGGTAGTTACCTCTTTGAGTAAATCCCACTTCAGCACACTGTGATCACTGCCACCTAGTGGTTCCTTTATCTGCAAATTCTTAATGCACGAATGATCACTGCTGATAACCAGATCAAGAGTGTTACTTTCTCTGGTTGCCTCTCGAACATGCTGCTGCAGAAAACAATCATCCAATAAATCCACAAAATCTGACTAGTGTGTGAGTGACCAACCCACAAGTTCCAGTCAATATCTGGGAAGTTAAAATCCCCCATTATAAGACATTCTGATTTACTGGCCCACTCTATTTCTCTGTACAATTGTTCATTGTACTCATTCAAGTCATTAGGCCTATAACACACTCCTACTCTTATCTTTGCTTTTGCAGTGCTTATGTCACACCAAACTGACTCAACAGTGCACTGTCCATCTATATCAACTGGATGCACTTCTTTTGATTTTATGTTTTTCTTAATTAACAGCAAAACACCTCCTCCCTTTCTGTCCTGTCTATCCTTTCTGTACACATTGTACTCCCCAAATTCCAGTTCTGCATTCCTTATATCTTTGTGACACCACGTCTCTGCTATCCCAACAATATCCGCCTTTGATGTCTTGACCAACACTTCAAATTCATCAAATTTATTTACTATACTTCTAGCATTGGTATACATGCAAGCATACATGCTCCTTATGAGCATGTATGCTTGTAACATTATGAGCATTGCAATTGGGCTATGATCGTATGGAAAGAACGTTTCGGGGGATACATCAATTATTCATTTACCAGAAGACAGAATTACACCAAGTCTATTTTCACCTCTTGTAGGTTGATAGTTGATAAGAGAGATGGAGCATGGCCGCAGCCTTTCTAACGTTGTGTCCTGTCCAACAGGTTATTAAGCTGCGGTGGAAGGTTGAAATCTTCACATACTATATGATTGGCTGACACGTGTAATTTGTTGAGAAGCCAATCTACTGCATTGTTTATCCTTTCTAAACTAGGGACAGGTAGAATATAAACGACTGCTATATCTAAGAGTACTGTGTGGACTTTTAAAGTGACAAGTAATGCCCCAGAAAGCTTCAGTCAATTGGGAACCCGACAGTAAAACTTAGAGTGCTTTTTTTTTCTCCATATTTTGGCTGGGCAGTGTAAGAAAATATTCTAGTGAGTAAAACAAAAATAATAAATAATTGAGAATCTTAAAGAGATGCATGATTCATATAAATATCTCTATTTCAGATGTGCATCGAAGAGTGTCAGATGAATCGGTCCTTAGCCGTCCATGGCTGCATTTCATCTATGATAAAGTTTCATCAGAACCATACATTCTGTGTAATATCTCCTTCAGGTGAGTACCTGTTCATGATCTTTACTTTGAATAAGTACAGAGTACTTCAAAAATTATTCTCATATAATTTTCAAATTATTTTCATTACAATGTCCAACAGATGCAATTAAGAAAATTTCTTTCGACAGATTTAAAGGGTATTTTAGGCGCAATAGAAACTTAGGCGTAGTTCGCTAAATATAAAATCTCTCGAAATGCCGTGTTTTCTGTGATCGACTTGCTGTTTGCTGGACGAAAAACCCCAATTTCAGGGAACAAAACCATGGTATTCTTCCCCGAGATCGTCTAACTCAGCCATTGTTTTATGAAAAAAGACCACAAAAATTCATTGACGGGATACGAACGCGGGTGACATCTTGCTGGTGTGGGGAGGTTGGTGATAATACCAACTGGCTACTTAAGAGAACACAAATTCAAGAGCAGCAAACTGATACACTGCATTCCCGTTGTAAACTTGACTTATCTCTTCCTGATTAAGAAACACAAAAACCATTTCATAAAACAAAGTTATTAATCAAAGCGTTCAGACAGTTTTGTAAATGCTTTAAACATTTAAATACTTTCTTGACTTTCTTTAAATACTCTCTTGTACAGCATGGGGATAATATTGTTGATTGTTGTTGTTGTTGTGGGAGTTTAATGGCCCATTAGCTGCTTTGGCTATAACGCGCCTATTCATTTATTATACATATAGGGAAATAAGAAATTTTTGTAAAGCAAAAAAAAAAAGAAAAAATCATCTGAAATCAGAAATGATTGAAGAATCCAGTTTGCCCGAGGAATAAAAAATTCAGAAATATTTGCATTGTCACCAATTAGGTTTTCTAGAGTTATTGGTTTACGAAGATTATCCAAAGATAGCAAGGTTGAAGTTCTGTCTTCTTTGTAGTAGGGACAGTCAATGAGAATGCGTTTAACAGTCAGATTTATAGAAAATGTTGACACTGTGGCAGATCATCTCCTGTGTGTAAATGTAGTTGGGTCAGATGGGTGTGACCTGTTCTTGATCTTGAAAGGGCTACTTCTTCTCGTCTTGATGTACGGACATTGGAGCGCCAAATTTTCAGATCCTGTTTGAACTGAAAGAGTATATAATTAGTCTCAGAGCATCAGAGGGCTGTCCGTTCTGATAAGCATGCAGCATTAATGATCAATGCATAGTCTGATGTTGTAACACGGATATTAGTTAAATCTAGGGTAGTTCGATTTTCTTTAGCTTTACCGGCCAGTTCATTGCCCAAAATACCACGATGGGACGGAATTCGACAGAAAGTGACCCATTGAACGCGTTCTTCAATTTGCAGTAATAAACTTCTGATTTCATCTAGAACAGAGTGAACTTTATCTGAGAAATTACATAATGCCAAGATTGAGCTGAGAGAATCAGTATAGATAACAGATTTTAAAAAACAGTCAGAACAAAGATTTTCAAAAGCTAGTTTAATTGCATATAATTCAGCTGAGAAGATCCTGAATTCGGATGGTAGGGATGCTGAAATAATGGAAATGGTAGGGATGCTGAAATAATGGTATTCGGAAACACTGCGGCTGCTCCAACGTTCGAATTAGATTTAGAGCCATCTGTATAAATTGGGGAAAAATCAATATATCTTTGAGTGGGAACTGCATGAAGTTTTTTGACAGTGGATGCTGATAAAACATTCATTCAACGTTGGCAGAGGTGAGTGTCACAGGGCAGTATAAAAGTAGGATTCCATGGTGGTTGAGTGCAAGTTTTTGTCTGTTGTATGGAGAAACATTCCAAACCTGCATCAGTTCAAGAAGGCGAGACCAGCTGGCTTTACTATGCTAGGTTTATTTCTGTAGAAGTTTTCTAATGGTGGATTGAATAGGTATGGCTGAATGGGATGCGAGGCACAACTTTGTATCTTAACAGCATACTTCAGTAACAGTGCTTTCCTACGTAAACTTAGTGGGGCTCGTGAGCATCAATGTAGAAGCTATTATGTTCGGGCGATGTTCTGAATGTCCCAAGTGCAATTCTCAAGGCACTGTGTTGAATTGGATCAAGCCACCGCAATGCACTTGCTCTGGCAGAATCGGAGATGGCAGCTCCATAATCCAGACGTGATTTGTTTAATACTCTGTATAACAGAAACAGAAAGGTACGATCTCTACACCATATTTGGGCGGATACAGCTCTGAGTATGTTCAACTTTTTTAAACAGGAAGTACACATATTTTTAATATGATCTAAGAAGTTTAATTTGTTGTCTAGGATTAATCCTAGAAATCTGATGTTATTAATGACTCGGATGGAGATATTCGAGATTTGAAGTTCAGGAACTTGCGTTGTCTACAACAATGGATAGTAACTGTTTTCTGCTGCGAGACTCCATAGCCGTTGAGGCTGGCCCATTGCTGTATTTTATTAAATGATATCTGAAGCTGTCGTTCAATAGATCTCATGTTTTGGAAATGGCAGGATATGGAAAGGTCATCTACATAAAGGTAAATCTCTACTGTATTTGGAATTTGTTTAGTCGTGGAATCTATTTTAAGAGCAAAAGAGTAGCACTCAGTACTTATTCCTGATGAACACCTTCTTCCTGAATAAATGTTACAGAAAGGGCATGTTGGTGTAAGGTGTAAGGTGTAAGGTATGTTAGTGTCTAACGGCTACTGGGATTTCTCCCATCTCCGCGGGTGTACATTGTATCGGGGCCAGAGATTTGAAGTATGTGGGGGTCATGTGCTGTATATTGTGTTGTGCCCTTTGTTCCTCCGGTCTATTAGCCGCCGAGCCCCTAGTGGGACCCGACGTTACCACACCGTGCCACGGGGAGGCTGACCGGGTGCACCACTGATGATAGAGTACTCTGGCGGATCCTGCCACCTACTTTCCTGGGATTTCAGTGGCTAGGACCACATTTGAGAATGAGATGATCGCTGTTTCTTGAGCAACGGTTGTAATTTTAACAGAGCGTAGGGTTGTTCGCTGATAACTTGTTCTAAGGCCAAATAGGTCGGGCAATAATTTTGATGTATTTAGATATATATATATATATATATATATATATATATATATATATATATATATACAGGGTGTTTCAGTTAAACGTTTCAGAACTTCTAAGAAAGGTAGGGTACATCCTGACAACTCGAAATCATATAGCAATGTGGGGTCGGAAATGCTTTCCTGAAGCGGTGTTGTACACAGAAGCACCATAAAGAAAAGAGACCGTAAGTGAGAAATCGTTTTAGTATTAGTATTAGTAACGGCCGCATGGTGCAAGAAAGCCTATGGCTTATGCTGCACCAGCCAAAAAAAAAAAAAAAAAATTAAAAAAAATAAATCCGAACAAAACAATGATAAAAACAAAAAAATAAAAATAAATAACTAAATAATAATAATTAATAAAATAAAAAATAAATAAAAAGGAAATTAAACCTATCATCCTATGTGCTTCCCTTACCCGAAAGTACTATCCAGATGACCTTTGAATTTCCCCAAACTGTCGGCCTCTACCATCCATGAAGGCAACTTATTCCAGTAATTTATAACTCGCTGGCTAAAATAGAACTTCCTGCAATCCAATCTAAACATTTCCCCCCGTAACTTGAATTTATGTCCCCTAGTTCTAGCATCATTTATAATCTTGAAAATTTTGTCCTCATTCATTTTACTGATGCCTCTCAGAGCCTTAAACACCTCAATCAAATCTCCTCTAAGGTGTCTAGTTTCCAAACTCTGCAACCCACATATTCGAAGTCCTTCTTCATAAGGACGCCCTTTTGCCGATCTCACCAGGCGAGTTACCCTTCTTTGCACCCTTTCAAGAAGCTCGATGTCTTTCTTCAGGTGCGGTCTCCATACTTGAACACAGTATTCCAAGTGTGGTCTAACATAAGCCTTATATAATGGGATTATCACGTCCCTATCTCTACTTGCAAAAGTTCGATAGATCATTGATAGGACACCATGGGCCTTCCTTGCAACCTGTTTACAATGCTCAGAGAATTTCATGTCTGACCGTATCGTAACACCCAAGTCCCTTTCCTCCAGTACTGGCTTTAGTTGAACTCCACCAAGTGAATAAGTTTTTTTGGGATTACTGTTTCCCAGGTGTAATACCTTACACTTTGTTGGATTAAAGCACAGCTGCCATTTTTCTGACCATTCCTGAAGTCTATCTAGGTCTCTCTGAAGAAGCTCAGCTTGACAGTGATCATTAACTACTCTCCCAATTTTAACATCATCTGCAAATTTAGACATCACGCCCTCTATCCCTTCATCAATGTCGTTTATGAAAATTAAAAACAACAGTGGTCCTAATACTGATCCTTGGGGAACCCCACTTCTTACATCAACCCAATCTGAGGAATAGCCATTTATCACAACCCTCTGCCTCCTGCCCTGAAGCCATCCTTCTATCCATCTAAGGATTTTCCCAGTGATTCCAACCTGTTCCAGCTTATAAAGCAACCGCTCATGTGGGACTGAGTCAAAAGCTTTGCTGAAATCTAAATAAACAATGTCGAAATTATTCCCTAAATCCAGCTCGTGAGTGACCCTTTCGAAATAGCGAACCAGATTTGTTAAACATGATTTTCCCTTTACGAAACCATGCTGAGTATCCTTGAGAATTTCAATTCGATCCAAATGATCCTGAATTCCACCCTTGATCATTGCCTCCATGATTTTCCCTACTACTGAAGTCAGACTGACAGGTCGATAATTTCCAACTTCACTTTTAGAGCTACCCTTATGTATGGGAGATACATTTGCACTTTTCCAATCCAAGGGAATCTCCCCAGAGTCTAATGATGCTCGCATAATTAGCCTCAATGGTTCAATGCACTCGCTTGCCGCCTCTCTTAAGATTATAGGGTATATTCCATCAACTCCAGGAGCCTTACTGGTCTGTAGGCTCGAAAGTTTTTTCATTAAATAATCTTGCGAAATTTCAATATCATTAATTACATATTTTTTAACTTCGCTCCCACAATTTCCCTTTGCCACAAAAGGCTTTTCATTTGTAAATATCGATGCAAAATAACTGTTGAGTTCATCTGCAACGGCAGCTGGTGTATTTATTACTATCCCCTTTCCCTTACATAAAGGTCCGATCTGGTTTGTCCTGCTCTTCTTGGCATTTATATATGTGAAGAATTCTTTATCCCCCCTCTTTGCTCTGTTTGCTAGTGATTTCTCATAAACTGCCTTTGCCTGTCGAACCTTTTCTGTGGCTCTATTACACATCACCTTGTAGCTGTTATAGGCTTCAGTACTTTTTGTTGTTCTGTAACCTTTCCATGCCACCTTTTTCTGCTCAAGTAATGCGGCAACTTCACTAGTCATCCAACTTGGAACCCTCCTCGTGGAGTATTTTTTTAATGGTATATACGCATTCAAGGCATCTGTGATTAATGTTTTAAAAGCGTACCACAGTTCAATTGTATTCATTCTCTGCGCGATATCTACCCAGTTAATAGAGGCCATGTAGTACCTTAAGGCATCGTAATTTCTTTTTCTGAAATTAAAACCCATTCCTTTGCCTTTTACTGCTGCTACCTCTCTCGTCATCATCCACCGTAGAACTCCGTGATCACTTCCTGCTACTGGTTCCTCTACTGTCAGCCCTGTTATGTCATCTGATTCATGTGTGATGATGAGGTCTAGGATACTCTTTTCTCTAGTATTTTCCCTGACATGTTGATACAAATAACAGTCATCTAGTTGATTTAAAAATTTTGTACCCCATGTCGAGTTTCCTTCCCATTTACTCCAATCAATTAGAGGCAGATTGAAATCACCCATAATAAGGCATTGACGCTTACTTGCCCGTTCCATTTGCATGTAGAGGCTTTTGTCATAATCTTCACAATCACCTGGTCTGTAGATTACTCCTACTCGCATTATACCTTTGTTTCCAACTATCTCACACCATACAGACTCTATACTAGCATGTGAAACGTCTGAATCCGGGAAAGCTATCGTCGCACTCAGGCTGCTTCTGATAAGAAGCATTACCCCACCACCCCTTCTATCTAACCTATCCTTCCTAAATACATTATACAAGCCGTACTGAAATTCATCATCCCCAATTTCCGGGTGGCACCACGTCTCTGTAAGCCCTATTATGTCCGCGTTACTTGTACATGAAATGTACAAGTAACGCGGACATAATAGGGCTTTTCATGTATTATTTTAATAATACATGAAAAGAAGCAAAAGGTACATGGATTAAAGTAAGTGTTCGAAGTTTCTTCCACGGGCTACAATGCACGCCTCACATCTCCGACGCATGGACATCCGAACATTCTGGAATACTCCAGGCGAATTTCTTCGGCAGCTACTGCGATTCTTGCAACCAGCTCCTCAGCATTGTCAACAGGGTGTCATAAACTAGCGATTTCATATGACCCCAGAAATAAAAATCAAGACATGATAGGTCGGGTGACCGAGCAGGCCAACGCACGGGACCACCACGTCCGATCCACTGTTGACCAAATGTGACATCCAGGTAGTTACGAACATCTCCGCTATAATGGGCAGGGGCTCCATCGTGTTGGAACCACATTGTCTGTTGCGTCGATGCAGAAATCTCTCAAAAGTTGTGGCAATACTTGCTGCAGAAAGATCAAGTAGATAGGTTCGGTTAGACGACACGGTAACAGGTAAGGTCCGATGAGGTGATCTCCCATAATACCGGCCCATACATTGACCGAAAATCGAATCTGTGCTGCACGACGTCGTATTGCATGCGGGTTCTCGACCGCCCAGATATGGTCGTTATGCGTGTTGAAAATTCCTTCCCTTGTGAAGGATGCCTCATCGGAAAACAACACTTCAGCAGGAAAAAGGGGATTTGTAGCACATTTTCCAAGGTACCACTGTGCGAAAGCAATACGAGGTGCATAATCCTCCGGTTGCTGTGTCTGGACACGCTGCACGTGAAACGGATGCATGTCTTGTTCTCGGAGAATCCTCCAGACGCTGCAATGGGAAACCCCGACTGCGTTTGCTAGACTTCGGGTACTCGTTCTTGGATTCCCCTGTACATGCTGCAGCACATTCTGTTCGACGGCTGGAGTCCGTGCTGTTCTTACCCTGTCACTGTCAGCTCTTTCAAATGAACCTCTCTCAGCTAACCTCTGGTGCAGTCTTGCAAAGAAATTATGACTGGGAATACGCCTCGTCGGATATCGTTCCGCGTACAAACGCTGTGCGGCTGGCCCACTACAATTTGCAGCCCCGTACGCCAAATGCATATCGGCTAACTCTGCGTTCGTGTAATCATCCATCCTACTAACTTGGCGTTCTTGTTCAAGAAATTCGAAATTCGCCTGGAGTATTCCAGAATGTTCGGATGTCCATACTCCTTAAAGGCAGGCTACAAATCACAAGACCACCTACAATAAAATTAAACTTTATGCCCATACGGCTGCACACTGAAGTCAAGCTCCTAGGTATCTTCTTAGACTCGGGGCTTACCTTCCACCACCACCTAAAGTATCTAGCCAACAAAATTCAAAGGTACAGTGCCATGATAGGCGAGTCAGCAGGGCAGACTGGGGGCTGAAGCACAAAGCTCTTACTCTGATATACCAAGCGGCATACGTGCCGATTGTGTGTTATGGTGCCTCTATCTGGTACCGAAAAGCAATCCTAGCAAGAAATAAACGTAAGCTGGATTCAATCCAGAGATTCATGCTTCTTTCAATTTGCAGGGCGTGCCGCACCGTCAGCACCCCTGCTCTGCAGGTATTAACTGGATGTCAGCCACTATACTTAGAAGTGGTTAAAAGAGGGCTTTTTTATCACTTAAGGAAGGGAATTCCAACCCAACTGCTAAATTTTCAACTTGACACCACAAATGGCATCAGGCAGGAAAGACAACGGATAACCCAACATCTACAAGAGATATGGCAACATGACTGGGACACTACAACAAAAGGGGCCATCACAAAACGATTCCTTCCATCCATAAGCTCAACTCACCCAGAACCTCCACCCTGGTTTTCGCCTGGCCTCCATGTGACCTTTATCATCACGGCCATGGATCCTTCCAACAAAAACTGACCGCCATGGGAATCGAGAATGATCCACGTTGCCACTGCGGCGAAGAGGAGTCCTGGGGGCACCTCATGTATGAGTGCCCCAGCTACGACAACATTAGGCTTAAATTCCTCACCACGATACAGAGAAACCCTCGTAATCAAGAATCCACTCTGCTACTCGAGGAACATACCTATAAGGCATTAACACCTACGCGCAGGAAACATTTGCTCTTAGGCGAGCTAAGATTGCAGAACTCAGAGCCCAAGAACTAAACCGGACCGGCGTGGGATAACTCTCTATTCCCCCGGAAACGCAGACATAATCATGCAAACCCTAATAAGGTAGGATCTATTGCAGGCACCATCCAAGGTGCGGGATGCTGGCACTCCTTGGAGTGCGGGATTTAAGTCATCGCAAACCCGAAATGGGTAGGATATACTGCTGGCACCGATCTAGGTGCGGGATTGCTGGCACTGACCTCAGTGCGGGATCTACAGGCACTATGTCATTGACAATTACACAGGGGCACCTGTCCCCTGTGACTTTTTAAACCCACACTCTTTCCTATACTTCGCCCAATTAGGGTGGATTTATTCTCCCCTGTCAACCCACCCAAATTCATTCCCCCTCAAATCCTCTATGGCCCTCTCTCTCTCCCTTTTTTTTTTTTTTTTTTTTAATCTATTACTTGTTTACTTATTTCTATTAATTTATTTTTATTTTATATATATATATATATATATATATATTTATTTATTTTTTTTTATTATTATATATATATATTTTTTTTTTTTTTTTTTTTTTATTTAATTATTTATTTATTTATTTATTTTTTTATTTTATTTATTTTTTTTTTTATTTATTTTTATTATTTTTTTTTTTTTTTTTGGTCTCCGTCAGGAAGCTCAGGCAACCCTGGCGGAGGCCAGCCAGAGTATAATGGGCAGCCTGGCTCACCTCCCAGTGGTGGTGGCGGGCAACGTGGGGTTCCCTTAGGGGTCTTGCGGCTAAGCAGCCAGAGACAGAACAACAGAACACAGCACAACTCTGTCACAAACCAGACACCACACTTTTTCTGGCTTTTACAGAGATTCTGTAAATTCTTCACAGAGTACTATGGTGCAGATGTGGGAAACCACCGGTGGCGCCTTCCACAAAACACTATGCCACTATGCCACTATGTCCATGCGTCGGAGATGTGAGGCGTGCATTGTAGCCCGTGGAAGAAACTTCGAACACTTACTTTAATCCATGTACCTTTTGCTTCTTTTCATGTATTATTAAAACGATTTCTCACTTACGGTCTCTTTTCTTTATGGTGCTTCTGTGTACAACACCGCTTCAGGAAAGCATTTCCGACCCCACATTGCTATATGATTTCGAGTTGTCAGGATGTACCCTACCTCTCTTAGAAGTTCTGAAACGTTTAACTGAAACACCCTGTATATATGTATGTGTGTGTGTATATATATATATATACACACACATACATAAAAAAAAAAAAAAAAAAAAGTCGTGCAAGAGAAAAGTAAGAGAGGTAGGCAGAAGACTGGAGGGTAGGAAACAGAAGAAGGGGGCCGACAGGGAAGATGGTCCCTGATGACAGTGTGGCATGCCCAGTGCCTCACCAGAGAGGAGTGGGGTGGACAAAAGCAAAAAAAAAAAAAAATCCACCTCACCACAAAAAAAAAAAAAAAAAAATGATTGTGTATGAGAAAAATAGGGGGAGAGAAAGGAAAGATGGAAGGAAACAGAAGAAAGAAGCAAAAAAAAAAAAAAAAAGAGAGAGAGAGAGAGAGAGAGAGAGAGATACCCCGCAAGTGCAGGGTAGGTACAGCTAGCATGGCCGGTCAGTTGGAGCCAACACTTGGTGGGAATCCAGCAGTGTCAGTGCTGCTATGGTGGATGGGTCATGTTCAGGAAGGTCATTGGGAGTCCATTTGGTGAGTCTGTGTCGCATCCAAACTGAAGGCTGGTCCAGTAGTCCATGATAACGAACAGTGGGGTGGTCAAAACTGGGAGTCCAAGATATGATGGTTAAGTCCAGGGATCGATGGTAGGTCTCTGCTTGATAAGATGTGTCACGTCTGGTCGGGAGAAGTAGGTCCAGGAATCAATGATGAGGAATTTGTCAAGGTATGTGTGGACCCTGTCTTTGATTGCGCTGCTAGTATTGTCCCAACCAAGTGGGGAGACCAGTTGACTACTTGAGATGTGAATGATCAAGTTGGGTTCTGTACTCCGGATGGTTTGTTGGTCAAGTCTAATTGATTCAGATGCTAAGGTGGTGGTAGCGCTTTTTGCCTGGTAAATAGGTCCATTGCAAATTGAGTCAGGGCTCTGTAAGTTTCTTCATTCTGTAGGGTGAGGTGTTCTTGATTTTGGTAGTTGAAGCATAGTCTCGTTATTAGGATACTCCTGATGTCCTCGTAGATTTCACAGCTGTGGGCAAGGTGCTCCCACGTCTGATCCTCTCCACAGTGACAGCGGGGTGAGTCTGAAATTCTGAAGTCATGTAGTTTTTTCTGGAAGGAGCCATGTCCAGTGAGGAGGTAGGTAGCATAGAGTCCCGGTGAAAACCAGACAGGTGTGAGGGGGTAGGAGGCCCTGACATCTGGGAGGAATCTTTTGGTGACAGCGCCTTTAGTTGAGGTCTGCCATCTTTCTTTCCAGGTGTCTGTTAGATGTTCATTAAGTCTCTTCTTTTCAGCATTTCTATTATTTGCTGGGTCAGTGGTGAAACCTGCGCAGGTAACTGCTCTTCCTTTGGCTATTTGATAGAGCAACCCATGACGAACAATCTCCAGGTCCAGTGGAAGAGATCCAGTGAGAACCTGGAGTGCATGGGTACTGACAGTGTGACAGGCACGCGAGGACAGAAGGAGAAGAGAGCGCTGGATAGTTCCTAGGCGCGATCTGTTTACTACTGTATTAGCCTTCTTGTACCAGACTCCAGAGGCATAGGTGATAACCGGGATGAAAACCGGGATGAAAATGTTGGTATCGAACTTGAAATGATCTAGTATGGAGATGTATACAATATTCCCTCATTCCAGCAGTCAACCCCCCCCCCCCATATTCCTCAGGATGCCGCCGAGCTACCAATATTGATCGCCCTCCCCATCATGCTGTTATCACTAACCAGATCTCTTTATCCCGCAAAGTAACAGTCTCCAAATCTCGTCTAACACCTGCCGAGAAATATAACATCTCCGTCGTTCCCACCAGAGCCGCGATCTTCGCCTCCAGATTTGGACCTAGAACCTCTCTTGAATCTATTAGGAGAATGTTTATTAAGGAGCATAACCTCTCAGTTCAGGTTAAACTGAGAGGTTATGCAGAGGCATAGTATGTCTCGGCTTAAAAGTCGGCAAACATCCTATGCCTCCTTCCTTATAACGTGTTCACCCGCTGTCTACGAAAAGGTTGTAGATCCTGCCTCCTGGCCCCAAGGAATATATATCAGACCATTTTCTGAGGAAAACAGACCCGATCAACAATCTCAACTAATCCACCCTCCTCGATAGCAATCAAGGACTCAAGGAGACAAGTATGAATGCTCCACGCTCCAGGTATTGTCTCAAAATGTGCGCACCATAAGTCGTAATTATGCTAGTGGTGAACCACATCGGCATCATCAAACTGATTCCATCAGCCTGCGATCACCAGTAATAAACAGTTCGGGATGCTCATCCCAACATGGGTCACTAATCGACGAACTCGAAAGCCTGCCTTCAATAAAAACAAGGTATGTGCCTTAAGAAAGATCCCCCGGAATTATGCAATCAGAGTCTTGTACCAGAATGTTAGAAGCCTTCGCAAGAAGCTGGATACCGTTGACCAAATTCTCCTCACAATGATATCGATATCCTCTGTGTCACCGAGACCTGGCTCGATAAAGAAGACCAAGAATATTTTATATCCTGTGTTCCAGCTGGATATAAATCTGATTTCACTTCTAGAGTTGGGCAAAGAGGAGGGGGTGTTGCAATTTTCTTTAAGAGCTCACAAACCTCACTCATTCATCAAATCTCTAGCCAAACATCAACGTATGAAGCGCTTGCTGTTACTCTCAGCTACCATAGGGTCCTCAGATGTAGTTGTTATATATACAAATGTTTGTATATTTGTATATATTTGTATACCCCCAGCACCTTCTTATGAAGCCATCCATGGAATATCTAACTGGATCATCAATTAGATTCATCCTTCTGCCTTGCACCTCATCTGTGGAGATTTTAATCTTCCTCATCAGCTAGCTAACCTTCAGCAAATTGTAAGATTCAAAATCTTACAGAATAAAAATAATAATAAGTTTGTTTTTATTAATTAAGAAATAGGAGTTCTTGTTGCTGGTGAATAAGAAAGTAATATCGTCTGATTTCAATAATAACAATTTTTCAGCATGGAATATAAATTTAATGGGTAGTAAGTAATAAAAGCAGAGCCATTAGCCATCAACTTCCGTTATAAGCAGGGAAACTACTGTAAAGCGGCATGGGTCCAAACCACAACAAGCAAATTAAGGTTTATGCGGGGTCGAACTTAGTAGAGACAGCCAGTCGTAAACAGGAAGTGGTTTCTTGACCAGCACATAAGTTTCCAAATATAGGTGCTGTGGTCAGGACATGTGATTTTCGTGGTTTTAGAACTCTACGGGGACAAAGGCGTTATATGAGAGGGGAAAATTGTTTTTTCGATAATCGGCAAACATCTAAGGGCACAACTTATGGTAGCAGATCTAGTAAAATAGTAAAAGTGGGTGTATTGAACAAGTGCTACTGGGCAGGTTGAGTAAAGGCCTTCTAACGGATGAAAGGAGAAGGAATCCGTAAATGAATATAGGATTGGAAGGAGTCACTGAGAATAGGCGTGGCGAAATCGGGAGTAAGATGAAGGAAAAAGGCAGTGAAAGGATTGGAAACAGACAAAATGTTGAGATTTTGGCGGTGTTAGTGAAAATGGTTTAGGAGCGCACAAAGTTGAGATTTTTGTGGGTGTGAGTGAAAATGGTTTAAGGGACACAAAGTTGAGATTTTTGTCGGTATGAGTGAAAATGGTTTAAGAGACAGAGTTGAGGTTTTTGTCGGTGTTTCTGAAGATGAGTTAGTAAGAGAGAAAGTGGAGATTTTAGTTAGTGTTAGTGAAATGAGTAATTCTGTCAAAGTTGAGCAAATTTTTGACAAAGTTTAAGATGGTATAGTCAGTCAGTGTCAGTAAGTTGAGTATTGTAGTATAAGTTAGTATTGGAGAGAAGAAAGGGGATCAAGTTAAGATGTAGCAGTTAGTCAATCCGTCGGCCAGTAGCAGACACAGTTTTGTTTCAGTAAAGAGAGTTCAGAGTTTCCGAGCTTTTTACAGAGTTCAGTAAAGAGCAGAAGGCAACTAAAATAGTTGAGAAGGCAGAATACGGTGAAGTTAGCTCATTGTAGGATCTTGCACAATAATTGAGAAGGAATCAACCCCTGTGTTAATAAACAAGATGCCTGATGCCCAGGAGATAATGGTGCTGAAGCCGATAGAATCCGGAGCCGGACCGAAGGGAGAACAAACATGCTGACCAGATGAAATAAATCGCTTTCCAGGAGCAAAGGAACCCGAGTCCCAAGAAGCAAATCAGAATAACTCCTGCCGAACTCTCCAAGGGTTTGTGAGATGCGTTCCAGATGGAGTTGACCTACTGTTCACCGCGAGAAAGATGAAAGACATGCCGCAGAGCCTCAAGATAACTAAGTAAGTGGCTAGTTACATAAGTATTGTCATACACACAAAGAACTGTAGAAACCTGGAAATTTAAGTAGCAGGACTTTTAAAAGATACTGTGTATAAGAATTACTCAGTTGCAAGGATAGGTTATTTTAGGATATGTGCTGAAGGACATTAGCCAGGGCAAGTTAATAGATATATAAATAATTTTGGAAGGGAACACATATATATATATATATATAAAATATTTGAAGTAATTGATCCCTGGTTTATAATTGCTTGATAGGTTACAATTAAATATGTTTTGGATGGGAATTAGAAGTGAGTGATACCTGTTAATAATCATTGTGATAAGTAAATGAATAAGTATTGAATTATATAAGGAATAATAGGAAGAGGATTGATATTTTGTTATTAATGGTTTTAATTGATGCATAATCAATATATATAGGAAATAATAGAAAGGGATCGATTTTTGTTATTGATGGTTTTAACTGATGCATGAATAAGATATATATATATTTATATATAAGAAGATGAGACTAGATCATGTTGTCATATGTTTGGGTTTAATCATTTTGGTTTCGATGTATTAATGTAAATATGTACAATAAACTGAATTTTATATATAACCTTTGTGTGTTTTTTTGTTGTTCCACGTACCAGCCTATCCGAAGGGAATTAAATACATCTAAGAGCTTTTCCCCTTGAACCTAATATTTTTTGTGAAGTTAATAGTCAGATGCGCAAGTGGGGAGCTATTCTAAAGGAGATATAATCACAAGGGGATAGATAAAGATAATAAGTAAAGGATAAAATACTATATATTAAATTAAATAAATAATAACCAATAAGAAAAAAATCCCCACCCCCACAAAATGCTCCTATCAAACTTATCTTGTACAGGGTTACAAATGATCAACCATATCCCTTCCAGATGTAACAACCAATTAGATCTCATCCTTGCTTCTTTTCCTTGCACACCTAATTACCTGCCAGAGACCTGTTAGAATATCCACAAAGAGGGAACATCGAACGCGGCATCAATCCCGGGACGAGATTTCAGATCATTATGTGAAAAGCCAATACTGTTCCAAGAGAAATCTCATCATAGTACAACCTTCTGTCGAAGTAAAAATTAGATGTTTCCTACAAAAGATCACTAGCGTCAAAAACAGACTAGATGGCCTACTTGATTATTTTTCCTGCGCAGAGTACGATTTAGTCATTCTGATTGAAACCTGGCTCAGAGATGAAATGGAAATTGCTGCCTTCACCTCAAATCTTGGCTATCACACGCTGGCTGCTAATAGAATTGGGAGACGAGGTGGCGGTGTAGCAATCTGTCAAAGGAGTTCAATTCCCCCTGATTAAGGCATCCATTTATCCAGGAGGTGACATAGAAGCTGTTCTTGGAATCTACCGAATTACTGGTTTGTCGATCTCTGTGTGTGCCGTTTATTTCCCTCCACCGGTTTCTGAGGATTCTGTCCTTAATCTGACAGCATAGCTGTCATCCACAATCAATCATCGGCAAAAGCTCATCATCCTCGGAACTTTAACCTTCCACTGCCAGCCACAAAGAAGCTCCTAGATACTCTGTCATTGAACATGTCGGAAATGGGCATTGGTCTTATTCATGTTCCTCCCTCACACGGAGGGAGGAACCTCCGTGTGAGGGAGGGGTTTGAAACCCTGACCATAACTGAGAACTTCCTCCCGTCCGATCACGTTCCGATTGCTGCGATGATATCTCTGCAGGCACCTAAGGATGAACGTACACAAGTACAAACTACAAACACTGTCAGGAGAGTATACAATCCAAAATACATCAACGTTGGAAAAGTTACTACCCTTTTCCAATTTTACCCAAGGAACATACTGGCCGAGCTTAACATAAATGAGGCTGCCTACTGGCTTTCGAGATGGATGGAATTCATTGCAAGGTCTGCAATGTCCAAAACTTGCACCCTTAGTCTCCACTCAAAGCCATGGTGGAATGACCTCCTGACCAAGGCCTTTAGGGAAAAACAGGCAGCCCATGCCTCTTACAAGAAGTCGCCTTCACAAGTGTCATACGCCAGATTTTCCAAAGCAAGGATGGATTTCCAGAAGAGGAAACAATTTTCTATTGACAATTTCATGAACCGCCGTCTATCCAGGGGAAAACGTGTGTGGTCCACAAGTCATACTTGCACCCCTCTATCTTTAGATTTCCAGGAATGGTGTGAGCATGTGCTGCGTTTTAAGCGAGATAACCGTGTGTCCGAAGCATATCCTTGGAAGGAAGCGTTTAATGTTTCTTCATCTTCTAGTAATAGAGAAATTTCGGAAGAACAACTAATAAAAATAATAAATTCACTACCTGACAAGTCCACCATACGAATTGACGCAATACCTCTTTATAGTCTAAAAATTGCTTCTTATTTCATCAGCAAAGAGCTCACTCAACTCTACAACAAAGTACTCAAATTTGCACAGTTGCCTTCAAGCTGATTATCATACAGAGTCGTGGCAGCTCCAAAAAAGCCTCGTGAGAAAAGACTTCAGGCCAATATCAATTGCCTCTCCCTTCCTGAAATGCTTCGAGAAGTGCATCTATAAAGATGTAGCACTCGCAATCTTTGCGATAGGCCAGAACATACCCATTATGCCATGCCTAGTAGATCTACTGTAACCAGCCTACAGTCCTTATCACAGAAAATACTTCACGCCTGGGATGACAAAGAAGATCTTCACACCATTTTTCTGGACATGAAATCTGCTTTCGCTTCTCAGTCCAAATAACACCCCTTATTGCCTTACTTGAGAGATTCTATGGGATATCCGGAAATATGCTCCACATCATCAATAATCTACTATTCATCGCCTGTGAAGTGAAGAATGTTTCACTTCACAGGTGATGGCATTACAGTCACTAAAAGCGTCGAAGTAGGGATCCCACAAGGTGGTTCTCTCTCTCTCAGCCGTGTTATTTGCAGCAACATTCGTTCCACTAATGGATCAAATTCCAGCTTTCCTATCGTATGCTGATGATATTGTTTGCTACTTGCCATGCAAACGCCATGTTGGTGATTCACAAGAAAGACAAACCGCTCCTGAATCTGAAAACAGCTACCTAAATACATTCTGTAAGTATGCTAAATTTTTTGGCCTGTCAGTTAATCCAGAGAAGTCAAACTATCTCATCTTTACGCCAAGTCGGATGACTTGGCGTAAAGATGAGGAATTATTAAGGTTTGAAAATGGCAGAAAGTTATCAAATTGTAGCAGGATACTTAATCATTTTGGTATAACTGAAAGCAAAGTGGAGGAGAAATTGTTGAAGTTAAACATAAGAAAAGCACCTGGGGTGGATGGTATCAATCCAGTTATATTAAAGGAGGCGGCAAAGCAACTAAGCAAACCCTTAGCCATAATTATGAGAGCGTCCTTGGACTCAGGGGAGGTTCCCACGGACTGGAGATGTCCAAATGTATTCATAAAGGGGGATCGAAGGGTGACACGAGTTATTACAGACCAGTTATTTTAACTTCTGTTTCGGGTAAAATAATTGAATCACTGGTTAAAGATGCATTTCAGGATCATCTAGACAAGACTGCAGCAATAATTCAGACACAGCATGGGTTTGTTAAGGGAAAGTCTTGTTTGACAAATTTGATTGGATATTATGATGTGGTTACAAAGGAACTGGATGCAAAAAATAATTTTGATATCATATACTTGGATTTCAGGAAAGCTTTTGACACTGTTGCGCATGGAAGACTATTGTACAAATTGGAGCAGAATGGTATTAAGGGAAAGTTGCTACAATGGATAAAAGGATGGTTAAGTGGGAGAAGACAGAGGGTGGTAATCAATGGGTGCTGCTCTTCATGGAGTAATGTTATTAGTGGAGTCCTACAGGGTTCGGTGTTGGGTCCACTGTTGATTTGTATATTTATCAATGATATTGATGAAGGTATGTCAGGCTTAATGTCGAAGTTTGCAGATGATACAAAGGTTGGCAGGGTTGTTAATGACAGTGTGCTACTGCAACAGGATCTAGATAATTTGGGCAGATGGGCTAAGAAATGGCAACTGAAGTTTAACCTTGACAAATGCAAAGTACTGCATATGGGTAGAAGTAACCCCAGAGAAACGTACCAACTGTGTGGTACTACACTTAAGGTGGTAGAAAATGAAAAAGACCTGGGAGTAATTGTGCAGTCAGATATGAAGTTCTCTGAGCAATACAGACAGGCTGGCAGGGCAGGTCATGGGGTTTTGTCAATGATATATAGGAATTTTGCTAGCAGGTAAAAGGAGGTGATTATCCTTCTGGATAAGGCAATGGTCAGGCCACGCCTTGAGTAATGCGTACAGGTCTGAATGCCTCATTTTAGGAAGGATGTAGATTTACTTGAGCGTGTACAGAGAAGGGCAACAAGATTGGTGAGGGCAATGAAGGGATCGTCTTACGAAGAAAAGCTTAAGTTCTGCAAATTGCAGTGGCTGGAGACTAGGCACCTGCGCGGTGATCTGATTGAGATGTATAAGGCCTTGAATGGGTTGAGCACACTGAATTCTGATGGGATCCTTCCACTTGTCCAGATTACGAACCTAAGGGGGCATAAATTCAAATAAAAAAAAATCAGATGTAGAATAGATGTGCGGAAATTGCCTTTAGCCAGCGGGTGGTTAATTGCTGGAACAAACTTTCATCTGTTGTTGTGGAAGTTGATAGGTTGAATAATTTTAAGGAGGAACTGGACAGGCAATTGGAGGCAATGGTGTGATTTTTTTTTTTTTTTTTTTTTTTTGGCTGATGCTGCATAAGCTCATACACCTGCTTTCTTGCATTACATGCCACTACTACTACTACTACTACTTCTGCTGATACTGCATCTTCTCTACTTCCGGAATTGGCAGGAAACATCCGGACTCCCACAGACAGTGTCAAATTCCTAGGAATAATCCTTGATGCCAACCTCACATATAAAAAACAAAGCCAAGCTCAGTATTCCAAAGCCCTGAGAGCGTTCTGGGGAATGAAAATTGATCTGTGCAAAACGCACAATAAGCAAATAATCAAGAAATACCTTGCAACTTACTTCTGTAGTGTACTCTCCTATGCCGTGGAAGTTTTGTCGGCGACACCACCCACCAGCCTCAGGAAACTATTCGGCCTCGAATTCTGGGTGCTGAAGTGGGCCAACTTGTGGTCGCACCAGATCTACACAACATCTAAATCTACTCTCTGCTGCAACCTGCAATATACGGCCATAGTCCACAGAGCCCATGTACTAAAAATAAAATCATTCCTTCATCTATGCTCAGCTAAGCATAATCACATCAACATGTGGAACACGGTTGGTTGGCGTTTGCCAGGCAGATATCTACGTCGTACACCCTCCTTGTGCTCAAGGCTCCAGCGGTTACAGAATTTCAGGAGATACTTCCCAAATGTGACTCTGGACACTCTTAACTCGCTCAACATCGACATCGACCTGTGGACTATAGACAAGGCATATCGCGATGGCATCTTGCTGTTTGTAAAGGACATTTATGTAAGTGCCGATCTTAGTTAGCCGAGGTCATTTCATGTTCTGCTCAACTTGTAGTCCTTTTTCGCTGTAAATACTACTTCATTTTTAAATTTTGATTATCATTTTTGCTTTGATCTATTAATTATTATTTAGTTATTATTATTTTTTTTTTTATAAAGCAAAATCACTTGTATAAACAACAAATTGTAAGATTCCTCTGGCTTTCTGTGTAAGGAATCTGTGGGGGTGGCGGTTTTATTATTTATTCTTTTTTTTTTTTTTTTCTTATGTTTATTATTTTTAAATATCCCCACTTTGCATCTGACTTGTTATCTCACAGAAGAATTCCGGTTCTGAGGGAGTTTCTATATTAGTGCACTCCTCCTTTGGGTTTTGCTGTGTGTTCAGAAATGACCAAACTCCATTTTCATTAAGTGAAATACAATCAGTTTATTATACATACTTACAAATAAAAGATAAGACAAATCATTACACATTATTCACTTCATATATAGGTACAGGGCATGGATCACGTTCCTGGTCATTAGGCTCTCCCATCCATCGTCTTCTTCTTACTATAGGCCCACTAACATCTCGTACAATCAGTTTAATTTAACTCTTTCTTAATTACAATTGACATTTATTATTTATTTATTTATATCTTCCCTTTTCATACCTATCTAGCACAATCCTACATTCTTCTTCATGGTTAAAACAATTCTTCTGGAATTATGTCCACTTTACAAACTATTCTATTCTATTCTCTCCTCTCCCCAGCACTTTAAAGTTACATGTTAATGAAATATACATGGGATTATTTATGTCTTCATTCCCTCAAGTAAACTCCAGCATTTAGCGACTAATTTCTCTACATCAATGACATTATATAAGTATCATACAACTGTACCTGCTCTATAGGCTAACCCGTCCAAAATTATTACCTTTCCTCCATTGATTAATCAGTAAATAAATCATAACTGTAAACCATCATTCATTAACTATTTCTATGATATTTCCTTACTTATCTATACCTTAACTTAACTCTTAACTGTATGCTTCCCTAAATCTCACTTAATATTTATCTATCTTCCCTGCAGTCCTTTGCAATTACATAGAGGTAAATTCGTTGTTTAACCACTTACTTCTGGGGATTTGGATCTTACCGCTAATACAACGTGTGGCCAGTGACTTTCTGCTCTGCATCGGGTCCTCCATTGGTTTGGGAACGTTCTTCTCCGATTCCGGAATGTTAACTTCGGCCAGGGACACTATTCGCTATGCCGATCATCCTGGTGTCGCATCCTTCTTTGCTGTGCCGGATCATTCAGTAGGAGTCGCTTCCCATCACTTTATTTCTACAGGACGGTACGATGTTCTTCTGTTAGCAATATCTCGCTGTCCTCCTTTCAAATATATTTCTCGGTGGACGCTTTCGGACTTCTATGTTCCATCTCGAGAAAGTTCCCCTTTCCGTAACTTATCTACACTTTGCTAAAGCTATCAGAATTTAGTGAACTCACCATAACTGGTTCTACTGGTGGATCGCTTCCGGGGACTGTTTCCTGGGCCTATCTTTCCAAAAACACCCTTTTCGCCCTCCAAAGAAACTTCATAACTCCCAAAAAAAAACTTTATCACCTTACAAAAAACTTTATCATCTCCAAAAAAAACTTTATCACATATCTAAAACATCACTTATTCCGAAAAATTTTTTTATCAACTCCGAAAAACTTCATCACTCCAAAAAAACCTTTCACTCCCTTATTCGCGCGCGCTCTTGCCTTTTTATTTCCCAAAATTTCGTAACGCCCCTCCTTTCCTCGACCAATCATTTCTATCTGACCATCGTCTCCATTCTCATTTGCCTATGACACATGACAGGAAGGCCGAGTTCCTTCCGGTGTAGAAAGAACTTCCGTTTCTAGGGAATTCTCGATCCTTCTAGAAATGACCAGAAATTTCGGAGCTCAGAATCCATCCGGAAAACATCTGCGCCCATTTTCTTGATTCGTCTCGCCTTATTATAAAATGACCACACCTGCTCTGTTTGCAGTAAACAAAACGCTTACACCTGGTACCCCCATTGTAATCTCTGGAGCACTCCGTCCCTTTAGCCATGCCATCAATTAACCCCCCACTGTTCTGTCCCGATATCTTCGCTTGCTGATTCAGGTGTGGGCACTGATTCAAAACTCTTTCTAATGTTTATTTTCACGGTATAGTTGCTTGTACATTAAATTTAACCTTCTCTTAAATTAATTCCATTAGCGCGAGACCCATTATCTTAAACACTATTTGTGATTTTAAGTGTTTTCTTTTGAGGTTTACAATATCACTCAATCTAGCGTTCTATCATAAATTATATAGACATTTAATTTAATTTGTAAGACTTTGTGTCTTACAAATCACTATTGTATAAAATTTATGTTAATAAAGAGTCTTATTATTATTGTTATTTAAATTCGGCCCACAAGTCAATTGGTGTTCTTTTACACATACCTGTTCAAAACTTCAATGTTATGAATTCGACTAATACCAAAGTAATAGTAAGTCCCAGGTTTTTGAGTATTTCTAAATGTGTTGAGGCGGCCTCTGTCATCCCATGGACAATCTTAGAAAATTGTGATCTAGAAATTGCAGCGAATTTGCTTACTAGCTGGCTTAAGACTATTGCTACGTTTGCAGCATCAAAGAGAATTTCCATCATGCCTCGGTCCAGAAGATGGTGGACTCCCCATCTTAATATGAGCTTCAAGTTAAAGCAGCATCGGCACAAAATGTGGATGCAGTCGCACAGTATCCAAGACAGGATAGCCTACTCCAGAGCTCGCGCAACATTTAATAAGCAGAAATCAAAAGCAATTAAGCATTATATGGATAGAAAATTTCGTAGTGGAAAATGCCCCTACTCTGAGCGGCCTTCTGATTTTCCTCTAAATCTTGAACCTGACCAGTGGCTTGACTTCATATCTAGATTTGCCTCGAACACGGAACAATATCCTGATCTTTATACTCCAACAACTAGAATCTCGCCTGACACTCTGTCGGCAGTATCAATCTCCACAGAACAGCTTATTGCTGTCATTAATTCTACATCAGCTTCTGCTACGGCAGGTGCGGACGGAGCCCCCAATTCATTATCAAATGTCTTAGCCCATATCCCCTTATAACTATTTTTAATGCTGTTTTATCAAGCCATTTCTTTCCCCAGCAGTGGAACATCTACCTTGTGAATCATATCCCCAAAGTTCAATCTTCCACACTTCTTAAGCATTACCGGCCAATCTCCAATGCCTCTTTTAAAGCTCTTTGAGAAGGTACTTCTCCGCGTTCTAACTAAACAACATCTTCCACATCAGTCTCCGCAAATCCATTACTCCCTTCCTCATAGATCCACTGTGACTAACCTCTTAGCCACCACCAGCTCTATCCTCTCTGCGTTTGAATCCCAAGCAGAGCTTGCAGTCACATATTAGTATTAGTATTAGTATTAGTATTAGTAACGGCCGTATGGTGCAAGAAAGCCTATGGCTTATGCTGCACCAGCCAAAAAAAAAAAAAAAAAAAAATCCGAACAAAACAATGATAAAAACAAAAATTAAATAAATAATAATAATTAATAAATAAATAAAAATAATAAAATGAAATTAAAAATTAAATAAAAAGGAAATTAATCCTATCATCCTATGCGCTTCCCTTACCCGAAAGTACTATCCAGATGACCTTTGAATTTCCCCAAACTGTCGGCCTCTACCACCCATGAAGGCAACTTATTCCAGTAATTTATAACTCGCTGGCTAAAATAAAACTTCCTGCAGTCCAATCTAAACATTTCCCCGCGTAACTTGAATTTATGTCCCCTAGTTCTAGCATCATTTATAATCTTGAAAATTTTGTCCTCATTCGTTTTACTGATGCCTCCCCCTCAGAGCCTTAAACACCTCAATCAAATCTCCTCTAAGGTGTCTAGTTTCCAAACTCTGCAACCCACATATTCGAAGTCTTTCTTCATAAGGACGCCCTTTTGCCGATCTCACCAGGCGAGTTACCCTTCTTTGCACCCTTTCATTAAGCTCGATGTCTTTCTTTAGGTGCGGTCTCCATACTTGAACACAGTATTCCAAGTGTGGTCTAACATAGGCCTTATATAATGGGATTATCACGTCCCTATCTCTACTTGCAAAAGTTCGATAGATCATCGATAGGACACCATGGGCCTTCCTTGCAACCTGTTTACAATGCTCAGAGAATTTCATGTCTGACCGTATCGTAACACCCAAGTCCCTTTCCTCCAGTACTGGGTTTAGTTGAACTCCACCAAGTGAATAGGTTATTTTGGGATTACTGTTTCCCAGGTGTAATACCTTACACTTTGTTGGATTAAAGCACAGCTGCCATTTTTCTGACCATTCTTGAAGTCTATCTAGGTCTCGCTGAAGAAGCTCAGCTTGACAGTGATCATTAACTACTCTACCAATTTTAACATCATCTGCAAATTTAGACATCACGCCCTCTATCCTTCATCAATGTCGTTTATGAAAATTAAAAACAACAGTGGTCCTAATACTGATCCTTGGGGAACCCCACTTCTTACATCAACCCAATCTGAGGAATAGCCATTTATCACAACCCTCTGCCTCCTGCCCTGAAGCCATCCTTCTATCCATCTAAGGATTTTTCCAGTGATTCCAACCTGTTCCAGCTTATAAAGCAACCGCTCATGTGGGACTGAGTCAAAAGCTTTGCTGAAATCTAAATAAACAATGTCGAAATTATTCCCTAAATCCAGCTCGTGAGTGACCCTTTCGAAATAGCGAACCAGATTTGTTAAACATGATTTTCCCTTTACAAAACCATGCTGAGTATCCTTGAGAATTTCAATTCGATCCAAATGATCCTGAATTCCACCCTTGATCAATGCCTCCATGATTTTCCCTACTACTGAAGTCAGACTGACAGGTCGATAATTTCCCACTTCACTTTTAGAGCCACCCTTATGTATGGGAGATACATTTGCAACATATGATACATATGTAGACCTTGAAGCAGCTTTCGTCTCTATAAACGTTCCTGCAATGCTGAAACTACTTTCAGACCACTAGCAGATCAAGGGAGACACTCTACAGTTCCTCACGTCACTCCTTCAAAACAGAATTATCCAGTTTACTGTCCATAGGCACACACATACGAGCGAAGTATCTCTTCAGGCGTGCCACAGGGTGGTGTCTTATCTGGTCTCTTGTTCACAGCACTTATCTCTCCACATGTTGAGTTCAGGTATGATATCTAATTTTATGCAGATGATATAAAGCTCCTCACACCGATTTCTCCATACGATGATCTACTCATGATAACAAGATCAATTAATAATACATGACGGAAATTGAAAACTACCACAACCAGATCGGATTAAAAATAAACCCTGAAAAATTTGAATATATGATATTCTCTTTAAAGAAAATGCCTTCTTATATTCAGCCCATTCTGTGTAATTCTCAAATTTCCATCGTCAATGAGCATACTGATCTCGGAGTCGTGTTTATCCTAAGCTCTGCTTCAGTTACCACATATATAAGCTCCTCACCCTGACAGCTCGACTCCGATGGATTGCCAAACAGCATCTATATTATATCAATGAAGTCACAACTTTTTTTTTATTTATGTAAACCCCAAACACGAGAGGTATTAGAACCTATAGTACTTAGTACCGTGCTTGAGTTGGAGGCTAAGAAGACGACAGAAAATAATTGTTGATATTTGACTCGAACTACTGTAGACACTAATTTTCAGGAAATACGAATGAAGGAAGACTGTTCCAGAAAACGGCAGTTGAATGAATAAACGAGGAAGATGAAAAGTTGGTTCTATGAGTTTGAAGTTGGACAGCAAATGGATGTTGGCTGGTGGCTGCACGTGTTCGGACTGTTTTGAAAGAGAGAACGGGAATTATAGAAGCCGATTCAGAAGAACAGTGCCCGTGGAAGTATCTGTAGAAGAGGCATGCAGCAGAAATCCCTGGCCAAACTCCTGGCCATGTCGCCGTGATGAGTATTATTGTTTCTAGTGCATGTTCTGTACTTATCAGCAATAATAAACAATTTATTTAAATAGTACGTCTATGAGACAGCGAGTGGAGAGACTCTGTTAGAGAGGAATCATTAATTAAACTAACTGCCCTCTTTTGAATGGAATCAAGAAGCCTGAGAGAGGTTTTGGGGGCACCACCCCAGATGTGGGAACAATATTCCATGGCAGGGCGGATTTGCGATTTATACAGAGTGAGCACCTGTTTGGAAGAAAGGTAACGCCGAGAGCGAAAGAGAAAACCAAGTTTTTTAGATGCGGAGGAAGCAATATTTGTAATGTGCTTGTGCCAAGAGATTACAAGTCAGGGTAATCCCCAAAAGAGATATATCATTTTGCCTAGAAATCGGAGTGTCACTAAATGTAAGCATAGGAGCAGAAGAATCTTTTTTGCGAGATATAAGACAAGACTGAGTTTTAGAAGGGATGAAATCAACTAAGTTGCCTTTGGCCCACTGGAGAATTACCTGAAGATCGGCATTTAAGGACTGTTTTGGTAGCAGATTTTCGAGAAGTTGAAGCTGATTGAGCAGGGCAAGGTTTCTCAAAATAGAAAGTAGAATGCAATGTGCTGTCATCGGCAAATCTATGGATAGGATTTCCAGTCAATGGAAGAAGGTCATTAACATACAAGGGGAAAAGTGTGCGGGAAAGAACTGAACCTCGGGGGACACCGGCATTAGTGGAGACGTTAGAAGACAGAGGGTCATCTACCGTCACATTCAGTGAGCGATCAGAGAGAAAACTGAATAACCAATTATTAAAACGGTTAGCAAACCATAAAATGGAACCTTGTTTAGAAGACCTTTATGCCAAACACAATCGAAAGCCTTTGAGATGTCAAGAGCAAATACATGTATTTCACCGAACCTTTCCATTAAATTAGTGCATAAATGGGTAACATAAGACAGAATATCACCAGTGGATCGACACTGACGGAATCCATACTGGCGATCGTTGATCAGACGGAAGGTTTCTAGGTAGTTTAAGAGTTGGCGGTTAATTGATTTCTCCATTACTTTAGAAAGAGTAGAAGTAATTGCAATGGGACGAAAATTGGATGGGAGGAATTTGTCACCCTTTTTAGGAACTGGCCGGATATGAGAAAATTTCAAAGCAGAAGGAAAAACACCTTCGGCATAAGAAATGGAAAAAAAGGTGGCATAGGATAGGAGTAAGTTCAAGAGCACCGGTTTTGAGAATGAGTGCAGAAATACCATCGGGACCTACAGGTTACTTAGCAACAAGATTCCTCAATATCCTTCTGACATCCTTTTGACGGACGACACAGGGAGCTTCCAACTCATTAATACATGAGTTGAAAGAAAAATGGGATACTGACAGGTCAGCTTTATCCTTGGCTGAAGTGACAACAGAACCATCAGGTTTGGGCAGAGGTGGGAGCAGAGATGGGCAAAAGTTGCGGCCAATAGCTTTGGCAAGAGACCAGAATACTCGGCTACCATCAGGGCAAGAAGCAAGTTTTCTACTCTTAGCCTGTTCAAACTCTAGTTTGGACTGATTAATAACTGCTTTACAATTGTTGCTATCTTTGTTGTAGACAGAAAATGAAACTGAAGAATTAGAAACAAGCCAATTACGATATACAACATTCTTCTCTTGAACAGCCTTAGCACATTTATTGGAAAACCAAGGTTTAGATAGAGGACGAGATTTTAAAGTGGAGTGTGGGTTAAAGGATTCCATTCCTGCAAGAATAATTTCACCAACACGATCTGAGCAAACGTTGACATCAGAAGGTTTGAAACAGTAATCCGATCCAGGAAAAGAAGAAAGGAAATCTCGCAAGTCATCACATTTTGCATTCTTGTAATGCCAAACAATATGAGGTTGGGAATAGCCATGAGATAAAGGCTCCAGTGGAGAAGAGACAATCACCAAGTTGTGATCTGAAGTGTCTAAAGGACCTTTCACTTCGACCGCGTACTTAGAAGGGTTGTTTGTGAGAAAAAGATCATGTGTGTTGGGTGTATGATTACGATTGTCCGGTATTCTTGTAGCTAAATGAACAATCTGTGCAAGGTCATTAGTAATTGCAAAAGTCTCAGCATCTCGACCAGCTGGATCGGTGTGACTAGAAAACGGGAGCCAGCTGGAGTTGTGAACATTAAAATCACCAAGGAAAATTATCTGACTGTTAGGAAAGTTGGCCTGGAGAAAGTCAAGTTGCAAAGAGAGGAAGTCGAAGAGCTCCAAGTGATTAGTGGAGTTGGGAGAACGGTAGAGACAACAGATGAATTTGACACAATGAGGTAGAGAGATTTTAAGCCAGAGAAGATCAAAGAGAGCAGATTCCAAATTGCCAATTCTCTGACAGGGAATATCAGAATGGACATATACACAAGTACTACCTTTGAGGCGAAAGGAATCATTCAGCGAATAATTTGGACATCTGAGATGAGCAGTAGTTGAATCAACTGATAACTGAGATTCAGTCAGAAAAAGTACATGGGGTTTGGCAGACTGCAAGTGGAAATGGACATCGTTGAGATTTGAATTGAGACCGCGTATATTTGTGAAATGAATTAGGAAGTGCTTGAGAGGTTTAGATCTTTTCGCAGATAAGCTTGCTCTATTAGTTTGACAATTCATGGTGTATTCAATAGTAAGAAAAAGTGGGTGAGACATGCTGACATGAAGTAATGAAATTTTTGGATATGGCGTACATGTGGTAAGGATATACCCAGATCCTTGACATAACGTGGCCTCGACAATGCTCCCCGTATACACACTACTCGGACTCCCTCCAGTCACTATCTGGCAACCTTGTTTAACCTTGACAAATTCAAAGTACTGCATATGGGTAGAAGTAACCCCAGAGAAACGTACCAACTGTGTGGTACTACACTTAAGGTGGTAGAAAATGAAAAAGACCTGGGAGTAATTTTGCAGTCAGATATGAAGTTTTCTGAGCAATGCAGACAGGCTGCCAGGGCAGGTCATGGGGTTTTGTCAATGATATATAGGAATTTTGCTAGCAGGGAAAAAGAGGTGATTATCCCTCTCTATAAGGCAATGGCCAGGCCACGCCTTGAGTACTGCGTACAGGTCTGGAGGCCTCATTTTAGGAAGGATGTAGATTTACTTCAGCTTGTACAGAGAAGGGCAACAAGATTGGTGAGGGGAATTACGGGATCCTCTTATCAAGAGAGGCTTAAGTTCTGCAAATTGCAGTGGTTGGAGACTAGGCACCTGCGCGGTGATCTGATTGAGGTATATAAGGCCTTGAATGGGTTGAGCACGCTGAATTCTGATGGGATCCTTCCACTTGTTCAGATTACGAACCTAAGGGGGCATAAATTCAAATCAAGAAAAGACAGATGTAGATTGGATGTGCGGAAATTTGCCTTTAGCCAGCGGGTGGTTAATTGCTGGAACAAACTTCCATCTGTCGTTGTGGAAGTTGATAGGTTGAATAAATTTAAGGAGGAACTGGACAGGCAATTTGGAGGGAATGGTGTGATTTGTTTTTTACTTTTTATTTATTTATTTATTTTTTTTTTTTGGCTGATGCTGCATAAGCTCATGCACTTGCTTTCTTGCATCAAATGCCACTGCTACTACTACTACTACTGCTATTGTAAAAAACTGTATGATACTTGGAGTTTTAAGTTGTACTTCCACATATGCATTTCCTATGTTTTATATATCAATGCTCCCTATTTATATTGTATTATTACTGTTAACCCCTGGCTTGGTGGCCGTGAAGGGCAACATTGCTATCTATCGAAGTGTATTATCATTATCATTATTATTATTGCAATAAAGATTTCTTAAGTGTGCCATACCGCCAGGTAGTGTCAAAAGCCTTCTCTATATCTATTGAAACCATTACTAGATGTTCGTGTTTAACAAAGGAATTACGAATGGCAAATTTGGTTTTAACCATAAGATACAAACATGACCTGCTTTGATGAAAGCCTTTTTTCTTTTTTTTTTTTTTCTTTTTTTCATTTATTGAGTAAAGCGGCCCCTGGTCAAAAAAAATCTGGCCAATCCCCCATACAGCAGTAAAGAATAGGGTACAATTACAGTATTACCAATACAAATTTCTCCTTCACATTACAAATCAACTATACTGTGCAATGGTCATCCCCTCTACAGCACAACAACCTGACAAATCGGCTACAGTAGAAACCGATGAAGCGGCACTGTCCATATATGAGCACAAGATCACATCCTAGAGATTGATCATCATAACGATCTGGACAAGTAGGCTACAACAGAAACCTATGAAGACACACTTTCACAGATGAGCACAAGATCACATCCTAGAGATTGATCATCATAACGATCTGGACAAGTAGGCTACAACAGAAACCTATGAAGACACACTTTCACAGATGAGCACAAGCATCACATCCTAGAGACTGATCACCGCCTGTATTCTCCAAAAGATAAAGAGTTCAACGAACAGCCATCTACCAGCAGTCAGAAGTTACTCATATTAACCAGCAAAACCAAGCTGGAAGACTGTGTTATTGCATGATCAAATCCAAAAAAACAACAACTAAGGCTTCTTGCCAACTGCGTTGGCAGGAGCAGAAGTGGACATCCACCCATTAAGGAAACAGAGTAACAACATCCTATCCACCTTTGCAAAGCATTTTCTCTGTTCTTATATATAAAATAACATACTGTTTCATGTGAATAAGAGGGTACAGTCCATCAATTCATCCATTATTCAACCTTAACCCTTCCAATTGTAAAAGTATATTCTTTCTCACGAAAACTGAATTTGCAAAATTTTGAAAGGCAATAAAATTTTCCCTTGTTTTAATAAGTAATGGCTCAATCCCATCCACCAGACGAGTTACATTATCTACACTATCAATAAATCCAAACGCAAATCATCATGGTCCAAACAATTAATCACAACATGTTCCCATGTTTCCAGATCGCCACACGTACAGTTGCATCTTGCTACCATTCCAAGACTACCTTTTTCCGAACAATTCCATCTGTAATTTTTCCTAACAATGCCTTTGTTGTAAAAGGAGCTCCCAGATCCTCTTCCTTTTGTTTCTTAAGTCATTTAAAGTGTTAATTTCGATGTCCATCCACTCGGATTTTATACCACTTCTCAAATAAAAGGATAGGCTTCTAAACACTAACTGCAAATCAAGTGGCATTTTGCCAGCTAGCACTTTCAAAACTTCTGTGGAAACCGTTCTGCAGGCCATAACCATTTTGAATAACGTAAGTCGATGTATAGAATAGCGCTTCTTGGCGTTGCTTACTTTGATTGCATGGGTCAACCCAGATTGATGCACAATACATAACGATCGGCAGAAAAATGCAATCATAAATCAAATGGAGTGCTTTCCCCTTTATCCCCCATTCTATCCCCGTTATTCTTGAGATCATTGCAATAAATTTCTTCACCTTCTCTGATATATAATTAATATGCGGGATAAAGTTCAAACTACTAGCAATACATATTCCCAAGTATTTAATCGTTCACACCTGCTGTTAGGAAACACCATTCAACCTTACGAACGGAGGTCTACTAAGAGCCAATTTACCCTTCAACCTCATAATTTTAGTTTTGGATGTAGAGATTGTCAACCTATGTAAATTACGGCATTTGCATAATTCTTTCAATATGCAATCAGACCTCATTTCAATCTCCATATTAACTACGGTTCATTAGCTGTTCTGACTCTATGATCCAGACGAGTCTACTGTGGTCATTTTTTTCAAGGATTTGCTGAGACAACTTGAGAGAGATATTGGTCTATAGCTATGGAGGATGGTTGTAACTTTTCCAGACTTTAGGAACGCCAAAACAGTAGAATGATGACAAGAAGCTGAATAAACATTTTCTAAAAAAATCGGTTGTAAAAGACCAGCAGGAAGCGCAAGGCTCAAGCCTCACCCTTGGGTCTGCTCTTCTTTATTGTTACATTAATGATCTGTCAACCTTATCTCGGCCCGTTAACGTTGAGTGGCAACTCTATGTAGATGATATTAAACAATGCAAAATTATTTATTCTTCAACTAACAGCGATTGAAGGCCAGCCCCGTCTTCATTTCATCTCACTCTGGCTCAATAAAAATAACTTGTTTCTAAACCCATTAAAATGTAAATCAGTTAGATCATCCGTCTTTACTGATTATTATATTGGAAACTCTCTAATTGCAAGTGCTGATACATTCAAAGACTTAGGTGTCCTATTCCGATCTAGCCTTCATCTCTTTTGTCATTTCGATCACATATCTCAGACTTCTCCAAGCTTGTTAAGGTTGAAGCCCTTCTTAGACCTTGGGCAGGTCTACGAAGCTTTTTGAACGCTCATTTTTGATTTTATTTGATTTGTTATGAAGCATATGCAACTTTCACCACCAAGGGCCAAATCCAAAAATAAATTACATCTCAAGTCTGTAATAGCTTTCAGATTACGAACAGATTACACGGTAATTTTTTTGAAATTTACTCTCAAAAACAATTAAACGTTTATATCATAAATAAGTAAGTATTGTCGTAACTCTTAAAACACGTTTATGCATGTTTATGATTTGTAAACATTTACAAACTTCCGACACATTTGCCTTTGTCAGATAGCATCTGAAAGTGTATCCGAAGCATTAAAAATCCACAAATAAGGTCACTTGAATCACAAGCTCGGAAAGCGCAGAGTATACGTCACCACTTTCGGGATCTATGCATTGATACCAGAAAAACTAAGATGCGAGCGCAATGCTTTCAGTTTGTTAGTTTAGAATTTCTGAATGTAACACACAAAATGTTAAAACATAACATTAACATATATAATACATATGCTATTTACAGAACATGTCTTAAAAGAGCTGCAGTAATTCAATGCACCTCCAATATCATTGTTCTCTCTTTGCAGAAACGATTAGAAATGCAGCTGTCTGTAACAAGAAATGCAAACCGGAATGTCTGTAAGTATTAAGAACCAGACTCCAGCATATGCTAAACAACTAGTGCGTTATTTGTTTTTTTGTTTTTTTTTTTCACGTCTGAAGAATGCAAATAATAATTATAATTTTAAATTTGGCATGAACTGAACTAGAACACCTCTGAATTACCAGATACATGAAAAGGGCTATTTTATCTAACCTTTTTCACCTTTAAACCCACAGTGCAGTTAATCTTTGAAGGATCGATCCTTTAGTTTGTACCCGTAATTTCCACATCTGTCCAATCTACAATGCTCAAGTGCTTATTCGAGTCCTTAGTTCAATTAATTTTCACACTCTCCCAATAGTGTTTCTATATTTTGATGGACATAAACTGTATTATCTCTTTTACACGGTGTTCATTTATTTTCCAGACAGACTTCGTACACGGCAAGACTGGAGGAAAGAGGCCACCCTGATTATTACGTAAGTCATGCACCCCATCTGTTTCTGTAAATTTGTAATCCATCGCTCGCCACAATTTACCATCCTCAATGTAACTGCCTCGAAAGAATAATAACATGCTAGTGAAATGTTGAAATGTTTGCGTAATCTTTCTGCCAAGTTTACTGTTATTTAGAAAACCTATCGAGAATTTGAAGTGGAATATTGGCGTGCATGAAGTAACTTCTCTCGAAGGGTTTCTACTTTTCGTTTTAGAATTTCATATCAGAAAAATTTGTGGCCAACTGACAGTATTCTAGATTATGAAAATTGGATCCATGAATTCCGTGATTTATACGTACAACAAGCTTATAACAATATTAGTGTTCACGTTTAATCAGGATGACATATAAGGGGCGGCCATTAAGTATTTACCCTCACTTAGAAATATTTGATTCAGTGATTTGTGTAACAAATTCTCGTAAGTTAGCATTAGCATTAGTAAAGGCACATGACACAAGAAAGCAAGCTTATATAGCATCAGCCAAAAAAAAAACAACTTCTCATTTCACCCATCCATTCACTCCAAATGTCTGTTTAATTCTGTCTTGAATCTATTTAAGCTATCAACTTCTACAAAGACAGACAGAAGTTTGTTCCAGCAATCCACCTGCTGACTAAAGGAAAACTTCCACACATCTATCCTACAACCGTCTTTCCTCAATTTGAATTTATGCCCTATCAGATTATTCTGAGCAAGAGGAAGAATCCCATCAGCTTGCTCAATCCATTTAAGGCCTCATACACGTCAATTAGATTACCTCACAGGTGCATTGTCTCCAGAAGCTGCAATTTGGAAAAGTTAAGCCTTTCTTTGTAAGATCAACATTTTGTTCCACTCACTAATCTTATTGATCTTCTCTGTACTCATTCCATGAGTCTACATCCTTCTTAAAATCAGGACTCCAGATCTATACAGAACACTCAAGGTGTGACCTGACCATTGCCTCATTATACAAGGGGATAATCACTTCCTCATCCCTGCTAGAAAAATTCCTGTATATCATTGACAAGACCGTCTGCGCAGCTCAGAAAACTTCATATCTGCTTGCACAATTACCCCCAGGTGCTTTTCATTCTCTACCACTGTCAGTGTAGTACCAGACAGTTGATACGTTACTTTGGGGTTACTGCTTCCCATATGCAGTACTGCCGACCGGGCTAGCCAGGTGGGTAAAGTGCCTGCCTGGCAACTCAAAGGTCGCGGATTCGAATCCCGCCTCGGGTTTGGATCAAAGTACAGTACTGCAAAAACCTTGGGAGGTGCATTATGGCCACAGAAGCCGATGCGCCAACAACTACCGAAAAAAAAAATATATATATATGCAGTACTTTACATTTGTCAATGTTAAACTTCAGTTGCCACCTCTCAGCCCATCTGCTCAACTTTTCTAGATCCTGTTCCAGTAGCACACTGTTATTAACAACAATGCCGACCTTTGTATTGTCTGAAAACTTGGACATTAAGCCTGATATAACATCATCAATATCAATAATAAATAAATACAGAAAACAACAATGGACCCAACATTGAACCGTGGGAGACTCCACTAATAACATTAGTCCATGAAGAGCAGTGTCTATTGATTACCACTCTCTGTCTTCTCCCTCTCAACCATCCCTTTATCCATAGCAGCAATTTGCCTCCAATGCCACACTGCTGCAATTTCTGCAGCAGTCTTCCTTGTGCAACAGTATTAAAAGCCTTTCTAAGATCCAAATATATGATATCAAAATTATTCTTTGCATCCAGTTCCTTTGTGACCATATCATAGAGTCCAATCAAATTGGTTGGACAAGACTTCCCCTTAACAAACCCATGCTGTGTCCGAGCTATAACTGAAGTCATTTCTAGAAGATCCTGCAGTGCTTCTTTAACCAGTGCCTCCATTAATTTCCGTGAAACAGGCCTGTAATTACTTGTGTCACCCTCGATCCTCCTTTGTGAATTGGGGTCACATTTGCACACCTCCAGTCCATGGGGAAACTCTCCTGAGTCCAAGGAAGTTCTCATAATCATGGCTAATGATTTGCTTTCTTCCTTTGCTGCTTCCTTTAATATAACTGGATACATCCCTTCTACCCCAGGTGCCTTTCTTACGTTTATCTTCAACAATTTCTCCTCCACTTTGCTTTCAGTTATTACAAAATCAATTTTCTCCTTATTAGAGTTTTTATTATTATTATTAGCCACATGGTGCAAGGAAGTCCCAGGTCCATGCTGCACCAGCCAAAAAAAATTTCTGAATTACCCCGAGAGAGAGAGAGAGAGAGAGAGAGAGAGAGAGAGAGAGAGAGAGAGAGAGAGAGAGAGAGAGAGAGAGAGAGAGAGAGAGAGAGAGAAAGAATCACAGAAAAGAAGAATGATGATATCCAGCTCTGGACCCTGAGTGTGCCAAGCCCACACTTACCAGATGCGAGCCCCTGGGGTTCAGTAAACTTCTTTCTTCGCCTTCCTTACGGAATTCCTCATGTCTGGATGTAGATACTAAATACTCATTTAGTTTGTTAGCTACCTGACCAGGATCATCAACAGTTGCGCAATCGATATCAAGTGAACCAATCTGATTCATCCCCTTCCTTCTAGAGTTTACATAAGTAAAATATTCTTTGCTGTTTTTGTTTAACATCCTTTGCCAAAGATTTCTCGTAATCTGCAATTGCTTGCCTAACTTCCTTTGTGATTGGTTACCGACCAGCTTATATCTATCATAGGCTTCCATGTCACCTGTTAATTTGTATGTATCCCATGCACTTTGTTTGCTCTGCCACATGTGTTTCTGACATCCATTTAGGCCTAAATCTTGAACAATATTTCTTAGTTTGGATGAAAAGCCTGGTAGCTTCCAAGATTAATTCTTTGAATGCTTCCCATTTTGAATTTGCCGTTGATAACATCATCAGTTGGTCCCACCGTATAGAATTTAAATACTGTCTCAGTCCACCGTAGTCACCTTTTACAAAAGCAAAAACCCCAGTTACTGATAATTATATGAAGTGTATTACTCCCTCTAGTCACCTCCCGAACATGTATATGTTAATGTTTAAGTTAATGTATATTTATTTGTTTTTATAGATTCATACTGAATTAAAGTCATGAATACAGCGAGAAGTGGTTTGCTGGAGAAAGTTGAGGTCCAATCTGCAATAACATTTCTTTATTAGAAAGGCAAAAATAGTAAAACAAATAAATAAGGAGATAAAAGCTATAAATTTGGCGGACTTCCCACCATATAGAACTGTGAAAAATGGTAAATGGCAGTCCAGGTGTGGGGAAGCAGTGCCCGCGAGCGATGACTCAACAGAAGGAAGACCAATCTCAGTCATGGACCTTGCTATTGCGGCTAAAATGGAACAATCATTCTTTGATGACAGACACGTAACTATAATTTGATAGAAAATGAAGTGAACCTTAGCAATGTGGCACATTTTTCCATGATTGATCCTTGAGGTTGTCACAGACATTCTCTCAGATATGCCAGAAAACCTGTACTTGCTGCCTTGAAGTCTAAAACGCTGATAGAATTGCTTTTCGGGTGACACTCAAGTCAAGTGGACCCAATTTCGGCGAAGTCTGGACGGTCTGTAACAGCCAAATCCTCTGCTTGCATCTTCACGATGGTGGGACTTTTAGTAATCCTGGGTATAACCTCCATGCACAAGTACATGGTGGGTGACCACCCAGGTGTGAACCAACGTGAGCAGGGGTCGAGGTGTGGCCGCCACACCACATAGAGGAATGCCGCCCCTCTACGTTACCAGGCAGTACTAAGTGGTAGATGACTCTCATCAACCGGTGAAATACCACCACTTTGCTTATTGGAGGCTTGAATTGGTGGAACCCATGTTTAGTCTCTAGAGCTACGTTCCAGTGAACCCTTCCTATCTCTTCCATCATACAGTATGATTGATGACTTTTGAGGTTATGATGAACGTCGTGACGAGATCCAATCTTCCTTACATTTCGAGTGTACAGATCTAAAACGGTTTTCGCAGGCCGGCCGCTAGTTAGTACGCCGGACCGAACCTATTGGTAACTCTCTAAGAGTCTTCCGGATCTCCTACCTGTACTCTGCCAGATAGTGACTGCAGGGTGTCCCAGTAGTGTGTATGCGGGGAGCATTGTCGAGGCCACGTTATGTCAAGGATCTGGGTATATTCTTACCACATGTACGCCATATCCAAAAATTTCATTACTTCATACAGCATGTCCCACCCACTTTTTCTTACTATTGAATACACCATGAATTGTCAAACTAATACAGCAAGCTTATCTGCGAAAAGATCTAACCCTCTCAAACACTTCTTAATTCATTTCACAAATATACGTGGTCTCAATTCTAATCTCAACGATGTCCATTTCCACTTGCAGTCTTCCAAACCCCATGTACTTTCTCTGACTGAATCTCAGTTATCAGTTGATTCAACTACTGCTCATCTCAGATGCCCAAATTATTCGCTGTATGATTCCTTTCGCCTCAAAGGTCTTGTGCATATGTCCGTTCTGATATTCCCTGTCAGAGACTTGGCAATTTGGAATCGCCTCTCTTTTCTCTTCTCGGGCTTAAAATATTTCTACCTCATTGTGTCAAATCCATCTGTTGTCTCTGCCGTGCTCCGAACTCCACTAATTATTTGGAGCTCTTTGACTTGCTCTCTTTGCAATTTGACTTTCTCCAGGCCAACTTTCCTAACAGTGAAGTAATTTTCCTTGGTGATTTTAATGTTCACAACTCCAGCTGGCTTCCGTTTTCTAGTCATACCGACTCAGCTGGTCGAGTTGCTGAGGCTTTTGCAATTAATAATGAACTAGCACAGATTGTTCATTTACCTACAAGAATACCGGACAATCCTAATCATACAGCCAATACGCTTGATCTTTTTCTCAAAAAAAACAACCCCTCTAAGTACAAGGTCGATGTGAGAGGTCCTTTAGGCACTTCAGATCACAACTTGGTGATTAAGCTTCTTCAAAACTCTTGTAAGTTCTTCCATCGTAAACTCCGCAGTATGTTTTCTAGCTACACAGAGCCGAATTCTCTACGTATACCAGCTTGATACTCAGTATCTTCCTGAGGATCTTCAGTTGGAAATAGCTTACTTAAAATTATCTTAACGGAGTCCTTCCAGCCAATAGTCTCACTGATATCCGTGGTTACAGTATTAAACACATCCCCATACCTGAATTTGCCACGTGACAGTTTATAAAGTAAACCCCACCGGTGAGAATTTCGCAATTCTTTCACAAAAAGTGTCCATGTCACCCGTTTTTGATCAGCTATCTTCCTACTATAACTGTTTTTTAAGGACAAATACTCCTCGTGCAGCCTTGCAACCTCGGAGCGGGACCAATGTCTTGACGTTGATATTGTCTTCTAGCCCTGTTCACTGCTCGCCTTAATACTATTAACTCTGAAGTCCACCAAGGACAGGATTTCGATCTAGCAACTTTCTTCTTACCAACTTTGTGCGCTGCTCTTATAAATGAATCCTGTATAAATACAGCAAGAGAGTCAGCCGAATACTCTATTAGCTGAAGTTACCTTGTCACAGAGAAGTCCATAAGAATTTATGCATCGAACGCAGACCAATCAATTGTTTTCAGTGAGAACCGAACCAACCCTGGCACTCGATATTGACTAACTGAAGTAGTAACATTTTTTACATGAAAGGAGATAACTCTATGGTCACTAGATGTCCAGTCAGTAATGACTCGCCAATCATAGATGTAGTATCGTAGGCCAGAACTTACTATAGTTATATCAATGTTGGACTGCCCCATAAGTCCAGAAAACGTGGCAGGCTGATTGGATATATTCATCACATATAAATTGTAATTAAATATAAATTCTTCAAGCAAACTACCTGTCCCATCTGTTGTAGAACTATGCCATAGACTTGATTTAACATTTGCATCAGTAGTGATAATTACGTGGTTAGGCTTCAACATAAATAGTGCATGTTCCAGGTAATCCAAAGAGCTATTAAAATCCATTGATGGAGGACAATATAATGAAATAAGATAAATTTGCAATGTTGTTGTTGCAATCATCACGCATGTGGCACATTGATTACACAACTCGTGTATCACCAGAACATCTAAATCGTTGTTGGTTACCACGATTCTTGATTTGGGCTCTCCTTGTACAGGCTGCACAACTCCTGAACTCAGAGGATATCCTAGTATCTCAAAGCGTTGCTCCGATTGAATCCTGGCCCAATACGTTCTTGTACGGATACTGTATCAATCAAGATCTCCATCGACTTCCTAATTTAATCAGCCTCCAGCCTGGAAAGTTGGCCGTTCATCTGTGCATGATTTTAATTCCTGAAGAACCAAGAACTCTATCCATCACAGAATCATGTGCAGATCCTCTTGCGAGTTTATTAACCTCATTCGGTTGTTAATTATTTCGATTATTCATTGGCCGTCCTTATTCGTTCCAGTTGCATAGGCCCCTAAATATTCCGGATAACGAGAATCCCTGGCCGAGGTGAAGTTCACGTTTCTACGCTTACAGTTCACAAAATACAGTTCGTCGTCCTTACTGACAGACGAACTGTATTTTGTATTTTTGACAAGCAGAGTGTCCCAGTACGGGCATGCACTGGTACACTCTGCCAGTACATGCCCGTCTCTTGCGAAATGGCCACAAGATGGAGTGGTTTGAGAGCAATATTTTTTCATATGTCCATACCCAATGCATAGGAAGCACCTAGAGACTATGGTAAACGACCCGTACCTGCTGGAAGTACAATCAAGTAAATTCTATCTAATGTAGAGATCAGTTTATACAATTGTGGAGAGATACTAACTATGCAATGCCCTGTTATAGTGCTTCTGTACTTAGTTGTAGAGTTGAAGGTTATATCCATATTGACTTCATCCCATGTAATACCAAACTCTTCTAAATTTTTACAATATAATTCTTCTAGTATCTCATCCTGGCTCAAGTCTTTGGGAACATCATAAATGATTATGGATGGATTATCATTTCTAGGAACCACCGTGGTAATTCCTGTTATAGCTAAAGAATCTGACGTTGAATTATTCATTAAATCAGCTTTTGATGCTGTTTCTAGTAAAACGTCCTTCTTACGAACTAATTTTAATGTCTTAACTGTAATCGGATTAAATTCAGTTTTCACTGTATTCGCAGCTTCCGACTCAATCATAAATCTTTGCCGTGCCAGTTCTAAAGCTCTTTTATATTCTGTTAGAAAGAATGGAACATAATCTAGGAATTTCGACAAGGAGGGTTGTTCTGTAAGAGCGTGTACTGAGTCATAGCAGTGTGTGGCGAATTTTTCATTGTCAATTACTGTACTCCTACCATATCCAGCGTGTACAAGGTCTCAGCAATACAAACTATCCTTCCAGATTGCTCCCATAGTCAGTAATCAAATCGTAATCAGAAAATGTGCATTATCTCGAAAACGGTTCATTTGCGGCCCGATGTTCACTGGAACTTTTTTGCTTATTTTAGTTTGTACTTTTCACTTTTAAATTATTGACCGTCGTTTTTGAAACACCTTCTATATTGCAATATGCTTTAAGATATGCAAATAAGTCATCAAAAGATGCAATCAACTAAACGAATTAGAGTTTTTGGCGATTTCGCCATGAGACCTACTGAAAAGCGTCTACTCATACAGATGCTACATTGGGACCATATATTAAATACATGTCACAGTAACTCTATCAATAAGAGGATGTTGGAGGATTTTCACTGAAAGGCAGACGGTGATCAAAATGGAAGGTGCGTGAAATCGCGAAATAGGAAAGGACAGCCTCTTCTGTTCGAATGGGAACTCCAGTTCCATTTGTGAATAAAACTCTTTGTCCTGAGAGGTTGTTCCATGGTTGAACTCCATCGTGCATTTACCCACACTGTTACCTATTCATTATCTGGTGGCAGCCCCAAGATCTGTACACACCGTTATTTTTACATCTGATTTTAATATATCGTTTTTTTATTTTTTGGTTTGAAGCTCTGTTAGCGTATTCTTACCAGATATCTCGACATGATTGCGATTCTAGCGGATGTGTCTTTCTTGTTTGGCGGAATTCATTGATTTTTGTTGTTAATATATTGTACCGTATTTCCCCATGTATAAGACGCACCTTTTTTTCGAAAAATTTGGGGTCTGAAAACTGGGTGCATCTTATACAGTGGTTGTAGATTTTTTTACTTGCATTTCCCGCTTTTTTGAGCGTCTTGCTTTGCGCTCATTGTCTCGCACTTGTTACCGGTATATTAGGTTACGTTTTGCCACGTTCTGCCCAGAAATGGGCAGAACGTGGCAAAACGTAAGAAAAGAATTTCGTACAGTGCTGAATTCAAGTTAAAAGTTATCCAGTTTGCACAAGTGAATGGAAATCGTGCTGCTGAACGTAAGTTTGGTCCTCTTCCAACTGAGAAAACAATCCGGGACTGGCTACGGGAAGAAGAAACCCTACTGAAAACTCCACGGCAGATGAAGGCCATGAGAGGCAAGTCAGCAAAAATGGCCTGGTTTAGAGAGGGAATTGAAGATATGGATTGAAGAGCAAAGGGCAATTGGAATTCCCGTGTCCACAAAGATGGTTCAGCAGGAGGCAAGAAGAATTGCTGATGAAAAAGAAGTTACTGATTTCAAAGGACACAATTGGTGCTTCAGGTTCATGAAACGGAATGGACTAAGCATGCGTACACGCACCAGAGTTGCCCAAAAGATTCCTGAAAGCTATGAGCAGAAGGTCCTTGAATTTCATCGTTTTGTCATTCAATGTCGGAAGACACATCAGTTTGAGTTGGGACAGATTGCAAATATGGACGAAATCCCCCTTCAATTTGATGTCCCAAGTAACAGAACTGTTGATAAGAAGGGGGTGAAAACTGTAACTGTGAGGACAAGTGGACATGAAAAGAGCCATTATACAGCTGTTCTAGCTTGTTGTGCCGACGGAACCAAGCTGCCTCCTATGCTGATTTTCAAACGCAAAGCAGTGACAAAAGAAGACATTCCTCGAGGGGTGATTGTCCACGTTTATCAGAGGGTTGGATGGATCTGGTTTGAGAAAGTTTGGAGCAGGAGACCAGGTGGGCTCTTATGCAAACCTGCCCTATTGGCGCTTGATCAGTTCAGGGCACACATAACAAAACACACAAAGAATATTGCTGCAGAGCAAAAAACAAAACTTGCCGTCATACCTGGAGGCTTGACATCACAGCTCCAACCACTTGATGTCAGCATTACCAAACCCTGTAAAGCTGCCACGAGATACGAATGGAACCAATGGATGAAGTCTTCTGGGGACAATTTGACACCAGCAGGAAGAGTGAAGAAACCAACTATAGGAGAAGTTTGTACCTGGGTGAAAAGATCCTGGGATAATATCAAGATTGAGATCGTTGTCAAGTCATTTAAGAAGTGTGGCATTTCAAATGCCATAGATGGAACTGAGGACGACACAATATATGAAGACAGTAATTCGTCATCAGACACAGATGAGGAAAAGCTAATGGATGGGAGTTTTGACAGTGATGAGGAGTTGTATGAATTTTATGATGAATAAAACTTGAGTTCAATAACTTTACGTAATACATTTTTTTTTCAAATTTAGGGCCCCAAAATTAAGGTGCGTCTTATACATGGGAGCGTCTTATTCATGGGGAAATACGGGTAATTAGGGGTGATCAGTAGGTCCTTTGTATAATAGGGGCAGTGACTACAACAAGACAGCCAGATAACCGCAAACTTGGAACATATTAGAATCTGTTACATTTTGTACCATGTATGACTTAAGATTGGAAAGATTAAGTAGTGTATAAGTCAGATGATTAAAAGCGATAATGCCTTTCAAAATCAATACCAAGCATCCGTCTCATGCTTCCTTTAGGATTCAGATTGATGGGCCTAATTATCAACAATACCTCAATGCAGAATACAGGCCCAGAGGTCTGTTGGTAATGCCATACTATGGGACACCAAAGAACAAGAACTTATCAAGCCCGAACCCCATTCCACAACAATGTATAACTACACCAGCATAGCTACCTGTCCTCTCTAGCGGAGTCTCCCAAATCATATCCGAGAGCGGGTGCAACTTATGGATGTCTAACGTGGAGATGACGAGCGAACATCGGACCGATCGCATTCCAGTTAGAATATCCAGAATGAGAGCACATCGAACGCGACATCGATCCCGGGACGAGATTTCAGATCATTATGTGAAAAGAAAATTCTGTTCCAAGAGTAATCTCATCATAGTACAACCTTCTGTCGAAGTAAAAATTCGATGTTTCCTACAACACATCAGGAGTGTCAAAAAAAGCTAGATGGTCTACTTGATTTGCTTTCCTGCTCAGAGTACGACTTCGTCATTCTGATTGAAACCTGGCTCAGAGATGAAATGGAAATTGCTGCCTTCACCTCAAATCTTGGCTATCACACGCTGGCTGCTAATAGAATTGGGAGACGAGGTGGCGGTGTAGCAATCTGTCAAAGGAATTCACTACCCCTGATTAAGGCATCTACTTATCCAGGAGGTGACATAGAAGCTGTTCTTGGAATCTACCGAATTGCTGGTTTGTCGATCTCTGTGTGTGCCGTTTATTTATCTCCACCAGTTTCTGAGGATTCTGTCCTTAATCTGACAGCATGGCTGTCATCCACAATCAATTATCGGCAAAAGCTCATCATCCTCGGAGACTTTAACCTTCCACTGCCAGCCACAAAGAAGCTCCTAGATACTCTGTCATTGAACATGTCGGAAATGGGCATTGGTCTTATTCATGTTCCTCCCTCACACGGCGATGCCACCCTGCACGCATCTTCTCAAACTGTTTAGTAGAGGAAACCCTGACCATAACTGAGAACTTGCTCCCGTCCGATCATGTTCCGATTACTGCAATGATATCGCTGCAGGCACCTAAGGATGAACGTACAAAAGTACAAACTACGAACACTGTCTGGAGAGTATACAATCCAAAATACATCAACATTGGAAAAGTTACTACCCTCTTCCAACTTTACCCATGGAACATACTGGCTGAGCTTAACATAAATGAGGCTGCCTACTGGCTTTCGAGATGGATGGGATTCATTGCAAGGTCTGCAATGTCCAAAACTTGCATCCTTAGTCCCCACTCAAAGCCATGGTGGAATGACCTCCTGACCAAGGCCTTTAGGGAAAAAAAGGCAGCCCATGCCTCTTACAAGAAGTCGCCTTCACAAGAGTGATACGCCAGATTTTCCAAAGCAAGGATGGATTTCCATAAAAGGAAACAATTTTCTATTGACAATTTCATGAACCGCCGTCTATCCAGGGGAAAACGTGTGTGGTCCACAAGTCATACTTGCACCCCTCTGTCTTTAGATGTCCAGGAATAGTGTGAGCATGTGCTGTGTTTTAAGCGAGATCACCGTGTGTCCGAAGCATATCCTTGGAACGAAGCGTTTAACATTTCTTCACCTACTAGTAATACAGATATTTCCGAAGAACAACTAATAAAAATAATAAATTCACTACCTGAGAAGTCCACCATAGGAATTGACGCAATACCTCTTTTTAGTTATAAAATTGCTTCTTATTTGATCAGCAAAGAGCTCACTCAACTCTACAACAAAGTACTCAAATTTGCACGGTTGCCTTCAAGCTGGTTATCATACAGAGTCATGGCAGTTCCGTAAAAGCCTCATGCGAAAAAATCGGCTGATTTCAGACCAATATCAATTGCCTCTCCCTTCCTGAAATGCCTCGAGAAGTGCATCTATAATGATGTAGCACTCGCAATCTTTGAGCATAGGCCAGAACACACCCATTATGCCATGCCTAATAGATCTACGGTAACCTGCCTACAGTCATTATCACAGAAAATTCTTCAGGCCTGGAATGACAACGAAGATCTTCACATCATTTTTCTCGACATGAAATCTGCTTTCGACTCAGTCCAAATAACACCCCTTCTTGTCTTACTTGAGAGATTCTACGGGATATCCGGAAAAATGCTCGAGATTCTCAATAATTTGCTATCTAGGAGAATGCTTCACTTCAAAGGCGATGGCGTTAAAGTCACTAAAAGCGTCGAAGTAGGGATCCCACAAGATGGTTGTCTCTCAGCCTTGTTATTTGGAGCAATATTCGTTCCACTGATGGATCAAATTCCAGCGTTCCTATCGTATGCTGATGATACTGTTTGCTACTTGCCATGCAAACGCCATGTTGGTCCTTCACAAGAAAGACAAACCGCCTCTGAATCTGTAAATAGCTACCTAAATACATTCTGTAAGTATGCTAAATATTTTGGCCTGTCAGTCCTTAGAAGTTAAATTATCTTATCTTTACCCCAAGTCGGATGACTACTGATACTGCATCTTCTCTACTTCCGGTATTGGCAGGAAATGTCCTGACTCCCACAGATAGTGTCAATTTCCTAGGAGTAATCCTTGATGGCAACCTCACCTATAAAAACAAATCCAAGCTCAGTATTCCAAAGCCCTGAGAGCGTTCTGGGGAATGAAAATTGATCTGTGCAAAACGCACAATAAGAAAATAATCAAGAAGTACCTCGCAACTTACTTCTGTAGTGTACTCTCCTATGCCATGAAAGTTTGGTCGGCGGAACCACCCACCAGCCTCAGGAAACTGTGGGGCCTAGAATTCTGGGTGCTGAAGTGGGCCAACTTGTGGTTGCACCAGATCTACACAACATCTAAATCTACTCTCTGCTGCAACCTGCAATATACGCCCATAGTCCACAGAGCCTTTGTGCTAAAAATAAAGTCATTCCTTCATCTGTGCTCAGCTAAGCAGGATCACATCAACATCTGGAACACGGTTGGTTGGCGTTTGCCAGGCAGACATCTCCGTAGTACCCCCTCCTTGTGCTCAAGGCTCCAGCGGTTACAGAATTTCAAGAGACACTTCCCAAATGTGACTCTGGACACTCTCAACTCGCTCAACATCGACCTGTGGACTATGGACAAGGCATATGGCGATGGCATCTTGTCCTATCTTGCTGTTTGTAAAGGACATTTATGGAAGTGCCGATCTTAGTTAGCTGATGTAATCTCATGTTCTGCTCAACTTGTAGTCCTTTTTCGCTGTAATTACTACTTCATTCATTTTTACATTTTGACTATTATCTTTGCTTTGATCTATTAATTATTATATAGTTATTATTATTGTTTTATTTATTTAATTTATTTTATTATTATTATTTTTTTTTATTTATTTTTTTTTTTTATAAATCAAAATCACTTGTATAAACAACTAATTGTAAGATTCCTCTGGCTTTCTGTGTAAGGAATCACTAGTGTATAAAATTTATGTTAATAAAGAATCTTATTATTATTATTAAGTATAGCTACAATCTGGAGAGTCAATTAATTTGTGTCTAATAGATACAATGGTGTCGCAGGACTAACACATAGCAATATCATTGCCCCTCAGCAAAAATGAATGCATAAAATAACTGTGTCCTATGCGGAACCTAGCAAGAATAACTTCCTCTTTACGATCCCTGGGCAGACTAGACTTCCATGGTTCGACTACTGGGTTTATCTAACGTAACTTATTGGTAGACTCTCTGTTCCACGAATGCTGCCATTGGGAGTTTCTTGATTATTAATGGAAGTTGATTTCGCTGCAGCAGCATCAGCGAAATCATTTTCATTGATCCCAATGTGGCAAGGAGTCGAGCAGAAGTGGATATCGTATTTATGCTCATAGAGAGAATCTACCTTCTGCTGAACCCGAGATAGGACAGGATGAGAACTGTATTTCAAAGTTAATAAAGCCTGTGATACGCTTAAGAAATCGGAATGTATCATAAACCGTTAGTACTGCCACGTTATGATGAGGTCCAAAGCTAATTCTACTGCGCGCAGTTCTGAAATGTATATGCCAGATTCAGAGAGAGAATCTGCTCTGATATATAAGTTTCTGTGAAGACCGTAGCAGCAGATCCTACATATCATTCCGACTTTGAGCCATTATTGAAAACTGGAAAGAATACAATATGATCAGCTCGGTGCGCTGAGTAGAAATGCAAGTAGGCAGATGATGGAGTCATCATCATCAGGAATTCAGTCTTGTGATTGGTTAGTTCCTCTGATGAGCGGTCGCCATCTTTGTCTCTCCTGTGCCGTTTTTTTTTAATTTCTCGAAGTTTTGAAGTCCTGCTTCACCCAGCGACGTCCCGATGAAGGTTTTTTTGGTCTACCCCTGGAGTATTTTCCCTCCATAGTCCTCTCCATTGATGGAGTACCATACTTTATCCCATTCTTAAGGGAAAAGTTGCATGCTGCAAATTGAGCATGACAAGATGAAAGGGGCTGCTTTGGTGATTGGTCAACCTTGTTTACCATGATGTTAAGCTCTCTGAGTAGCTCTTGCATCTGAATACCGAAAGGACGAGTGGCAGTCTGAAGGACTTTGCACAAATTTTTCCAACGCGTTTCAAAAACGGATGTCCACGTAGGATGATCTGGCACGGCTCTCCCTATTAAAACGTACTTTAGAGACAACTGCTTACGTCGACGAAGCGATGGCGGCGGTTCATTTGCCCCCACGTATAGGCTCTGGGAATGAGATGTTCGAAATGCTCCAGTAGCAATAAGGATAATCTGATGGACAAGGTCCAACCATCTAAGTACACTGTGTCTGACTGAGGTATGAACCTGGAATCCGTAATCAAGTTTAGATTGCACAAGTGCACGGTAGATGCATAGTAAGCTGTATTGGTCCAACCCCGGGATGTCCTCCATGGGCTGGTCCATCCCCAGTTCTATGCTTACGTATGATAGTAATGTACTGTATTATGAAAGGATTGAATAACAAAGGAAGGAAAACTATGATATTTAGCGAAGTGACTTTGTGAGAGACGAGATTAAAAGACTCTCCTCTTTTAAACTGCTTGGCTGCCCGTTTTTTGTATCTAGGTAAGAAGTTTGACAGCAGCTTGGGAGAATGATCCCAGATGCGGGTAAAATATTCTTGCAGATTTGAGTTTTGTATAGAATGAGTAGTTGTTTAGAAGAAAAATACTAATGAGAGCGAAAAGCAAGTTTTGTGATGAAGAGGAAACACTACTTGCGATATATTTATGTCAAGAGAGATTAGAGGGCAGGATAATCTTAGGTAGAGATATGAGATCTTGCCTAGACATCCGAGTACCGTCGAAGACATAGAAGCAGTAGATTACTCTGGCGAGATATAAGACTGCACAAAGTTTTAGAAGAACTGAAGTTAACTATTTTTTTTTTTTCTGTTAACGTGAAATTGGAGATTGGAATTTAAGGAGCACCTATCAGCACTAAAGTTACTTCCAAGAAAGACAAGGAGACCTTCATCCAAGCAGCTCAGAATCGTGATGCAGTTATTGGCTCTGACCCTAACACACTGAGTATTAAAACGGTGCAGCGTAGAGGAAGTAGGGAAAGGCCCTCCAGCATTTTTATAAGTCGACTATGCACGGAAACAACAGTAGAACAAATTGAAACCCTTCTGAAGCAGCTCAACATACCGCCGTACCCCCATAAAGGTCCACACGAGGCATCCATCCTATTCCTGTTTCCGGATTAAGATCAAAAGTCCCAATATAGAAAGATATCTAAACACAGATATCTGGCCCGCAGGTGTCTTGGTAATGCCATCGTATGGCGATCATAATGAACAACCAGCGGTACAAGCGATCTCGAAAGCAGAGACGAGCAGTGTGCCTCTCTCTGCATAGCTAGGCAGCGAACCAGACTATCCCTTCCAACTTACAATCATGCAGAACAATGCACAACACTCTAGATGCGTTGCTGATGAGATCAGGCTCATTGCAACGGAACATTTATTGGATATTATATGCATTCAGGCACCTTATGTCTCTAAGCACTTTTATGGGCAATCTTCCAAAGTTATGGGATATCCCATGACTACAAGAATCATCCAGTCCTCTGCAACAGATCCTAAATCTGCCATCGTCATATTCAACAACAACTGGATATCACTGTTATCTCTGGCTTGTGTAATCAAAATTCCACCTGTATTTTAGTCTCTACATCAACTTTCTCGTTCTGCTTACTGTCACTATATTGTCCACCATCAGCAGATATTATTATTATTATTATTTTTTATTTAATTAAAACGTGAACAGTAGATACATTTTCAACAACAACTATTCACATTCTATGTAAAAAGCAAGAAAAGGAAAGATAAAGAAAACTTTTGAGAATGAAATACAAACGTTTCAACATTTCAATTTCAGGAATTAAGAAAACAGTTTCTTGGCGTTGGATCATTCTCATATTAAGTGTCACACGTTGAAGGTGATGGACTGTTCAGTGATGGTGAAGAAGTGACCGCCACTGTTCCATTCGCTGTTAAGATGATCTCCAGTTTCTGGATTTTTGCTGTGGAATTCGAGTAGAAGTCTGCTCTCCAACTTCCTCCGTAGGCTCCACTTCAGATGTTGCATCGATGATCGACGTCGACAGGAGGCACGTTGTCACCGCTTCTTGTGTGCTTCAAGTAGAAGTTGTAAATGACGGCCTTGGCCGCAATGAATAAGAAGTTATAGGTGGTGTGTGCTGTCTGCTCAGAGTGAAGTAGGTACCAGTAGTCCTCCGGAGTGTGGGCGTGGTTGCAGGCAAGCTTTGCTGCATCCAAAGCGTATTTGACGAGTTCCTTGTTCACAGGGCATGCCAGATATATGTGTTCCAGGGTACCTGGAGTGGCGCAGAAGAGGCAGTAGTTTGAGGAGCATAACCCGAAGATTTGTAGCTTGACTGGGGTGGGAAGGATGTTGTGCCACAGTCTCCACTGGATGTCTGTATCCCATTTGGAACATTTCGTCCTGTACGGAAGGTTCCACTGAAACTTTGATGGTGGCTTGTGGCGAGTAGAGGGGAGTGTAGGGACAGCTTGGCAGGTGGATGACGGGAAAATCGTGGTTGTATGGCAAGACATGAGCAGATATTAATTTATGACAAAGATATCTAGAACAGGTGTTTGCTATTTTAAATCCCACATATTTAATAATTACAACTGATTCAAACTCAAAATCTTTCTTATGGTTCAGCAGTGTCTTGGAGAACAGAGATAGGATTTTCGAGGAATTTTTATTCACCTACAATTTAAATCTGCAGAACTTACCCAACCAACCGCACACCTTCTCAAACGTCCACGGAGAATCAAACATTGATTTAACCATTTCAACGTCCGCCATGTCCTCGAGGATCTCTGATTGGACCATACATACTGACTACACAAACAGTGACCACCGAGCAATCACTTTTAAGGTATCTCTCCTTCGAAATACTACAGGACCCCCTCCTTCTTCTCCTCCAAACGATCTTAGAAGATTTTCTATCAAAACCATCAAATGGCATTTATTTATGTCTTCAGTTCACCAGGATTTTAACATTGACACTCACCGGTCTTTGAACCAGTTCAATGCATCAGAATATGCATTCTATGTACAGGCTGCCTTACTTCGTCCTACACAACGCTCCGCTAAGAAGAAAATTAGCAAGCATACTACAGTTCCATGGTGGACAGCTGAACTTTCCACTCTACGCAAAAAAGTATACAAATCACGCAGAGACTTTCAACGGAGGAGGTCCTGGCCTGAATCAGAAGTCACCAGACTAAAAAATATCTATAAAGGCCAGTGCAACGATTACGTAAATACAATTGTAAAACAAAAACTTGCCTCCTAGCAGCACTTAGTTCACTCCAGAGGAAATTCTGATCCCTGGGGTCTATAATATAAAATTATCAAAAACAAGTATCACTCTCATGAAGTGTACAACACAGAAACCACTAACTGGAATGATTCAGTTAACGCCATGCTGGATCGTTTGCTTCCCCTGGACGATCTCACAACAGAAACTCCAGAACAAATATCTATCAGGAATAGAAATTCAACCTACAACTCCTCATATGAAACGGATCTCTTCACTTTTCCCTAGCTAAAGCTGGCCCTAAGCAAAATTAATATCCATAAATGTCCAGGTTTAGATCTTGAGGAAAATGCTGTAATTATCAAATTTGCCGAAATATTTCCAGAAATACTTCTATGTACAACAAATGTCTTACTGAGGGGATGTTTCCTAATCTCTGGAAGGTAGCTTTGATTAAAATTACTCACAAGCCAGACAAAAATAAATCTGATCCCAAAGCATACAGACCCATCTCTCTTTTGAAAAACCTTGGCAAATTATTTGAAAGATTGTTAGCACCCAGAGTAGCAGATTTAATTGAAGGTCAACAGTTAATGTCTCCATCCCAATTTGGCTTCAAGAAGGGAAAATCCTGTGAAGACGCCTTGGTCTCTTTAGTTAACCACATATCAGCTTCGAGAGCTAAATATGAAATGATATATTCGTTGACTTCGAGGGAGCTTTCGATTCCCTCTGGTGGGAGAGCGCTCTCAATTGTTTTACCAAAGCCAAGTGTTCTCAGCAACTGTTTCAAGTTATTAGAAGCTAATTTCGAAATAGGCTCATCCAAGTAATCTCGAAAAAGCAGTCTTCTCAAGGATTATCTGAAGAGGATGCCCCCAGGGATAAGTTCTGGGACCCCTCTTCTAGAACATAGTTTTGGACAGCTGTCTCAAGCAAAAACCTGACAATATCTCTGCCTTTGCCTACGCTGATGATTTGGTTCTTCTAATTTCAGGTCGATCGCGTCTTCAACTAGAACAATCGGCCATTATAACTCTTTCTGTACTAATCAAATGGTCAAATATACATAAACTGCGAATATCTGCCACAAAAACAAAACTGATGGTTTTTAAGGGCAAGTTAGATTACAGAAGACCTCCAAATATAAAGATAGACGGAAAAATATTATTATTTTAGGGTTACCCGTAATTAAATACATTAACCCGTATTTGTGTTTGTAAATTGCGTATGTTCTATGGTTGATTTGCCTGTTTTGCTGGACGAAAAAACCCCAGTTACTGGGGAGAAAAACCTTGCTATCTACGCCTGAGACCAACTAACTCAGCCATGGAGTGAAAAAAGCCCATTAAAGTTCCTCGCGTCATCGACGGGATTCGAACCCAGGCTTTTTCCACCCGGTGTGGGGAGGACTGTGATGATACCACTGTGCTACGCGCGCATTCCCAAGATAGACGGAAAGCAAATCCCATTTGTTCCTGAATTAAAACATCTGGGCGTTAACCTGTTATCTAAAATGTATTTTAGATGACAGGTTAACCTTCTCCTCTCATATTAATCACCTCGCCTCAAAGATTAAGAAGTTCACTACAGCAATAATCTGAATTTCCAAATTGGACTGGGGACTGCTGCTTTGCCATGCTCTGGGTCTGCAGGACAGTGTCCTCTGCCGCTCTGCAGGTTCTTGCTGGAGTCTTACCACTAGACTGCATGTCATCTTCAAAGGACTATGCTATCGTCTAAAGCGGAGACCCAGCGAGATTCTCGGCATCTCATGCAACTTAACTGCTAACATCAAAGACGAGAAACGGAGAATCTGGAACTTATCAGTGTGTGTGGAATCTGGAACTTAACTTATCAGTGTGTGTGGCAATCACGATGGGATTCCAGTACTACTGGTCAAGTCACCCGCTCTTTTGTTCCTGCAGTTACCTTCCCTCTCAACAAGAACGTCCGCCGATGGTTTTCTCCCAGCCTACGAACATCGTATGTACTTACTGGGCACGGCTCCATCAACTCGAAACTATTTCAATTTGGGTTGTCTGAAACCAATCTCTGCTTGTGTGGTGCTGAGGAAACCTGGACGCACATTCTGTATCGCTGCAGCCTGTACCGCGATGACAGATATGCACTACAAGCTGCTGTCAGCAACTTCTCTGAAGGAAATGAAGTGGCACTGACTGAAAATTCTCAATCGTTCTCAGCTCTACAACAATTCTGCTCTGCTGTTTTCACCAAAAGAAAGCAACTCTTCTCAAGTTTATCAACATATCAACAACAAGGAACCAACCCAACACCTGCAATGTCTATCGATATTTCTTAAAAGTGATATCGCCTGCCATCTACTATTTTTTTCGTTCTTCCCACGACAGAAAAAGACTGCTGTCTTGTAGTTCCTGTACCACAATTAATACTTCTGATTAGTTGCGTGATGTGATTTGCTGTGTAAACATTTTACATGTTCATTACACTTATAACATTGTAATTAACACGATTATATGTATATATATCATTGTATGTATCATTATATATATATATATCTATGTATGTACATAGCGGATTTGCCAGTTTCTGGCTGGGGGCCGCTTGTTGTTTTTGTTAATAAAAAAGAGGAACTGGTGGTAGATATTCGAGAAATCAAAATTGTGCATGCAAAGGTTTCTCAAATTGGAAGGTGGAATGCAATGTGCTATCACCAAGCTATGGTTAGGATTTCCAATTAGTGAAGGTAGGTCATTTACATACAGGAGGAAAAGAGTCCTATAAGAAGTGTAGACAACTAAGAAGACAAAATCAGCCACTATCTATTTGCAGAAAACGTTTGGAGAGAAACAAGGTGGGAGCTTTATGAGATTTTAATGCCAAACACGGTTATAAAACTAAGGAATGTCAAGGGCAACTGCTTGAATTTCACTATACTTTTAAATTAATTCACAAATAATACAATTTTTATTGACTTTTATCAATTATTCTGCAATTTGAAAGCTATTGGATTTTTCGTCAGTGCCACAACTTTGGTCTGTCAGTGTACTGTAATTAACTTGTGTGGAGAGTACTTCAGTTGTTTAATTACTACAACATGTATTCAATTTTCCACTTGACTTTGGAAATACAATTAGCTTTAATTTCTCCAGAAAAGTTTAAACTTTGAAATTTATGGTTAAAATATGTCGCCATTCAAATGCCTCTTTTAAATGAAAATTTCTTTTTTCTAGCGAAGCATCCTACGCAACAAAAGGTAAGTTTTCCAATTTTGGAACTTCAGTGTACAGTAAAAAGAAACCAGATTTACTTCTCTTATTTCGTGCTTTCTGTTTGCGAAGGGTTAATTTCCTACATCCATCTTTCCTTTTCTATATTTTTGCGTTGATCAGTTTCTCTATCATTATTTGCTTAAAACTGCGAATAATGTTTCTCAATCAATTGTGTTTTTTTATTAATTTCCAGCTGCTCAGTTGTGCAAGTGAAAATGCACTTTGACCAATTGATGGAAACCACATACACCTACCAAGCTAAGTATGAAGTAAGGTTTTATATCTCTATCGTGAGATTATTTTTATTAGTTAAATCTATTAATTAATACGTACTATTCATTTAATCTTTAATGTAGATTTGCTCCTATTGTTAAAGATTAATTGCGATTTATTATAGAATTATTAAAATTAAAAGTCGAGCACTACACCAGAAACGAGAAAAAATATGGAATCGTCATTCGAACTAAGCTGTAGCTGTTTTATGAGGGATTGTGAGGAGTGTCTGAAATCCGCTTCCCCGCAGTCCGAAATGGATATCAGATAGACGAAAACGCGAGATGCAAATGAAAAGTTTAAATATTTCGTGAACTGAAACTTGAATTAAAATTCTTTCTAAGTATGTACATTTGGCAATGAAAAGATCCATCGTACTAATTTTTGTCTCTCATTGCAGCCCGTTGAAGTTCTCAGTTACATAGGAGGATACCTAGGTATGTGGCTTGGCGTTTCTATATTCACTTGTATCGATGTTGTTCAAGTCATGATCGTTGCGTGGAACACGAAATTTAGACAGCGGAAGGCTCAAACCACAGAAGTCTCTAAGATCCGTCCCAACAGAGTCCGCAAGATATAACTGCACGATTTTGTGTTATAAAATATTCATCTGATTCTTCGAAATGTGTCCGTTGTTGCTCACCGAAGAAGCACGCTTTTGAACTTTGCTAAACCGCAATTAGCGTTACTGAAAATAATGCATTCCATGCTTAGATAAAGCCGCATTGCTTCCAGAAATGCGGCTTTGATTACTCCTGGCATGGCAGAATTTAAAGAGGGAAATAATATTTCCGAAAAGCTCAGAGAGGCGTAGTTAGGTTTATTCAGCCAAGTGTCGCTTAATTTATTGTACTACTTATTTAGAAATAGAGAGGTCACTGCAGAGATCATTACAACGTGTCAATAGGTTTCTGTTTATTCCCTAAGCTGTATATAAGAGGGTATAAACAGTACCGCACAAACAGCAAATCTTGCAACAAAGAATTTAATGTTTTAAACAATTAAGGAACAAAATCGGCACATTTTCGAATATATCAGTTTTTTTTTTAATTTGAACCTTTATCGTTGTTTTGATAATTACCCGATATTCTTTCCATAAATTTAGAATTTCAGATATAAAATTGAGGTTTGTTTCACACTTTTAAATTAAAATATTAAAGTTGCTGTTTTAATACTACTTATAATATAAATGATGAAAATGTTTCCCTTTCTCATTGCTTTCTGTATAACGTACCAGATGGCGCCACAGTGCACCAAGCCAATAGAAATCACCAGAATTATGATATGAATAAATAATAAATAGAAGTTGAAATTTCCAGGCTGACTCTCGTTGCTGAATTTCGAAAGTTTGCTCTTGGTATGGCAGTGTTATCATTTTATTGGAAACAAAGTTTTAATCACTATGTTACATCATATCTTTTCCTTTTAATGATATTACGTTATTTCACAAAGTCGTTCAAAGAACGAACCACAGATGGCAGCATTATTCAGTTCACAGTCCAGGACAGTCACAAAAGGACTATTCTAGACTGTCAGGAGAAGCTCAATATATATATATATATATATATATATATAAAGAGAGAGCGAGAGAGAGAGAGAGAGGAAATTAGATATCGTGGCATTGCAGGTATCGAACTTCCGGTGTTGAAATGTCATGTTTGAATAAGGAACTGAGTGCTGAAGAACGCGAATATGCTGCCCCATCACTGCAAAGGTTTAGTTTCTGGAACAAAAGAAAATCAGGAGCTGAACTGTCGGACAAAACAAAGAATTCCGCAGTTAGTGCTCTACCTTCTGAAGCATGCTGTTTTGGACATCAAATCATATCAAGTAGTATCCATTCTTGTCTACATAATTCAAATTATACTGCGTCCAAATTACAAAATAACTTTAAAAGCACTGACGAAGTCCATTAAAGCTTGCCGAGACAATTTCTGCTTCTCTGCCTGAGTAGATAGGGGCTCGTGCAAACAAAGTATTTCATTGTACATTTTTGTACTCTTTGAAATAATTGTGAACACTTTCAGCCATCAGAAGTGTTAGATGCGAAGAAAACAAGATAGTCTGAGCAAGCTTAAATGTACTTTCATCAGGGCTTCTAAAAATAACTTCGTTCTGATGTAGCGTAAATTGAGTAGATTTGTAGTCCAGAGTTATTTTGTCCCATTCATACATATTTTGTGCATTCACACTTGCTTGTTTGGTCGCTATCTGTATTGATGTTTTGACAAGGTTTTCATGAGAAAAGTATCAAATTATACAAAAAAAAAAAAACGTAATGTTATAATTAGGAATGGAATCAAAACGTCCTACAAAAGACACAACAAAATACCTGAATTTATGCAAATGAAATCCAAAACATGCTGTTTAAATAGCGTACTATCAACACAGAAACTATTTTTAAAATGCAGGAATCACATTTTTAAGTGATGGAGTGATATTCTTAAAGGATAGAAAATTTTAATTCTTAAATTATATTCTTAAGTGATAACTCTTAATTCTTAAATGATTTAGTGATATGCTTAGATAACTCAACACACTTTAGCAATAAGAATACTTACTAAAAGGTGGATATATATACACTGCCCTACAATTAATATCGGACATCCCTCCATCGATGGAGAAACAGGTCCTATGAATGCAATACGTCACACAACCTGCTATAAATATGCACACTGGGCTTCGAACAGACAATTGCAAAAGTGGGCATGCAAGATGACACGTTCAACAGAATTACCTTAACAGTTCAACAGAATTGATCACCTGAACAAATGCTAGAAGCCGATTACCATGGTGTTAGGAGCGCGAATCCTGGACTGTAGAGCAATGGAAAACAGTCCTATGGACAAACGAGTCGAGGTTCGCACTGTACCAGTCTGATGGCCGTTCCTGGGTGTGGCGAATGCCATGGGAATAGTTCATTCCTGATTGTATCCTCCCAATAACAAAGTTTGGCGGAGGCAATGTAATGGTATGGGACTCCTTTAATGGTTTGGCTTGGGCACATTAGTCGTTATGGACAAAACCATGAATGCTGTGCAATACCCGGACAGGCTGGACAATTATGCACTTCCAACATTATGACAATACTTCGGAGAACGCCCATACCTGTATCAGCAAGACAACGTGCCATGCCATACTGCTCGAGTCGTCACAAAGTGTTTGAGGAAATGGGTGTGGAAAAGTGGGATTGGCCAGCCCAGAATACTGATCTGAACCCTATCGAGCATCTTTGGGATTATTCGATCGTCGGGTACGTGCACGTCGAAATCGCCCAAAGAACAAGACCGAACTGGTTGCTACGTTAAACGCCAAGAGTGGGAACATGTCACCTGACATTTATAGAAAGCTGGTTGAGAGTATTCCGCGAAGGTTGAAGGCCATCATAAAAGCAAAAGGTTTCAGCACAAAATATTAAATGACACAAAAGAAGCTCTTTTTTTATATAAAGGCAGGTGTCTAGATACTAATGGTAGGGCAGTGAATACACTTAATAAATAAATCCTTTACTGCTGAGCAACGAAAACTATATAAGCACACATACACGCACAAAACAATACATAATAATATTTATTCAGATTTGAACGCTCCAATTCGAAAAGAAACAATAAGTCATCATTTACTCTACTGAGTGCACCTCTCAAAAAATTCTCATGGGAAATCTCACTCAGCCCTGAATTTTCTGCTCTCTAACACCGATTTCGTACTTAAGGTTGGTAAAGATTAGAATAATTATTTACACTTCACCGCAAGCTTTCCAGAACGGAAGTCGATTCATTTCTTTCGCTACCAGAACACGGTAGCTTGCTATTCAAAATGCCCTGAGAGAAATGTATTTATAGAGTAGAGTAGGTTGGTTGATTGGTTTGGGTTTTATTGGAGCATTAACAATTAAGACTATAGTTGGCCAAAATCAGGTCATATGAAAGGTAACAGAGAAGATTTCAGTGACCTAACCAGTTACATAACTACGTCAAAACATGCAAATAAGCACAAATTGGGAATTGACGTATGGTGGTCATGCCCTGACCTTTCCGCATCCTACATATTTGGTGGTCACGGGCTCGAACCCCGGTCTAATCAAGAAGCGTGTGCTACGCACTGCTGCTCCTGCCCACGGAGGCGCCACCTCCCTTGAAGAAAAACATCTAGTAAAATTGTGCAATTTCTTATTTTTAATATGTTACTACAATAATCCAGACTCATTCGAGGTCAAACAACATGCGAAAATAACGGAACCAATTGCTCGTACTAATCAGATTCCAAGAATACGGTAAGGGAACACGATACGTTCTCTTCGTCAAAAATACCCGAAATATTTTCTATAATTATTTACATTAATAATACAGATCAAATAGTAGTAGATATGTAATAGTAAAAAAAAAAAAATCATTCTTAATACATTTTTAATATTTGCCATGGAAATCTTACATAAACTATTAGATCGTCCGCGACGCTCCTGGTAATTTATGGCGCCTGCCCAGGTTGTCAGGACGCACAGTATTGAGAACCGCTGTTCTAGACAAATGCAAGCCCCACGGATTGCATCAGGGGAAATTAGTCTGACAAAACTATCAGGTGCAGACTGGTAAAGAAATCGAAGCTATGGCAGAGGGAGAGACCTATAAATACCTGGCGATGACGCAGGCTCAGCAGTTAGAGCACAAGTCAATCAAGGTCTGCCTGACCCAAAAATACCATCAGAGACTCAGAAGCCTGCTGAATGGAGCGAACATGGTTAAAGCAATAAACACCTATGCAGTCCCAGTGCTAACAAACTCCTTCGGGATCATAGATTGGCCTAACACTGAACTGGAGGAGATCATGAGAAAGACAAGGACAATGATGACCAAAAGCTGCCAACACCACCCGAAGTCAGCAGTGAAGAGACTAACAATAGCTCGGAAAGAAGGAGGAAGGGGCCTGATAGCCCTCATCGAGCAACAGAGAACAGGATTGCTAACCTGATGGATTACTACCAGAAACACAGCAGCACTCCACCAGGCCATAAGGAAGATAGACAAGCGGTATGCAGTACTCAAACTAAGCGAGAAGTCGCGTCCCACCCAGACGTAACAAACGAAGTTAGAAAGATGGGCAAAGAAGACACGCCATGCCAGACACTACAATACGATCTGAGCCGGAAGGCCGAGAAGCGATCCATGGAAGACACTGCATGAAGATCACATAGATAAAATTGCTTCCAATGCATGGTTCACGAACGGGACGCTCTTCTTGGAGACTGAAAGATTCATGCTCGCCATCCAAGACCAGGTAATTAACACCAAAAACGATAGAAAATACATCGCCAAGGAGCTCGGAGTGTCAGATGACACATGTCTACAATGTCACCTGGCCTCAGAAACGATCCGACACATCACCGCGGGATGCAAGGTGATCACCCAGACTGAGTACACTCATAGACATGACCAGGTAGCCAGGATAATACATCAGAAGTTAGCAAGGAAATACCAGTTGATCGAATAAATTGTACCGTACTACAAGTACGAAGCCCAAGCAGTACTAGAGACCTCTAACCCACAAGTTATACTGAGACTGCACCTTAATGACGGACAAGACAATCCTGCACAACAGACCGGACATAACCCTTGTGGACAAGAAGGAAAATTCTACCTATATGATTGATATAGCAGTGCCGAATGCCGGCAACCTGCAGAAAATCAATGGGGATATATATGCAAGAAGTAAAGACCATCCCGATGATCGTATCAACCACCAATATGGTTTCAAATAACCTACATAACAGCCTAGCAGCAATAGGTCTCCCAGCGAACACCTACATGGTACTCCAAAAAATCGCAATCTGAACACCTGTAGGACAGTCAGGCAGTTCCTCGACCAACAGTAACACCAGACACAACAACAACCACCCTGTGTACTTGGTAGCACTATCCGTCATAAGAATGAACCCCCAATCAGGGGGAAATAATAAAGAGCAATAATAATAATATGTAAAACCGGCTTAACAAGATAAATTTTAAATAAAGGTAAAAAAATTCACTCTGATGACACAGGACTCTGTAAAATGGCCAGACATGTGAATAAAGTGTTTGTGTGAATCAATTATCAGAAACAATATATGTGAATCAATAATCTGTATTGGGGAACAACAGGTTACGGTTTTTCTGGGGTAGTGATGATCTGATTGCACCGTCAACCAGTTCATTACCCGTGATCCCAATGTGGATTGGGATCCAGCAGAACTGGATGTCGAATTAACATTCAGAAACAGAATGTAACATCTGCTTGGCCTGGAACAGAAAGGGATGAAGATTATTTCTCATCCCCGATAAAGCCTACATGATATAAACGTAACAGATTAGTGCATTAACATCATGTTTGTACTTAGTGAATCACCGAAAATGGTAAAATAGCATCGTTTTTATCATATTGTAAATACCTTCACAAAGTCCTGATATTGCACTACATGGAATAAGCAAAGCTTCACTAGTGGAGAAGACTGTTGTTACTTATTGTCGGTGGAAACCACCACCCAGAACCCCGTTTCTATATGGTTCTTTCTCTTAGGGAATTGCGCGTTGTAACAGATTCCACACTGTTTTTTTTTTTTTTTTTTTTACAAATTGTTGGTTATGATTCTCATGTTTAGACAGACTGCATTGCGAATGGAAAATGTGTCCAAGATGCTTAAATTCAGAGAGCTATGCAGTTACGGCTCTATATGACATGCCGAGCGGTGTCTACTGATGCACTGAAGAATGCCTCTTGATTTGAATACACCTTTTAGGTCCATATGCTTTCACCATCAGAAAGTACGGATGTATGAGAGAAGATCGATTGCAGTGAAATGTGACCAGGGCTACAAGGAAGAAAAGAAGCGGATATGGGCTTACCTGACGCAGCTAGGGGAGAAAAGGTGGGACAGCAGCTTCAAAAATTTGATAACAAAAATGTTTCTTTCATATATCGACTAGGTTGGCAGAGGTATGCTTGCCTGGTTCAAACCAAATCTACAGTTCACATTCTTTATTACTGGACATGGCTCGTGTTTTGTTAAATAAATTAAATGCCTTACGGTCGGTACGCGCGCAATGTGTGTTTGTGAGATACGAGAGGACTGGCACACTTCTTATTTAATTGCCACGAGTATCGAGACCTCAGAGAGGAGAGTTAGTAGGTAATGTGCCTCATCTTCGATCGCTGACACCAAGTTGTGAGGCATGTGTCATGCAAAGAAGGAAATTCTGTTAGCGTTCCAGTCCTTTGCCTTGACGGTTTTTCGAAGAAGACGCGCACTCCTGCAATTGGATCAAATTCAAGATGATTAGGCTAGAAAAAAATGATTACGATAAGAACTACGTTGAAGGTCAATGGCGAAATATATGTAAGTTGGCCTCTAGCTATTGGAACGGAAGTAAGGTAGGTAGGTATAGGATGTGCGGCAACGTTCCGATAATAAGCATTTCCTTGTGGTGCTGGGTTGTTATTATCTGGCCTGGGCAACTCCTTGTTCTGTTCGTCTCAGCATCTGCTTGCGGTGCTGGGTACGGTTTTTTCCAAGATTGGACAGCTCCTCGTGCTGCTCATTTCTGGACTACCAAAATATGGGGCGACTGCATTTCTATCTTTGTGAGAGTAATCTGGATGGACTTGGGACATTGTTCCATACTTTTGAATGGGTGTAGTTCATTTTCTGTATAATAGTGCGCATTTTAATAAATACAGTGTATTGTATGCATGGTATTGTAATTGACGCGGGATGCCAGAATTTGGCAGGATAGCAATTTGGTATTATCAAAATTGAAACACTCCAAGCACTGGCAATGAACGGATGAAGATTGTCACGCCTGATACAATAAATTCAAAATTTATTTATAAATTAAAAATTAAAAAAAAAAATGTCAGATTTTTCACTCTTTTCAGAGTGAAAAATCCTTCTCGAATGAAATTCAGTGGGAATATTGATTAAATAAGTGGGCCAAGCTCGTATCACAAAATGACAGTTCTAACTGCGGGTCATACGAAAGGGGCAGGTTATTAATTCCGCTTTTAAAGCTGCGAAGAATAATGTAAATCCTTTCTTATCAAAAGTCGATATCTCCTCGCGCGAGGGTGCTCTGCTTGTAACGTTCCCAAGTTCAAACTTTAAGGAGAACGTTCTCATTAAATTTTTAATTTTCCTGCTGACGTTTCTAAATTTACACGAGCGCTGTACGCTTATCTCTTGTTTACAAGTGACAATTATTTAAGCAGCTCTTTGCGTTTTGGTAAGTTTAGGATTTCGGCTACAGTTATTCAGATGTGTTTTCCGTCGTATGTGCACTTTTATAATCCATTAATTTAAATAACAGAACATAAAATTAATTAAGGTCTGCGATCTTTATTTTAACTTTCTCTCTTTTCACTTAGCGTCAAGCAATTCGCGTGACTGATTAATTCTTTAAGAGTTTTGACTAATTCTTTAAGAGTGCGCCGATTCCTTGACGGTTCGTTTCTTTCTAAATCTATATCTCTGTAGTTAAAATCGTTTTTCCGTAAAATAGTTATTAAAATATTCAATAGGATTATTTCGGTGTATTAGTGAGGAAGCTCAGGCCGACCGTGCTAGCCGGGTGGGTAAAGTGCCTGCCTAGCAACCCAAAGGCCGCGGGTTCGAATCCCGCCTCGGGCTTGGATCAAAGTATTGCAAAAACCTTGGGAGGTGCATTATGGCCACAGAAGCCGATGCGCCAACAACTACCAAAAAAAAAAAAAAAAAAAAAGAGGAAGTTTCGAAGTTTTCTGATAATTTAAAGGTAGAAATGATGAAAATCAATCGTGTTTTAGAATGAATTAGATCGGTTGCAAAAATTGCCTGAAAAAAAAGCAAAGTGAAGTTTAATGCTTCTAAATGTTTAGCCTTTCATCTAGGGGACAGAAATCCAGGAGTTACTTACAAGCTACTGGGGTTGTAGTTAATAGAGATTCAGGACGAAGAAGACATAGGGGTTTATGATACAATCAGATATGAAATTTCCAATGCAGTGTAGGCAGGAGGCTGGGTAGACACATGGTTTCCAGAGAGAGAGAAAGAGAAAGAGAAAGAGAGGAAGAAATAGCGACTGATCCCATCCTGGATTTGTTCGGCAATGAGTTGATCCTTCTGATTTTTCGCTCTTTCAAGATTTTTAGGTGGGATTTAGGCGATGCATTCGTCTTCTTTCATATTCTGGAGAATTTTTTGAACAAAAATTGCCGTTTGGCAGCCAAGGACAGTTTTATCTCATAAATCACTACCCACGCTAGGGTACCATACATTTATTTACATTTTGTATTGTACCATAAGTGCGAGAATCTAATTTAAACATCCTTGTCTTTCTGAAATACTGCCACACACGGAACAGAATTCAGAAATCCTCAATTTCATGGTACAGAAATTCCTTTTTTAGTCAGAATTTTTTTAGTTTTCCAGTTAGGTTGATGAACTTTGAGTAATTTATAGCAAGCCTAGTATCAATCTCATTTCCAATATTCCTGGAATTACCAATAGATGCTGAGGCAGACGTTCCTAGACATTTACCACACAGCACCACTATTTGGCGAGAAAGCATATACGTTTCGAAGCTTTTGTTATTTACGTGTTTTAAGACTAGATTCAATTACTTCTTTCAGGTTAGGCGACCATACTCCTAATCTATAAGGCAGGGGAGGCCAGGAATTTATAGTTTTGCCTCTGAGCAAATTATATCATATTTAACCGCCCCGCCGGTGTTTTATATACTAATTTCTCACCTGAGGAAGTTTTGTTGGGAGCAAGGCAGCCATACCCGCTGGTTGTAAGATTCGTGTGACATGCGCATAAAGTGCTTTGAATCGATTTCTAACTCACTGCAAAGAACACTGAAGATGATTTATGGCACTTTACATGTCAGCTCAGTGTTTTGTGCTTTCTCTTTGTGCATTAACAAAAAGAATAACTGAAAATTGTGCATCCTTTCGAACAAACAATGAGAGAAAATATTAAAATACATATTCAAAAATCATTTTAGATCTCACTATCGTTTTGAACGGTACCTATTTCCTTTCCGCTAACACTCATCCTGAAGTCTTTACAGGAATCTTCTTGTATCGATAAATGCGAATCCTGGGCCAACGTGTTTTCCCATCTTTTGAAAATGTAAATGTAAAGTAATATTTTACTTATTTTAATTGCTATGACATTTTCACCTCTTTTTACGAGAACTCGGCTTGCTAAGGGACATACAATAACTGGAATACGATTTTCATTGAAAATTCTAGTGGAATCATTCATGGCTACTTCCAATTAATTCGAAATAAATTTAAATTCTCCGGAATGGAACGTCTGGGCTATCCAAGTATTATACACTCACCGCCCCCTAGCCCGAATCTTATCCCTCGGACCATGAGGTTAGGGGCATGGCATTGAAACTGTTGACCCTCGCAGGCAAACCACCTAGTCCAGTCATTCAGTGCCATCTGCCTTGTCGAAGAAGGGGGGAACCCAAACGGATCTGTTGAAGCCCCTCAACCAGCAGGTTCTCCTCCTGAATTTCTACAGGTTGTAGAGAATGGCAAATATAAAGCTTCGTATGATGTTAGCTTGGAATCTAGCTGTGGGGATTGGCTCCAAGTGAAGCCAATTTGTAGGACCAGCAGCCTCCCTGGGAGGTTCCGTGATGCCTACTTCGGAGGAGGAGTTGATAAGCATATATCACTCATATCTAGTAGAATAGTTTTATAAAATAATTGGTAAAAAGGCTACGTCTCTGGATCAATTGCGCCATCCCATCATCAGGCCAAAACGGGGTTTAACTCCGGTAGAGACGAGTGCAACGTTATCAAAACAGAAAATGAAATGAAGCTGTTCTTGGCTATTACAGCACCGTATTCTTTTTTACAAATGGCATGAGTGTTGCAAGTTTCTCCCTGTTCACCTTTACCCCGCCAACGGCTATCAACAGCATTCTTGGGCAGCTGTTAATCTCGATTGCAGAATTTTCAAATTAAACTTTTGCCGTAATATATTTGAGTTATTTTGTGTATAGCATTAAGTAACACTAAATCGTAGTGCTGAAGCTTCTGAGAAATACCTAAAACCGTTTTTGCCGTTTGTATAAAGTAGTTCAGTTCATCTGTTCTTACAAGGAATCTTTCATTAGCAAAGCCGAATGTGAATGAAAGAAAATCTTTCATTCACAACCTTGTTTTAATTATTTTTTATCCGTTAAATAAAGAAGCGGAATTATTTCGCTTGCTTGGCAGCAAAGAAAAAAAGCGAAACGGATTCAATGAGAATAAGATTAGCTAGTATATAGAAGAAATTAAAGAAACTCTTGATTTCTTCGAATCAAACCAACTGCTTTCGACGTATGTTATCCATTTGGCAGCACGGAAATCGCATTTCCTTTAAATTATTAGATCTTGAAAATGTGATCGCGAGTTCGCATTTTCAAAATCTACTGAGAGACCACTTTACTTTCTGATTAAACGCTTTGTAGAAAATAACATGAAAAATATTCCCCATAAATTGCCTTAGGGCTAGAGGGAAATATATTTCTCATCATGTGTTGCCTTAACTTTTAGCTCCTACTTCCATTATCGCTGAGATGAGGTTTTCACATTTCTCACTTTTATTTCTGTGCTCCAGAAATATTTCGTCAACTCTTCCACAAGACCACTAATCCGCATGGCTTCCAGGAGCCAGTCGAATGGATTATGGCTTAATGTTTTCAGCTTTGACAAATAACCCATTGTACAGCACTGCTTGCGCTGAATGCTGATCATTGGCAATGAGTCTGATGAATGCCTGGGAGTCATCCCCATTTCTTTTTAACTCCGAAAATCTTTTCAGTCAGAAGTCTTCGCAAACACATTAGAAGTAGGAGCCTTTCGATGGACCGTATATTTATTTTTTTTATTTGTAACGTATAATATACACAACGGACATGCGCCCAGTTAAAGTGTATAAAAGAGCAGAAAAAGATAAGAGAAAACAAAGATTGTACAAAATATAAAATTAAATATTAGAATAACACACGTTGTACAATGAAAGTTCTTCAAACGAGAAAAGTCCAATCCAAGAAAAAAAGGTATTCATGACGTCACGTCCAGTGCCATGAAGAAAATCGCAGAGTTCAGGTTGCTGCGGGAGACATCACACACACGCGCGCGCGCGCGTGCGCGAATTAATGAAGACTCTGACGAGTCTTCATTAATTCGTCCGTCAGCCAATCAACCTATTGCAAATAGTTCTATGAAACATTCTTGTTCACAGCCATATCCAAATCAAACTTGATCATGAGTGCCAATTTTCTTTGGAAGAAGGAGTGCCTGGATATCTCTAATCTAGAGTTGTTACCGATGTGTGACGTAGTCTTCTGTCTAGTAGACACCGCTGGAGCGTGAAGATCAATATGGCACAGAAGATCCGGCAGGTAGTTTGAACCAGCGACATATGGTACAACAGTTTTAGATCAAGAACAGTTCGCCGAGTTTCCAAAGATTGAAGCTTGAAGTAGGAATAGAGATTCCAGTAGAAGATTCTGTGGTAAAGCATTGGATTACGTCTGGAAAGATAGTGGATAAATTTCATCTGGAGCGATTCTATTTTCTGTATGAAGTATACTTAGTGTTGGTTCCATATACATAAAAGAAACACTATTTTAATAATACAGACGTTTCAAAGATTAGTGGTGTAGGTAAAGACGTATTAGTGGTGGAAACGTGGTGAGAAAAGCAAATCTTATATACAAGTCAAAAATCCATTTAATTTATACATTCCTCCTAATAAGTTGTCCAAACCTTATATAAACCTATTCAAACCAACCGCTTCTACCCCACCAGGAGAAAGTTTTTTTCCAAAAATCAATTCGTCGACTTCTTTCTGAGATTGACTGTTGCACCGTCCATTAAGACAGAAGATTCTTTCTTGAGTTACTTTAAAAGATGTTTAATCATCTCGAAGACTTCAGGGTTATTGAAATTGTGTTTCTCTTACGCGGCGTGTATTGTACTGTTCTTTGAACTAATCTCATTGTTTTTCGCATTATTCTGATAATAATAATTGTAACGCATTCATGTAACAATAATTAAAAATCTTCTCAACATTTTAAAATTGTGGTTTGCGTTGTGATTAATTTTAATGATTATTGAAAATTTATATATATATATATATATATATATATTAAATTTACAGACTACTCTTTGGGTAGTAATACATTTTAGTGAATTAAATTAGCGAATATTTCCCTAACGTGTCCAATTAAAAATCTTCATCATACTGGCTTTCTTTCGAAGGCCTTCTTTCTTTGGATTTTGACGTTACTGAAGCCACAAAATTCACAAAAGCCTCCTAATTTTAAGACGGTACAATTATGATGAGCTTCTTCCTCTTTTTAAACATTGACTTACTCTTAAGTGAGCCAACAAGGATAATGAGCGTGTTGTTGTAAATCATTAGCATCATTTCATGATGTTTATGACACATTACTTTTACCCCCTCTGCTAACTGAAGTTTGTTGAGCGAGCGTTCAATATACAAAACTTGCATTCAGTGGCATCGTAACTATTATCGTTTTTGCGTCCCTTCGTGCTCTCCAGAGTTGCGAATCATCACCTAGATAATTATGTAATGAATGTGTAATGTCTTAAATAAATACGTGTACCAATACTGAAATTGTATGTAACCCTGCATCATTCGTATAAACAGTTATTATCTTTCCACTCATTGCTATAGGCATCAAACAAATGCGTAAGTTATCACAAGTCTCTTTCTGCTGTGGATGTGGATTATATTAGGTTGAAAGCAGACAAAGCTGTTTTTGTTGTCTGTAGGGTTTTAGGAGCTTCAGTGACTAAGGCTATATTGCCCCGGATATATTGTCTGTAAATTGCATTATGTTCTATGGTCGATATTCCGTTTTCTGGACGAAAAACCCGAATTTCCGGGATAAAAAACCATGCTACCCTCGCTTGAGACCGCTAACTCAGCCACGTTGGGAAAAAGGCCCATAAAAATTTCTCTCCTTATCGACAGGACGCGAACTCAGGTCTTTACCAAACGATGTCGGAGGACAGTGATTCTAAGCTGTATTACCCACGAGGGTTAGCAGGCGAAGCATAAATATTTTGGTAGTAGACTATTTTAAAGTGCATGCGAAACCTATTTTAGAATCACTCTGTTATGGGTGATCAAGAGAAGTTGTGGTAGTAGTAGATAAACTTTATAGAGGGAGAGTTTCTTCGTAGTCGTAAAGTATATGCCTATTGTGTGGCGGATCTATCCAAGTTTAAAACTCTGCGAATCGAAAGGTTGTATGAATTCCAAAATACCACACTATTCCTCCGGTGCCACACAATGAAACCCGACAATTTCCAACCATCTTCCAGAAAAGACGCTTCGGAACTGGACGTTGAATCTGCTGAACAGAATAACGACGGTTACACCTCAAAAGGATGTTCTGTAAAGCCCCTCATTTCAAGTGAATCCCAAATTCAATTGAATCCCACCTGTAACCCTTGCACATACTGAAAAAGATATGTCACCTATCATCTTTCAGCCTCAGCTAGTCCAGTGCAACCATAACAGTGACACACTCTGCGAAGAGATATTTGAAGAAATTATTTTTCTGCCATAACTCACCATTTACGATGCACTTCGTTCACTTTCGCAAGAATAGTGTAAATGTCTACGAAAACTTTCTGAGCGAATCCAAAATGGGTTTTCTGGATTCTCGTGACTTTTCCGGTTCTTTCGTTACTCCAAGTCAGACAGTACTTTTCTTGAGTTTCGCAGATCCTATTTTTATTTTAATGCTAGCTCGCGACAATTCATTGGCTGTACCTTGGAGCGTATGGTGATAGGGCTTTCTTAATTAAGGATGCTTCGAGCGGGTCCTTCAATGTTTACTGCAAAACAAAAACATATGGTTTTGACAGGAACAAAACGTCTTAAGCAAAAAAATTCATTTTCATTAATACTATGCAAATATAATTCTGTTTGTTGTATTACTAAAGTCAGCAGACTGTTTTGAGAGTTTATCGCGTTAACCGAGCATTTGATCCAGTTAGCGATGATAATTTGATGGTAACATAATGTAATGTATATTTAGAAATGGAATCCTAAACGCGCTTTCAATTACTTTCGAGGCAGTTAAAACACGTTCTGTATCTCGGAAAGCACCATTTCGTGCAGCAGATAAGCAAGCTCGATTTATCTTTATTAACAACAAAGGCAGGAACGTTGCCGGATGCTATTTGTAATTCATCACAACGTCTCCCCTTTCTCCCCTTTTGTATTTCCAGAGGCCTCTGATAGCGCAACACGGTAGTTGCTTCACTGCAAAGCCAGACTGCATTGTAAATGAGCTGCAAATTCAGGGAAAATATAGATAGAGTTCCATGAGTTTCATTATTATTTTTATTATTATTTATGTGTTATATTATCTCCCCCTGATAGGGTGTTCCACCCCCTGACGGATACTGCTACTAAGTGTATAGGGTGGTTGTTATGTACGGCTATAATTACCGTTGGTAGAGGGACTCTCTGACTATCCTAAACATTTACAAGATTTCCACTTTCTGAATTTCCATGTAAGTGTTCTCTGGGAGGCGTATTATTGCTAGGTTCTTATGGAGGCTCTTTGGCACTATACCGCTAGTTGACACGATGATTGGATGGTCGTTACTTGTTCCATACGCCACATATCTTTGACTGCATCCATGACTATCTTCCTACTATCTTCATGCTAGAGACCTGTACTCACAGACTATACTGGAATCGTGCCATCATTAAGTCGATTAGATATGTAGCCATTTCCTCCTTGTCAATGACGATTATGTGTGGTCTGTTTTGTCAGATAGTCTTGTTCATTGTGATGGCATGATTCCAGTATAGACTGAGTAAAGATCTCTAGTATGGCTTGATGTTCGTACTTGTTAAACAGTAAACTTTCTTTGATCAGCTGACATTTTTCGCTATCTTCTGATGTATTACCAAGTCCACCTATTTGTTTCTGTGAGTGTACTCCCTCTGAGTGATCACCCTGCATCCTGCAGTGATGTACTGGTTTATTTGTGGTACCATGTGGCATAGTCGTCTGTGTCATCTGTTACTCCAGGGTCCTTGGCGATGTATTATTTCCTGTAGTTCCTGTTGTTGATTACCTGATCTTGGATAGCGAGCATAAACCCTTCGGTTCGTGAACCAAGCATTGAAAGCTGTTGGGGTTGGGGGGAAGAAATGATAAAATGTTATTACTTGTTTTTATTTGTTACTGTTTTGTTGTGATTTCCACCCTACTGAAGTCATAATCCCACCCCACAAAACGCAAATCTGACTGCAATTCACAGAAAACTCTAGATTGTAGGGTGTGTAAAGCGTGTGTTAGCAGAACATTAAAGACACATTTATTTAAAAAAATTACAAACATTTAATGAACATTATATACAGCATTTACATAAAAGAAACAAATAATTGCATACAAGCATACCAATTTCCATATATTTGAACCATAACCAGTACACTACACTATCTCTCATAAACTATTCTCATTTTACAAATTATTAACATCAGTTTGATTCAGTTGTATCTTACTTAATATGAATCCTCGATGATTACTCAATCATTCTCTTACATTACCAATTTTTATCTCTTACATCAGTAAAACTCATTTCAACTCACTCTTATTACTCTTTCTATATTTTTTCTAACTTTTTCCACATGAAAGGTATTACAAATGTATTACCTCTTATCTCAATAATATTCACTATATATATCACCCATTCTACTTTAATTACTTTCTAGTTATCATCTTAGTCATCCCCTTTACCACCCTTACGTTATTTCATAATAATTTACATTCATAACAAATTACACCTTTCCTAACACAGCATGAATGTTTATTTTTTAAAAGGACTATCGCTTAATTCCTTAAAGAGTTAGATTATGAGTCCATGAGTTCGGGGTTCAATAAAAAAAAACAGGAACAGACTTACGTTCCGAAATGGCCGCTACTTCCGATTTCCTTGCATTCAGGCTTCCTTCGTGGCAGACTGGCTATCTTCCATTTGTTGGGCACACTGCCTTCCGATGCCGGACTAAGCATTCTTTCTCTTCTTGGCTCGCATGTCTGCCCAACTGGCCATTTCTCAACGGGCCGGACCAAAGACACAAGTGTTGTCTCTTACACGACAAAACTTCGGAGGCACATCTTGCGATTTCGTTTCTAAAGACGCCGATCACCCTATCACTGCTATCCGATGCAGGACCAGGCTTTCTTTCTTGCACGTTTACCTTAACCTTAAACTCAACCACTGCCTCCACTTCCTATCGCTGCCTATCCAGACTTTCTTTCTCTTCTCGTTTTTTTTTCTTTTTCTTCTTCATCTTGCTACTACGAAATGTGAACTTCGACAGCCAAAAAAATCTACTTCTCCCACTTCAACCTGCAAACTCACGACTTTTTTCCTTTTTCCACACAAAAGTCAAATACCGAGTGGACACTTGCTCAATTACTTCCCCCGAACTATCCTTTTTCCCTCAAGTTTGAAACGCCTTCCCCAAGGACTTCAACCAATCCCGTACTCTGTTTAATTTTTCATTCCTTCCTATTTGCTAAAACATCTTACCACAGCTGTCTCCCTAGCGCACAAACCAACCCTTATCTAAAAATTTCTTATTTTTTCACACGACAGTATGGCCCTTTCATGTTTTACGGTCACCTCCAAAACACTCATTTTCGTATTCACACCTTCTCTGCTAAATATGACCGATTTTCCAAAATATTAGCCACGCTGACGCCGTTTTCTTTTGACGCAAACACTGGACGTCCCATAATTTCCTGTTTACTTCCTAACGGTTGCTTAGATCAAAAGAGACGCTTTGTAATCCCATTTTACGGTCCTATTGTTCTTGCCTTCAGCAACGCTTTCATTCCTGTTCTCAAATGGCACCCCTTCTCTAGTGCTGCTGCCCCTGTTAGCTCTCTTACATCATTTGAAATTGCTTGTTTCCATTTGACCGCTATTTTAATTCCTCCGCCTAAAACTGTCCATTACTAAATCCAGTGTTCTTTCAACTTTAACCTTTTTTACATTCAACAGAAATATTCTATCTTAATATTTACTATCTTTAAATTAATACTCTCTTCCATCGCCCTTCCTGGATTTATTTTAGCAAAACAAATATTTCTATTAAATTTGTAAGATCTAGTCTTACAAAGCCATCTTATCGAAGAGGTCTTGTTGCGTCTTCTTTGCCAATTTTCTTTCTTTGTTTCTTCTCTCTGTGTGAGTGTGGTCTTCTTGTTGAGTGTTGTGTGCCATTTGTCTATCTTCCTTATGTCTTGGAAGATTGGTACTGTGTTTTCCTGGAGGAATTCCGCAAGTTCTCAACCGCCTTCTTCACTTGTTCAATGAAGTTAGTCAATTTACACCCTCCTCCTTTCCGGGTTATGGTCAGTCTCTCGATGGCCAATTACAGATGGTGTTGGCGCCTTTTGGCCATAATTTTCCTTGTCAATTTTACGGAGTGCTATTATCCTGGTTGACCTAATTTGACCCGACTGTTAATCTATTAATGTGTGAATCCCTTCCAAGTTAGCAATTTTCCGATCCACTTAACACTGCTTCGATAACTTCAGAAAATATTGTTGCACCCTTTCTATTTAAGGGTATCCCATCCCTGTAGAGGCAGTATCTGCTGTTAACAAGCACAAGCTACGCTGAGAAAAATTCTACGCCATGAGCCTTGCACAATCCCTCCAGGACCGAATTGGTTGACCAGGTTCTCATCATATATTCCCTCCTCTCGTGTCTGGGCAGAACTGCAATCACTTTCAAAATAAACCCTAACTCACGACTGTTTTCGACATTGACCTGTACTTATTAAGTATATCTGCAGATCTATTTTTAAGGTCGTTAGTGCCAACGGGTACAACAATAACACCTTTTGTGCCCTTAAAAGATGACATCTGCTCAACAACGCCATCAAATTTTGTCCCCTGCAGACATACCCTGGCCGTATTCTTCCTATCTTTTTAGAAGACTATATTTCTTGTCTCTCTGACGATAGGGCCCCAGACAATTACTAGCTTCTGTTGGACCAGCGCGCTCTGTTTTGAAGATTGCTGCTGTGTTGTCTGGTGCAAAAGAGCGAGCTGAGAGCTTGATGTGCCCCCATTTTAATTCCGTCCAATTACATCCTACTATTTTAAACCTCTCATAGACACCCATGAGAATGCTAAGTTGGACACTCTGCACGTAACACACACAAAGACATCCTCTTTGGGTAGATCATGTCCGGTTCCTGAAAGATCTGTAAATATTTCATAAATTGCACGTTTTTAGGCTGTGAAGTTGAGGAATCGTCCCCTTCGGTTCGCCCCTGAGCCACAGCACTCCTGCTACTTTGTGTCCGTTGCTTTGCTACTCTAGTCTGCACGATTTCCTTTTGAATACCATTGATTAACAGTGGAAATTAAAGACTAACAAAGGTCATTAATTGCCAAACTAATCGAATAGATTCCTAAATGCAGCGATACATATTACGCTATCTAGTTTTACGTTAGAGCTACCTATTTACCACAATTTAAAATTTGAATTCTCCTCTACCGCTTCCTCTATCCTATAACAATGGCGAAAAGGATCAAAGGAAACAACAGTTCTACTTTTGTTAATATTCTTTTCGTAATATGTAGGTTAGTGCAAATGCATCATTTTAACATAGCTATCTACCAAAGTAGTTAAATTAATTAATTAAATTGGCATTGTTTTGGTTATATCTCATATTGGACTGCCTTCACAACATGAGATATAACCAAACTTCACACTAACCTACATATTAGTCATTCTACCTCGTACCGTGAGGCCTTTGCCCTTAAATACTTTATATTCTTTGCGTTTAATTGCTTAATAAGTATTAAAAACGGTTTACGAGGGAAATACCAAGAATGAAATAAAGAAAATAGTCTTGGGGATAAACATGAAACATAATGTCGTAATTACGAAAAAATAAGAAAATCCATATTCTTCATTTTGAAGTGATAGATTTTTGATTAAACCTGAAAGCAATGGTTGTTCGTACACTCGTGCATATTGCTGTTAAAATGACCTTCTGATCGCTCTCTGAGCTTCCTCACAGACACTCAAAGTTTAATTTCAATCACATCATAAATATAGTATAAATTGTTGAGACGCACAAATGAAGATTTGTTGAACCCACTCTCTATTCCTGGGAAGAAGGCTTGTAATTAAAATTTCTTCTTCATTTTTCCACAGACACTTCAATGATAACTCCATACTCCGTCATGAAAAATTTGCATTTTTAATGAAAATGCAACAGCGATTATTTCCCACGAGAGTAACTACGGCTACATTTTTTTCTTTAAATTCTACTAATAAGAAAAGGGCAAAATAATTTTCAGCCCAAAAGTAGCTCAACTGAGCTTTCGGTGCTTTGCACAGCAGTTACATCGATGCGAGGAGGAAAGGGGTCTGATGTAGAGAAACAAGCTTAATCTGCATAAGTATTGCGCAACCTGCAATGAACATAACAGGCCGCAGTAATTTACACGCACGTGACTGTGGTCTTGGAAACAGCTCAGGGACTAGCGGAGTCATCGCTCCATATGGAAATTACTAAGAAACAGCGTTCTTCTGTCGCTGTCCTAAGAACAGTCCAAGACGAAACTGAGGGAACAGCTGCAGCATTAACGACGACCCGACACTTTGGATCAGCTCGTGTCATCTGTGATATGTTCACTTGATAAAGCATAAATGAATAGCAATCTGATCAGCCCATCAACACCATAAAATAGGATCAACTTCGGCCACAACTGGATTAATCAAATAATGGTTAAGAAGGTGGGAATTGGTCAAAATGAGCAGTGGTCAGGAAAAGATTTCTCGTGTAATTTTCGAGCCTTTTTAAATAACAAACTCACTCTTTAAGTGGAAATATTATATGTGCATTAAGCGCCAAAGCAACTAAGTCCATGAAGCGTTTAATGAAAAGTTGCTGGGAGGAAAACCCATGCAAATCTCGCCCGAGACCCACTAACTTAGCCACGTCTTCAAAGAAGCCCACAAAACAACTCGTGTTATTGAGAGAATTCCAACTCAGGCGTCTCTTCTCCGGTGTGGGAAGACTGTGACTACGTCCACTGCGCTACCAGCAAAGGCAGAAGTATATACGATCAGTGGTTTAAAGAAAAAAAATGCAGAGCGATCAGTGGTTTAAGCAAATAAAAGCAGAGCCAAATGGATATATATGAAATCATTATGTGGGTTTTTTACTTTTCAATCGATTCATCCTAAGTTTAGACTAAACTTTCTATTTCCTTTTATTATTTTTTCTATAACCGTAATTTACGGAATAGGGTAGAATTACTCGAAATCTGTCGTTATTTAACAAGATCCTTAATCAAAAATGCTTCCCTCCTATGTGGCAGGTCTATCTAGTAAGACCGCTGCCGAAAATACTCTCTACTTCTTAGACCATTCACTTCCGTCCAATTTCCTCTACATCATGCCTATTAAAGATCTTTCAGAAATCTCTTCTAAGAACATTAACCATCCAAATTATGCCACAACAGCTACCTCAGATCCACTATGCTACCCGGTCAAGATCCACCGCTACAAATCTAGTCACCACCACTACCAAGCTCCTCGAGGCATTTGAGCACCGTTCGGAAATCACCGTTACGTATATCGACGTCCAGGCAGCATTTGATTCCGTATCCGTTCACGCGGATGCGGAATCAAAGGCTACTACGTGAATCGTAAGGCTACTACGTGAGTATTACCTCATTGGTGGAAACGTGCTCTGGTTTATTCAGACAATGCTTGAGAGCAGGACCATTATTGTTCGCGATCGTAATCTGCGCTATACCAGGACTATTACAGCTGGAGTCCCACAAGGCGGGATCCTGTCCGGAATCTTATTCTCAGCTGTTCTCGTGCCATTCGTGACCGGCCGAACTGATATAATCACCTTTGACGATGACATAAAACTGTTTACTTCCATCAGCCCTGGAGACACTGCTGAATACATCAATGCCTTAATCCTACAGAAAATCCGGAACCTTGAAGCCTTCCTCTCCGGTTCGGACTTCACATCAATCCGGAGAAGTCAAAACAGTTGACTTTCTCTCACAAACTGAGCCCAACAATAGTGCAACCTATTTTAAGAAGATGCGCGATTTCTGCCGTCCAACAACATACAGATCTGGGCATTATTTTCGATCAAAAGCTCTCCATTCTACCGCATATAGACCACTTGCAAATAAAGTTCTGTCGACTCCGGTGGATGATTAAACAACAACACATGCACGTCCACGACCAGGCTGTTGGGTGCAGATATATTAAGGCAAGTGTCTATCCGGTCATACTCTTTGGCACCGAAGTCTGGACTTCAACTGCTACGACCCATCTTTGACGGATTTTCACTGGAGAATTCTGGCTACTGAAGTGGGCCATATGGAAATTTCGGCTTCTCCCTGCACCAAGGACCACCCATATGGCGGCAGTTCTCAACATCAGACGTCTTCCTGCTATCATTCACGAGAGAAGACTTGACTTTTTCATCACAATGATGGTCATCATTGTTTCAGTACCAGATTTCTGGGCTAAGGCTAACTGTGCGGATGGAGGATCCTGGTCCCAAGCCTTAGAGCTAATCCAATCCTACAGGCCATTCCAAACCGGTTAAAGCTAACTGATCGGTTCCTACCCGTGCAAATGCTGCAAGACATACAGTCCTCGGTCGGCGACCTCTACAAATTCGCAGTCGACAAGGAATATAGGTAAAAAGTACTCTGTCGACTTCCTTCCCAGGACCAGGTCAGAGGACATTAGAACCTGTTTCCGAGGACCTATTTGTCACTGCCGTGTATTCTTTTTTTTTTTTTTTTTTTTTTTTTCGTGTGTGTTTGTTATATTGTGTGATTTCTTTTATGTAAACCCCTGGCTTGTAGCCGTGAAGGGAGTTGTATACAGCAATGTGCCTTCTGTATATAATAAAGAGTTCTTGTTCTTCTTCATGTTGCTCCGTGTAAATTGTCTGTATATTGTGCGTGTTCTGAGGTACATTTTCTGTTTGCTGGACGAAAACCCCCGAGCTTCGGGGTGAAAAAAACCATGATACCTTCGTTTGAGACCGACTATCTCAGCCAAGGTGTGAAAAAGGCCCATAAAAATTTCTTCCCTCATGGACGGAACTCGAACTCAGGTCATTTTTCACCTCATGTGGGGAGGACGGCGATCCTACCAACTGTGCTCTCGACCAGGGGAGTTAATGCAGACAACCTATAAGGATGTGTGTTACTGTTAGCAAGGCTTGGCATTGAAAACACTGTGGAGGACCTTCCCCTATAGAACAAACAAATGCATTTGATACGTGTGACCAACTGGTGTTCTAGAAAGAACAATTTCATGTCAGAAAATCAGAATTTCACATTTCTGGTTCATGTTTAAGTTTTAACAGTTTATTGTATGTCTAACATTTCCAGAGTCTTATTCTACGTGCATGCACGTAGAATAAGACGTTTATAATCTGAATACGGGACCTGTGTTTGTGTATAATATTGACTGGCGGGCTTTTTAAAGGATTCAACTGCATTTTCATTTCCAGGAATTCCAGTGTATTCCCTGGAATTCGACTGAATTTCACAGAGTGGGAAGTTGTGTCATTCTGACCTTTTGACCAGTCAGCTTGTGAAAATTTCCATTTAATTGGAAAGGAACAAGATGTTTGAATTTTACATATTAGCCGGTAATGATGGCACCTACACGGATTGTTAAGAGTTACCCAAGTTATACTTGGAAAGAGGATTGGAGAGAAAACGGAAAGGTTTATAGCAGAGGTTGAACCTGTAGCGAAATGGACATTGATATGTTGAGCCAATATTGAGTAACGTTAAATTCTCTCTGTCGATCAGCATTTCGATAAGCTTTCCTCATCTGTCTGAGGTGGAGGAACTTCATAATAGACGGTGTGCATTAAAGTCACCTAGTAAACAAAATGGTGATGGTAACTGTAAAATAAGATCTTCGATTTCCTGAACAGTATATATGGATGATTAGGTTGAAGATAACGTGAGAGCAGTGTCAGCGTGATACCAAGAACAACACGTATGGCAACGGTTCCTAAGGATGTTTGCAGTAGAAAGCGTCTGGAGGGGACTATTCAATTCAAGAGCATGGATACTCCTCCAAAGGCACTATTAATGTGCTCTACTTTGTCTGAAGTTGCTATAATGTTTGATTGAAGCGAACACTTGAGGTGTCAAATTCGATTCCAGGTAAATATAACACTTTTAGATGCGTTTAGGCTGTCATGAGGAGAAATATTTACTGGAATTCCAGGAAAGTTTGTAAGTTTTAGTAGATTGTCCGAATGTCTGCGGTTTACTGTTTCTTCTATAGATCCTCTGATTTCACTCTTTTGATTGTCTTAGGACATCCTGCAAGACTTTCCTGGTATTTCTGGATAAGGAAGGGAGACAGTTTATCGAGAGTCTGAGCTGCAGGTGAGTGCATTATTAGAAATGGAGGAACATCTGTAGTTAAAAAATTGGTTTAAAACTCTTGCTACGACGGTTGCTACGTTTCGTGTTCAGTTTCTCTCTCTCTGGCAGACAGTTTGTAGGCTTTAACAAATAGCGGAAACAATTTGTCCGTATTTGCTCCTTTTGGCCCTTTGGAGATTAACTGTTCTGCCCTGGTTTCCGGTTCCACCAAGGCGAGGCAGGAGCAGTGTTTGGTGTGGCAAAGAGGAGATTAGTAAGGATTAGTAGTTAGGAAAGAAAGGTATAATGAAAAGTAGCTTTTCGTTTTTCTCGCTCTCTGCAAGAAGTTTTTTAGTAAAACAGTTCCTATCAAATAATCGTTTTGGAAAATGTAGGAACTTCAAAAGAACTAATAACCGCTCTAGTAAGATCACACAGATAAATAGCCTGATCACAATTCGCTTGAAACCCGGGTCCTCGTTTCTTGTAAGTGCATGGCAACAGGTTTGTAGTGGTGAATCAAGTTCGTGGATATCATCGATGTTATTGCGAAACCTCTGCAATTCGATTTTATGATGTGTTCCTTTATTTTGTTTTATAAGAGGAAGATGATTTTGACTACTTTTTTATCATTGTGCTGTTTATACGGTCAGGTTTTGATTTCGCTTTTCTGGGAGAAACGAAATCAAAACATGACCGTATAAACAGCACAACCTGAACCATTGTTATCTTCTGCATGTAATTCAAGCAGTTCTCCTTGATAGGTTATATCATCGGTATCCATGTCTGTTGTGTGTCGTTGATTCACCTCAACAGGATCTGATCAAATAACCGTATAAATGAAAAATCTGATATTCTCTATGATTTACTGATTCGATAGAATACGCTTTGAAATTCGCTTTCCAAGAAGCTTTAATTATTGGCTTGGCACTCGGGGCCGTCACGCCTTTTATGAGCCTTATTCACAAAATGGCTGAGTTAGTCGGTACAGGCGAGGTCACATGCGACGAAAAACCTGGAAACTCGGGTTTTCCGTCCAGAAACAGATAATGGAAACCAGAACACGCGCAATTTACAAACAGTATACACGGAGGGAGCAACATGGCCTTGGTCTCTGATGCTCCAAAACCCAAAAACAACAAGACCCTTCCAAAAAGCTCAATGTCTTTTTTTTTTTTTTTTTTCAGATGAGATCTCCATACTTGAACACAACGCAGTATTCCAAATGTGGTGTTACAATTGCCTTATACAGTGTGACTATGACCTCCCTACTTCTACAGGATACGTTCCATAAATCATCTACGGGCTTTCCTGGCTGCCTGTTTACACTGCTCAAAAAACTTCATATTACTATTATTATTATTGGTCTTATATTACCAAGTACACAGGGAGGTTATAATGTCTGTTGTTACTGTTGGTCGAGGAACTCTCTGACAATCTTACAGGTGTTCAGGATTGCCACTCTCTGGAGTTCCCTTAGGTGTTGTCTAGGAGACCTATTGCTGCTAGGCTGTTATGTAGGGTCTTTGGCACCAAACCTGTAGTTGACACGATGATCACGATGGTCGTTACTTGTTGCATATGCCACATCTCTCTGATCTCCTGTTGTTGTTATGGGCGTTTAATGGCGCATAAGCTACTATGGCTATAATGCTGATCTCCTGTCTTAGGTTCGTGTATTTCCTGATTTTTTCCCCATGGGTTTTCTGCAGGTTGGCAGTGTTGGGTACTGCTATGTCAATCGGAAAGGTAGCTGTTTCCTTTTTGTTCACAAGGGCTATGTCCAGTGTACTGTGGGGATTGTCCTACCCATTATTATGTTGTTGTTGTTGTTTGGTTTTTTAGGAGCATTAGCAACTAAGGCCATATTGCTCCGGAATATGCGGTGGTCATTCCTTGACCTTTCCGCATCCTCCATATTTGGTGGTGACGGGCTCGAACCCCGGTCTAATCAAGAAGCGTGTGGTACGCACTGCTGCTCCTTCCCACCTGGCTACGGAGAAGCCCCATTATTATGGCGCAGTGTCCTAGTAAAGCTTGTGGGTTGGGGTCTCTAGTACTGCCTGGGGTTCGTACTTGTAGTACGGTAGACTTTCTTCGTTTAACTGGTATTTCCTTGTTAGCTTCTGATGTATTATCCTGGCAACCTGGCCATGTCTATGAGTGTACTCAGTCAGGGTGATCACCGTGTACCACAAGGTGATGTGTTGGCTCGTTTCTGAGGCCAGGTGGCATCGTCGACATGTGTCATCGAACACTTCGAGCTCCTTGGCGATGTATTTTCTATAGTTCCTGGTCGTGGATGGATGGCGAGCATGAATCCTTCAGTCTCGGGGAAGAGCGTCCCGCTCGTGAGCCATGCATTGGAAGCAATTTTATCTATGTGAACTTGATGAAGATCATTGTAGTGTCTTCCATGGAATGTCTTCTCTGCCAATCTTTCTAGCTTCGATTGTGCCTCCTGGGTGGGAGAAAACTCCTCACTTAGGTTGAGTGGGGTATTCCGCTTGTCTACATTCCTTATGGCCTGCTGGAGTGCTGCTGTGTGTTCCTGGAAGTAATCCTTCAGGTTAACCATCGCTGTCTTCTGGTGCTCAATGAGGTTTATCAGGTCCCTTCTTCCTTCTTTCCGGGCAATTGTCGGTCTCTCCACTGCAGATTTCGGGTGGTGTTGCCGGTTCTTGGTCATCATTGTCCTTGTTTTTCTAATGATATCCTCCAGCTCGGTGTTAGTGCAATATATGACCCGAAGGAGTAAGTTAACAATGGGACTGCATAGGTGTTCATGGCTTTAACTGTGTTCCCTCCGTTCAGCTTTGCTGTAAGCAGGCTCCTGAGTCTCTGATGGAATTTTTCGGTCAGACAGGCCTTAATTTCTTTGTGCTGTAACTGCTGAGCCTACATCATTCCCAAGTATTTGTAGGCCTCTCTCTCTGCTATGGCTTCGATCTCTTTACCACTCTGCAGCTGGTAGTTTCAGTTGACTAATTTTCCCTAGTGAAATCCGTGGTCTTGCATTTGTCTAGACTAAATTCCATCCTAATATCATTACTGAATTCTTCAGTGATCTGGGGTAGTTGCTGAAGGTGCTTCACAGTTCCCGTGTAGAGCTTGATGCCATCCATGTATATCAGGTAGGTGAGGGTGTACAGATTGAGGTTATATCCGTACTTGCTACTGTTAAGCATGGTGGATAGCGGGTTAAGTGCTAAACAGAACCACAATGGGCTCAGGGCATCTCCCTGAAAGATTCAGATTCCTCTCCTGGTGGGGATTGGTCTGGTTGTGATGTTTTCAACCTTAATGGCGGTACTCCATTTCGCCAGCTTTTCCTCTAGGACGTTTGTCACTATCGGATTGACTTTGTAGATCTTCAGCGCCTCTATTAGCCAGCTATGAGGCACGGAGTCGAAGGCCTTGCGGTAATCGATGTAGGCTGTGTATATGTTGCAGCGCTTCTTGTTGGCTTGCTCCATAACCGCGGCATCTATGGCTAATTGCTTTTTGGAACCTTTACTCAGCCGCTTGAATCAGTTTTGCTGTTCGGCCATTATGTTCTGGCTCTCCAAGTGGTCTGATATTTTCCACGTTATGCAGCTAGTCAGGATCTTTTACATTGTTGGGTGATTGGTCTATATTTCTCCTGGTTTCTTGTCTTTAGGCTTCAGATATGTGATTCCATGAGTGAGAAACTTCAGGATTGTCTTTGGGTGCCTTATCATTCCGGTGAACTGCTCTGCCAAGTGCTTTGTGTGTGGAAGTGAGCTTCTTGTACCAGTAGTTGTGGACGTTATGTATTCCTGGAGTTCGTCAGCTCTGAGAGTTCTTGATTGATCGTCTGTTTTACTTCTTGGAATAATAATAATAATAATAATAATAATAATAATAATAATAATTATTATTATTATTATTATTATTATTATTATGTCGAGTCCAAAGATGTCCTCATAATTAACTTCAATGATTCAATTTGAAGAGGGCCTGGCGGCCTACTTAAAAATTTCTGGGTATATGCCATCAACCCCAGGAGCCTTGCTTGCCTTTATGCTCGAAAGTTTTTTCTAATAAAGAGTCATCGGTAATTTCGGAATCACTAATTTCATATTACTTTGCTTCACCCGCACAACCTCTTCTCAGCGTGAAGCGTCTTTCTTCAATAAAGACAAATGCTTTTGTCTTTATGTCTTTTGTCTTAAGACAAATAAAGACAAAAGCAAGAAGTGTTGAACGACATTCAGATTACAAAACAACAGCTGATGGTAGCCATCAATTCTCTACCTGCCTCGTCAACCACCGGTGATGATGGAGTTCCCCAATTCATGCTGAAATGCCTAAGTCATTATTCAGCCACTTTTAATATCTTCAACCAGTTACTCTCGAACAAAATTTTCCCACAGCAGTGGAAAAACTATCTCATCAAACCTTTAGCCAAAGTTCAGTCGCCATCGAAACCTAAACACTTCCGACCCATCTCCAACTCCTCCAGCCTGCTGAAGCTCCTGGAGAAGGCCTTACTCCCCATCCTCACTAAGCAGATCTTGCCCAGTAATCCAGCCCAAATTCACTACTCTCTTCCAAACAGATCAACGATCACCAATCTGCTAGCCACCACGAATACTATCTTGTCAGCATTGGAGAATAGGCAGGAACTAGCTGTGACTTACTTAGACATTGAGGCTGCATTTGATGCCGTCCAAGTAAACCAACTTCTCACTCTCCTGGAATGCCACTTCCAGATCACAGGGAACATATTATGCTTTCTCTCCTCTCTTCTGAATAACAGAGTTATAAAGCTTCATACAGGAGATCGCAACCTTACTAGATCCGTCACCGCAGGAGTCCCACAAGGAGGGGTCCTTTCGGGCCTTCTGTTTTCATCCATTATCTTCCCACTGGTTGCACATTCTCGATGTCTACTGAGCTATGCGGACGATATCAAGATACTCACTCCCATCATCCCCGGTCAAGACCTAGATCCGGTAAAAGTGGAAATTAACAACACTCTCACCACAGTCACATCTTACCTCTGCCACTTTGGGCTCAAGATCAATCCTGCTAAGTCCGAATTCATGGTGTATTAATTGAAGCAAACTCCTTCTTCTCTCCAGCCTTCGGTCGGCAACACCCTCATCCCAATTGTGTCCAGCCATCGTGATCTGGGCGTTGTATTCAACCCAAAACTTCGATTCAACGCCCACTTGGTTATGCTCCTCAAACATGCTTCAAGACTCCGGTGGATAGCAAAACAACATCTCCTTCATATCACAGATAAAAAGATAACCGTGAGGTACATAAGAACAGTTGTCTTTCCACCTTTACTCTATGCTGCTGAAATTTTGGCGTCAGCGGCACCGTCAATAAAGAAACCACTCTTTGCCACAGAATTCTGGCTCCTAAAGTGGGCCAACAGGAAGCACAACCTTCCAGCTCTGATTCGTACAACGCAGCTTGCCGACTCTCTCGGGATTCCACGGCTTCCCACCTTAGTCGACGACCAAAGCCTCCTAGCAACAGTCAAGATGATAACAGGCATAATGGCAACACCTTCATTCTGGGATACCTGTGGCTGGAGGATCCCCCCCTGCTGCCCTTAGGGCTAATCCCGAGCTCTACTCGCATTCAGCACGACTCCATCTCTCGGACAGGTTCCTTCCTCAGCAGATGCTCAAGCAAACCCAGGCACTGAACGCCGACCTGAACAAATTCGCTGCTGAACGGACTTACCGGAAAAAAATTATGACGAGTAGGACTAATCAGTAATGACTGATGTATACCTTGCATCTGTTCCTGCCTGATTGAGCTGGTGCTCTTTTCTCGATGTTAAGCCAGCTCAATCAGATTTAACTCTGGTGAGGAGTTCTCTCCTTTGTATTATAATATGTTTTCTTTGTAAAATTACCTTTTTGTAAATAATTGTTCAATTTTCCCGGAAGTTTGGGAAACTGTAAGCCCCTGGCTTTATGGCCGTGAAGGGTAGTAAAGATTATCTCTCTCTCTCTCTAAATGCAAAGTACCTGTTCCATTCATCTGCAACTTCCGCTGGGTTGTTTAAGACTTTCCCACACCCAGTTCACAAGGGTCCAATCTGATTTACTTTTTTCTTCTTTATTTTTATATACATGGAAAATTCTTTTTCCCAATTGCTTTCTTTTATCCAGTTCTTTCTCTTACGTAGGTTTGGCGTCTCTAACATATATGTGGTACTCTTACGAATCAACTTGTAGCTGTTGTAGGCTTCGGTACTTTTCGCCGATCTGTAACCCCCACGCTATCTTTTTCTGCTCTGTTTGACCGGCCAGTTCTGCACTTATCCATTTCGGCGTCCTCTTCCTGAAATATGTTTAATGGTATATATATATATATATATATATATGTATATATATATATATATATATATATATATATATGCTTTGTGGTTGTTGTTGTTGTTATTTGGTTTTTACGAGCGTTAGCAACTAAGGCCATATTGCTCAAGGAATATGCGGTGGTCATTCCCAGACCTTTCCGCATCCTCCGTATTTGGTGGCCACGGGCTCGAACCCCGGTCTAATCAAGAAGAGTGTGCAACTCACCGCTGCTCCTGCTCACCTGGCTACTGAGGCGCCTATATATGCGTTTATGGCTTCTGCGATTATTGCTTTTAACATATTTCATTCATCATTACCTTTAACTACTGCAACATCTTTCTTCACCTTCCAACTGACGACTGCGTGATCACAACTTGCCACTGTTTCTGTATTTTAAGAACTGTGGTATCACCTAACTCGTGAGAGGGGTCATAATTTGAAGTTGAGGAAGGATGGTTGCAGGATAGATTGTGCGGGTGTTCGCCGCACAGGCTTCATGTGCGGGAACGCCCTTTTGTCGATCTCACTAGTGGAGTTACCCGACCCTTTCAAGAACCACAATATCTTTCTTTAGGTGCAGTCTCCATACTTGAACACAGTATTCCAAGTGTGGTCTAACAATAGCCTTATATAATGGGATTATGACGTCCTTACCTCTACTAGCGATTGTTCGATAAATCAACGATAGGACACCATGGGCCCTTGCAACCAAAACCAAATTATGATATCAGGATCCCCGTAAATGATTACATCTACCCAATATTTATTTTGTCTGTAAATTGCGTATGTTATGTGGTCGATTTTCCTGTTTGCTGGACGAAAAAACTCCAATTTCTGGGGGAAAAACCTTGGTATCTACTTCTGAGACCGACTAAATCAGCCACGGATTGAAAAAAGCCCACTAAAGTTCCTCGCGTCATCTATGGGATTCGAACCCGGGCCTTTTCGAGCCGATGTGGGGAGGACGGTGACGATACCACTGTGTTACCTGCACAGACCCTCCTTGCAACCAGTCTACCATGCTCGGAGAACTTCATATCTGACAGTATCGTAATACCCAAGTCCCTTTCCTCCACAACACTTTTAAATCTCTGGCCTTTACAGTGAACTGTTACACCTACAATGAAAGCAACGCGGAGATGGGAAACGTCTGGTGCCGATAGACACGAACACACTACACCGGTTTTAGTTCAACTCCGCCAAGTGTATAAGTTATTTTAGGATTACTGCCCCCCAGGTGGCGCCTCCGTAGCCAGTTGGAAAGGAGCAGCAGTGGGTAGCACACGCTTCTTGATTAGACCAGGGTTCGAGCCCGTCACCACCAAATACGGAGGATGCGGAAAGGTCAGGGAATGACTACGGCATATCCCGGAGCAATATGGCCTTAGTTTCTAATGCTCCTAAAAAAAAAACAAAAAAACAGGTGCAATATCTTTCTTTCTTTAATCTTTATTGTATACAAACATGGTATATATACAATAGACCCTTCACAGCGGCAATGCCAGGGGTTTTACATTGGTTGGTGGACAATAGCCTTGGGGGAACGGGGCCCACATCGAAGTTCGGACTCATCCCCCAGAGCCAACAATAAAATAGAATCAGTGTCAGATTATTTACAGGACATTTTATGCTTTTGACAGTATTTACCATGAAATAATAAAGATATTCATATTTACATTATGTTATATTAATATTTATATTCATAAAGATATTGTTGACTTTATTTACAACACATTCATAAAGACGTGCTTTGAACATTATTTACAATACATTGGGCATTATTATGCTGCCCTTATCAATGTGCACTTTGCCTGGCCAAGGTCAGGCTCTTAAGGATCTCTCTTCGGTGGGTACCTTCGATCCTTCACAAACCTACAGAGGTCGCCGTCAATTGAAAGGATTGTGGGGAGCATCTCCCTGGGGAGAAAGCGGTCGCTAAGCGATAGTCTGTTACAGTGAGCTGTGAGCGTGGGAGCTGACCTCAGTCCGGGTAGAGGGATCCTCCAGCCACACAGTTCCCAGATGCTTGTCTCCGAGACCATTCCGGTTGTCATCTTGACAGTGAGAACGAGGCGTTTTTCAAATACAAGATCTGGAAGTCGGGCAAAGTGAAGTGACGTCGCCATCGCAGTTGTCCTTTGCTGGGGTGGATGACGATGTTTTTGCGTGATCCAACGAAGGAGCCAGTATTCGGCGGAGTACACGCGCTTGATGTTAGTAGGGGCCGCGGACCCCCAAATTTCCGAGGCATACAGTACGACTGAGTATACTGAGGTGTATATGTATCGACGAGTCACATCCAGATCCCTAACGTGGAGCAGTTGTTGTTTTGTGGTCCAGCGCATTTGACAGAATTTTGCTGTGAGCTTGTCAATGTGGGGGTTGAAGCTCAGTTTATAGTCGAAGACGAGTCCCAAGTCTGTATGCACCTTGACCACTGCGAAGGGAATGCCGTCTAGAGAGGCTTGGATTTCAGTGGGTTGGCGCTTCAGAGAAAAGACAATTTGTGCTGATTTGGCAGGGTTAATGAGGAGGCCAAATTGATGAAGATAGGATCCTAAGTTGTGTAACTTTTCACAGATCTTTTTATTGATGTTTGAGAGATGTTCGCCGGGGTTAATCTGAGTAAATATCTTAATATCATCGGCATAGCAGAGTATGTCTTCTCTCTGTTGCTCAAACGGAAGAATAACTGCGGTGAATAATGCTCCGGAGAGAACTCCGCCTTGGGGAACTCCTGCAGTGATCTTTCTCCGGATTGTGTGTTGATTCGCTTTAAGAAGAATGGTTCTCTCAGAGAGCAGGGCTGTGAAAAACCATAACATGTCACCTTTTATGTAGAAGTAGTTTTCTAGGAGGTGAACAAGTGAGGGGATACCGATGGAGTCGAAAGCAGCTTCCAGGTCGATGTAAGTGACAGAAAGCTCTGCTTTAGCTTCTAGTGCACTGAGAATGGTGTTGGTTATCGATGTTAAATTGGTGACTGTGGATCTACCTGGAACGCCATAGTGAATCTGTGGGGGTTTGTGAGGCATGATTTCATTGGTGATGGTGGAAAGTAATGTCTTCTCCATGAGCTTCAAGAGGCTGGAAGAATGAGAGATTGGCCTGAACTGTTTAATGAGGGTTGCAGATTGGCATTTAGGGTGTGGCCTCACAGCATATCTGTTCCAGAGAGGGGGAAAGCAGTGCTGCGTTAATATACGGTTAAAAATTGATAGTAGCGGATCGATGATAAACGAGCTAAGACATTTAATCATGAATTGTGGCACAAGATCGGGGCCTGCAGTTGCAGTGGGTGGCAATCCATTTATAGCAGTTATAAGCTGCTTCCTGGTGATGCGAACGGTGGCGAGCATATCAGTAGGGACGTTGTTGATGGGTAAGTTGCCTAGATGCATCGGGGCCACAGTGTTTGAGAACCGTGCAACGTGGTCCATCCACAGTTCAAGGTCCAGTGTCTTAGGAATTCCTGTGTGCTGAGAGTCATAAAACGATTTGCCTTTTCGTAGGGTTGAATTTAAATCCTTTTTAATTGCAAATATTTTCTGACGGTTGAAAACTGCTCGGGCTCTGGAAAAGGCAATACGATCTTGTATAGCGCCTGATTCTTTCCATCTCTTATTGCAGATTTTGTTTTTCTTGAAAGCTGTTGTTCAGTGCTGGTGTCCACCAAGCTCTCGAACGGGGAGTGATGCAGACAGTCTTTGTAGCACCATAACTTGCAATGGTTCGAATCCATCTAGTCATGAGGTCCACAGCCAGCTCGAGATCACAATTATTGAGAGCCTCCCAAGGTATCGAGGATGCAGCTTCGAGACATCGTGGTGGATCAATGAATTTGGGTGCTGTGATGTCTTTTTTCTTTTTTGGGCCTTGGATATCAAAGTTAGGTGCGGCTAAGTGCAGGAGTAAGGCAATGGGTTCGTGATCGGATTGAAATAGGTTTTGAGGACTGTCTTCGAGGTCGCATGGTGCTGAGGAGAATATCAGATCTAAGAGATTAGATCCTCTCGTGGGGTGGCAATTAAGTAGGGCGATACCCAATGAATTCATACTTCTAATGAGTTTCCTACTAAGATGTGTGAGAGTAGGTAGAAGATTGAAGTCTCCACAAATAATGTGCTTAGCAGAGGCATGAAGGTGATTTACCAGCCAGTGGATCACATCTTCAATGATGTCACTGTTTGGGCCTGGTGGAATGTATACTGTTGCTATCTCTATCAGGTTGGCATTGAGCTTGAGGGATACCATAGCAGCTTCAAATGCAAGGGATTTGGTTACCACAGAATGTGCCAATGAGAAGATAGTGGTATTATAGAATATTGCGACTCCCCCACCTCTACAATCCTCTCTAGAGGAACTGAGCATCTGGTACCCAGCCTGAGGAGCACAGGCAAGGGAGTCCCGCCCATTCCCAAGCCACGTTTCGGCAATGCAGAGAATATCAAAGATTTTAGAGAGGAGAAGCTGTTCGACAGTGTCTAGCTTGTTACAAATACTCCTTGCATTTTGATAGACAATTCGAATGGTGGTAGCCATAGTAACTGGAGTTCGTACAGGTGGCAAGTCTCTTTTTAAGCTTCGCACTGGTCTACTGTGCATTGCGATGTGTACAGGGATATTCTTTACAGGTCTGGAGCCCTGGGGATTGTCATTATAATCTGCTGAGAGTTGGATTGAATGATATGTGGACAGTTTGTTTCCTATAGTAAGTTTGTTCTCAGTGAAGTTATTTGATTTCTCATGCGTTTTGTTGGCTTGGGAGCTTGGTAGCTTTAATTGCTATTGCGTTTGATGTTGATGTCAGTGGTTTATTGCGGTTCTTGGCTTCTGATCTAGGAAGGGTTTGACGAGGGTTCCAGGGGGCCATAGCCTTGGATCCAGTACGAAGCTCATCTTCTCAGGGTGGCAGGTAAGTATGAAAGAGGCGTAGGTTGGATACTTGGTTCTTCTCTGTCTCACATCAATATTCATCCCATGTACTTCTGTAAACATGGCCTTAATGCTGTCTGGTTTAGTAGTCGGTTCCAGTCGAGATATAAAGATTCGACCACGAGTCTGAACTGCTGTGATATTGTACGAATTAGCAAGAGTACCCTTTGAGGAAAGTTCTGTGGCATCTCTATTGCCATGTTGTCTTTCATGTTCCATGTTCTGATATGTTGAACATGTCATCCGGGTTTCTTTTGAGTGAACATGTTGGTCGGTGAGCGATGCCAGGGAGTAGAGGCTGCCTATGAGCCCTGCTGGTGGGATCTTTTGGTTATTCTCAGCATCTTTTTTGCCGGTGACTACTTCTGTAAATGTGGGTCTTGATGCAGCCTTTCCAGTATTGATTGTCTCCTTTAACCTTTTAGATTTAGTAGTATTTTGGGTCGGTATTGTGGAGAGGGCCACCTGAGAGGTCTTTGAGTAGCTACCCCCAGTGTTATTAGATGCAGGAGTGGGTGAGTTACAGTCATTCTGCTCTGCATCTCCGCTATTAAGCTGATTGTTATCTCCTTGTGTTACGGCTGCCATTGGGCTAAGGGTGATAGGCATATGAGGCATTGCATTATACATAAATTGGGGAGTATAATTCCTTTTAGCGTTTGAAACGTGTATCAATTCTATTTCTTGTGGCTTGTTTTCCGAGGTTCCCTGAGCCATGTTGTGTGGGACGTTGGATATACTGTTTTCATTTGGCATAAATAAGGTTGCTAGTTGACACACTTCATTGGTTAGGAGAGCTATTTCTTGTTTCATGTCATTGTTCTGTACATGAAGCTGCCGGTTCTCTTCAGATAAATTCTGCAGACCGGCAGAGATTGATGTGAGTTTCCGCATTATGTTTTCCAGAAATTCTGGAGTTTGCATGTAGTACAATTTCATGTGTTCTGTACAGATGCCATTAATGTATTTCAGGAACCTGTTTTGCTCATCATTAAGGAGGTCACTTTCCCCTTGGCTTTCTTTCCTGCATTCCACAGGATTTTCATGTGTCGCGATGATTGGTTGTTGACTGCAGACCTCTGTGTCCATTTCACACTCTGGGTTAACCGCTACTGAGTCAGTTTGACTTGCAGCGTGAGTCTGACTAAAATCTGATGTTTGGACGTTTGTTTGTTTATTTTCGATCTCCGTGTCATTCTGGATAGCCACACATTTCGTTGCATTTGTCATTTGTTCTTTACTTTCTTTGCAGAATGGGCAGATGTACTTTTGACGTCGCTGCTTGTTGAACCGCTCGATATCGCATTTGGTGCAGGCCGCGCAGTAAAATTGCCGACATGACGTACATTGGATTACTGCTTCCTGATGATCTACATTACAACGGAAGCACGTGGGAGTGCTTGTGGAAATTTCTGATTCTGCCATACTTTGCCTTTAAGTTGAAATTTGTCCGACTAATTACTTTTCTGCGGAGAATTAAAACCGCTTGTATTTTAGTTGAAAGAATAGGAGAGTTTAACGTAACCCTGGGGGTTCAGCAGCGCAGGGCTTTGTGACTTATCAAGGTTGACCACGATGTCGTCATATGCCTTTAGGGCACTAGTGTTTTCTGGCTGTATACGGGTTAGAGCTAATATAATGGAAGCAATAGCATAAAAAAGTATAAAACATGAAGTACCTGTTTGTTTGATGATGGAGATGATAGCCAATATCATTCAAACCCCAGATTCTTACTTTTTACATAGAAATAGTGAAACCGCTAAGCCTAATTATCAACAATGCGTATGTGATTACAGCAAAACACGTTAGCATGCGGTCAGCAGAATGCTAAGCCTAATGAGATTAAGTAGATAATGAGAGGGTTCTCGCAAGATAACTCTGGTAATGACAAAATTTTCTCACCCACATAATCCGCTTGCTTCTTTCAGCTGGCACACTTTTCCAGTGGAAGAAAACACTTTAAACACATTAAATAATTCAAAATTCAGGAGCTCGAGAAATCGTGGCTGGACTGAATGACGGCCATAGAAAAAAAAATATCTTACATTTTGTTGGATTAAAGCAAAGCTGCCAGTTTTTGACCATTCCTGAAGTCTATCTAGGTCATTCTGAAGAACCCCTGCTTGGCGGCAATCATTAATTACTCTACCAATCTTTACACAATCTGCAAATTTAGACACACTCCCTCTATCTCTTCATCGATGTCGTTTATGAAAATTAAAAACAACAGTGGTCCTAATACTGATCCTTGGGGAACCCCACTTCTAACGTCAACCCAATCTGAGGATAGCTATTTATCACAACCCTCTGCCTCCTGTCCTGTAGCCATCCTGATATCCATCTAAGGATTTTCCCAGTGATTCCAACCTGTTCCAGCTTATAAAGCAACCGCTCATGTGGGACTGAGTCAAAAGCTTTGCTGAAATCTAAATAAACAATGTCGAAATTATTCCCTAAATCCAGCTCGTGAGTGAACCTTTCGAAATAGCGAACCAGATTTGTTAAACATGATTTTCCCTTTACAAAACCATGCTGAGTATCCGTGAGAATTTCAATTCGATCCAAATGATCCTGAATTCCACCCTTGATCATACTCTCCATGCTAATGCTCCTAAAAAAAAAAAAAACCAGTTGCAATATCTTACATTTTACTGGATTAAAGCAAAGCTGCCTTACTACTGAAGTTAGACAAACCGGCCGGTAATTTCCCACTTCACTCTTAGACGTGCCCGTATGTATTGGAGATACAAAGTAAGTGCAAAGTGTGTTAGTTGTCTGACGGCATTGGGGGTTTCCGCCATCTTCGCGTTGTGTACTCTGTTTGTGTAGCACAGAACTCTGTGAAGGCCAGAGATTTAAAAAGTGTGTGAGGAGTGGACGGATGGGTGGTGTTGTGTACCGTTGCTCTTTTGACCATGTAGCCATTTGGTCCCTGTTGGAATCCACCATCACCGCACTTGGCCCCGGGGAGGCAGGTCAGATACCCACTCGATTTTTGTACTCTGGCAGACCCTGCCACCTAGTTTCCAAAGATTTCAATGGCAAGGGCCTATGTAAAAAAATAATAATAATAAAATAAAAAAATAAATAAATAAAAATAAAAATAAAAACTAATAATAAAAAAGTTAAAAAATAAATAAATAAATACAAAAATAAATAAAAAAATAAAAAAAATAAATAAATAATAAATAATAAAAAAATAAACAATAAAAATAAATAAATAAATAAATAAATAATAAAAAATAAAAAATAAACAATAAAAATAAATAAATAAATAAATAAATAAATAATAAATAAAATAAATAAAGATAAATAAAAAAGGGTTTAACGCTAGAATATAAAAGGCCAAGAGTAACGTAAGCATGGTTTAGATTTGGGCGTTATTAATTGATAAGTTGTGTGGAGTGTACACTGCGAGATAGATAGAGTAGGGGGAGCTGAAGGCTGGGGGGAAATACAATAGACGAAGGCAACCCCAGAGGGTCAGGCCCAGGCTTCACCAGGTGGAAGAAGGGGGTACCAATGGGAAGGAGACAGGAACCAATCTCCCCCCTCCCGGCCGGGGAGGAGAGTAAAAGAAAACCAGGCTAGAGTACTCGGTTTGATCGCCAATGCGGCTTGTGGCAGAAAAGTTGCTGGTGTCTCCAGTATCTGGGTTTTAGAGTCTTCAGTGGGATCAGGTACTGGTTGATCTTGCCTGGAGATTCAGTTGCAGATATCAGCCCGATGGAACTTGGATGAAGGAAGTGAATTTCGGTTGAATTGAGCTTCGATGAGGGCGGCGGTTGATGCTACTGGAGAGGGGTGCCCAGAATCTGTCTCAAGTTATTGCTCTTGGTGGTTTAGGCTCCTTAATGTTCTTCGTATTTTTAAGACGTCCTGTGCAAAAGTGATGAAGTATTTATAATTGTTATAGGTATGAATTAATATACAGGGTGTTTCAGTTAAACGTTTCAGAACTTCTAAGAGGGGTAGGGTACATCCTGACAACTCGAAATCATATAGCAATGTGGGGCGGAAATGCTTTCCTGAAGCGGTGTTGTACACAGAAGCACCATAAAGAAATGAGACCGTAAGTGAGAAATCGTTTTAATAATACATGAAAAGAAGCAAAAGGTACATGGATTAAAGTAAGTGTTCGAAGTTTCTTCCACGGGCTACAATGCACGCCTCACATCTCCGACGCATGGACATCCGAACATTCTGGAATACTCCAGGCGAATTTCGAATTTCTTGAACAAGAACGCCAAGTTAGTAGGATGGATGATTACACGAACGCAGAGTTAGCCGATATGCATTTGGCGTACGGGGCTGCAAATTGTAGTGGGCCAGCCGCACAGCGTTTGTACGCGGAACGATATCCGACGAGGCGTATTCCCAGTCATAATTTCTTTGCAAGACTGCACCAGAGGTTAGCTGAGAGAGGTTCATTTGAAAGAGCTGACAGGAACAGGGTAAGAACAGCACGGACTCCAGCCGTCGAACAGAATGTGCTGCAGCATGTACAGGGGAATCCAAGAACGAGTACCCGAAGTCTAGCAAACGCAGTCGGGGTTTCCCATTGCAGCGTCTGGAGGATTCTCCGAGAACAAGACATGCATCCGTTTCACGTGCAGCGTGTCCAGACACAGCAACCGGAGGATTATGCACCTCGTATTGCTTTCGCACAGTGGTACCTTGGAAAATGTGCTACAAATCACCTTTTTCCTGCTGAAGTGTTGTTTTCCGATGAGGCATCCTTCACAAGGGAAGGAAGTTTCAACACGCATAACGACCATATCTGGGCGGTCGAGAACCCGCATGCAATACGACGTCGTGCAGCACAGATTCGATTTTCGGTCAATGTATGGGCCGGTATTATGGGAGATCACCTCATCGGACCTTACCTGTTACCGTGTCGTCTAACCGGACCTATCTACTTGATCTTTCTGCAGCAAGTATTGCCACAACTTTTGAGAGATGAACAGATTTCTGCATCGACGCAACAGACAATGTGGTTCCAACACGATGGAGTCCCTGCCCATTATAGCGGAGATGTTCGTAACTACCTGGATGTCACATTTGGTCAACAGTGGATCGGACGTGGTGGTCCCGTGCGTTGGCCTGCTCGGTCACCCGACCTATCATGTCTTGATTTTTATTTCTGGGGTCATATGAAATCGCTAGTTTATGACACCCCTGTTGACAATGCTGAGGAGCTGGTTGCAAGAATCGCAGTAGCTGCCGAAGAAATTCGAAATTCGCCTGGAGTATTCCATAATGTTCGGATGTCCATGCGTCGGAGATGTGAGGCGTGCATTGTAGCCCGTGGAAGAAACTTCGAACACTTACTTTAATCCATGTACCTTTTGCTTTTTTTCATGTATTATTAAAACGATTTCTCACTTACGGTCTCTTTTCTTTATGGTGCTTCTGTGTACAACACCGCTTCAGGAAAGCATTTCCGACCCCACATTGCTATATGATTTCGAGTTGTCAGGATGTACCCTACCCCTCTTAGAAGTTCTGAAACGTTTAACTGAAACACCCTGTATATTCTTGGTCCTTTGGCGAATTTATAATCTTTGTGATCAGAATAGATCTCAATTCTTCGTATTCAGGACAGTCACACATTATATGGTGCCAAGATTCATCAGTGCCGCAGTGGCAGCGTGGATCATCTGTGATGCCTATAGAGACGTTAATTTTTCTTGTATCGACCAGTGGCCTGTGAGGAGGTACTGTGGGGGTGTGCTCGTTGGTTTATTGTGGGGGGGGTGTGGGTATTATTGTTTTTCTTGGTTGCCCTATTTTTCTTTATATTTTAATTATTATAATTTATCCCCTTTTTTATATGTATATCCCCGTAGTCCAATCCTCCCACTTAGCATCTGACTTGTTTGTTCTCAGAAGATTACCTGACTCGAAGGGGACCCTAATTATTTTAAGTATTTCTCCACAGGATTGGCTGAGTTTCGGAATGACAGACTCCAACACATGAATGTAAAATAAAACAATGTTTATTAACATATCATACAGAAATTAGCAATAGTGTTTGGTCAAACTATATTTGGCTGGTGACTTGTTAATTCATTAACCTTTATATGTGTAAATATCTTGTTCAAACTCAATTGTTTCATCATCAGATATTCTACTCTAATACACATTATTATTCATTATGTCATGGTGTCCCTTCATGTTCTTTACAGGGACTTCAATAGGTCGTGTCATACACTTTACATAAATTCTTCCCACTCTTCTTCTGAACAGTCTGTATAATAAACCAACAACTACCAGCCAATGAACTGGCTCACAAAAACCTTCAGAGTTCGTGTCTCAATTTGTGAAAAAATTGCATTTATTCAATTAGACACCCTTTCTGCAATCAGGTCAACAGGAAATATTAATCAATTCAATTTAACATTACCCTTCTGAACAGTTAATCCTCTATACCTTTATAATATCACTTATTAATTAGCCCCTACTTAAATCAGAAATACTCTCCACAAATCAACTCATAATAAATTGAAATTTCAACCTTCAATTTCATACATATTATAAAAACCTTTCCCAACATTAAACAATTCTCAGTTAACTATCATACCCTCTCCTTCCAGCAAGCATTTATATGAGGAACTTCACTTCAAATTATAGGCTGCGTCCGTCTTAAATACATTACCCCTTTATTCATATATTCATTACTTAAATATACACATTTTTCTCCTAAAGTCCTCTCCTTAATAAATTAAGTACACCTATTTCGGTAAACTCTCTAGCACTTACGTGTTTGGCCTGGAACTTCCCTCTCTGCTCGGCTTCCTTTCATATCGGTCATTCAGGTACTGGAATGCGGGGGCGCTCATTTGGGGATCTCGGTGATTATGGTGTTTCCCTACCAGGTACTGCATGGCTGGAATCAATCAGTGTCGCATACTCTTTACCGGTCAGCATTTCTTCTTCCGTGGATAGAGGGGTTTTCGAGTAGGTCAATGGTTCGACCACTCATTCGACTGGCTTTGCCTATATAATTCTCAGGGTGTGATTCTTCCTTCTTCCTCACTACGGCTTCCATGTTTACAGGTGAACATTCCTACGGGCTGTCGGGATATGCAGGATTTCTATCACTGCTTCCATCTATCTCAGGTCTGCAGCGATCACCCAAATTAGACTACTGCTCTGCTTAGTATCGTTCTCCAACTCCTTCAAATCATTCTCCAGACCGCTCCGTGAACTTCTTCCGACTCCTCCGAAAACTTCTTCCGAATCTCACGAAAACTTTTCCAGAATGCCCCGAAAACTTTTCCCGAATCTCCCTCTCAAAATTCCCTCTATTTTCTTCCTGGCCAATAGGAGATCTGCACATCCTTTTTCCTGTGTTCTCATTTGTCTCCTCTCCTCTTCCGTGGGCGGGTCTTCCTTACTCTTTGTGTCCCAACTTCCGTGGACCTCGAACATACGAGAACAATCTAGAAAGAGAGGCGGAAGTTCCGGTCAGCTGAGAAGCGTCACAGCTCCTCCCGTGACCTCACGCGCGCACACCTGGTGACGTCGCCCACCTCTAATGGCGTTTCACCGTGAAATTTTTAAAAGGGCCAACTTAAGTGCTCTTGGCCCTTACTATGGTGCATCTGCCTCTGTCTTAATGGGGATTTGTCATGGTATATTACTTTCACTGACTCGTCAAAGAACTTCTATACAAACAAGCTACTACTAAACAGAGAGTGACTGGAAGGTATTTTTGAATTCCAGTGTTTCTTAATCCATGTTGTTTCTACCAGAAAACCACTATTCGTATTACAGTTAAATTCTCATAATATTTATCAAATTTTATTAATTAATGGAAGGACGGTTCCTTACAGTACGTTATGTGCAGGCCAGGGGAAAACCAGCTTGGGGCTTTTGGGAACGTGAACGTTACTTCAGGGATGAATTTATTTGTAATTGCTCCCTTAGTGGATGTCGTCCATCTGCCCTGCCAGGCTTGCTGCATATGACCGTGAAGGCGCCTTTTCTCTGTCTTGCGATTAATTGCTGGGTTAGTGGTGAATCCAATGGTGGCAGTGGAGATTCCTTTGGACAGATGATTGGAGATACATTGGCACTTTTCCAATCCAATCGAATCACTCTTGTCCAGTGATGCTCTCATAATAAGCCTCAATGGTTCAATGCACTCACTTGCCACCTCCCTTAAGATTATAGGATATATATGCCATAAATCCTAGGAGCCTTATTGGCATGTGGGATCGAAAGTTTTTCATTAAATAATCGTGTAAAATTTCAACATCATTAATTACATTTTTTTCAACTTCACTCTCAGAATTTCTTATTGACGTGAAGGGTTTTTCTTTTGTAAATATTGATGCAAAGTAACTGTTGAGTTCATCTGCAACTTCAGCTGGGGTATCTAATACTATCCCACGTCCATTACATAAGGGCCCAATGTGATTTGTTCTTCTCTTCTTTACATTTGTATGTGAAGAATTCCTTATCCCCACTCTTTGCTCTCTTTGCCAGCGATTTCTCATAATCTGCCTTTGCCAGCATAACTTTTTATGTGGCACTATTACAGATCAATTTGTAGCTGTTATACGTTTCTCTACTTTGTATTGCTCTGTATCTTTTTCATGCTACCTTTTTCTGCGCAAATAATCTGACAGCTTCATTATTCATCCAATTTGGAATCCATCTGGTGGAGTATTTTTTTAATTGCATTTATGCATTCGAGGCTTCTGTGATTAATGTTTTAAACGTATACCGTATTTCGATTGTATTCGCTGTCTGTGCAATATCTACCCAATTAAGAGAGGGCATGTAACACTTTAAGTCATCGTAATTTCCTTTCCTGAAGTTATAACCTTTGACTTTATCTACTGCTATCTCTCCCTTCATCATCCACCGTAGAACTCCGTGATCACTTCCTGCTACTGGTTCCTCTACTGTCAGCCCTGTTATGTCATCTGGTTCACGGGAGATAATGAGGTCTACAGTATTCTTTCCCTAGTACTTTTCCTGGCATGTTGATACAAATAGCAATCATCTAATTGATTTAAAAATTTAGTTCCCCACGTGGAATTTCCTTCCCATCAATTAGAGGCAAATTAAAATCACCCATAACAAGACATTCACCCTTACTTGCCCATTTCATTTTCATGTAGAGGCTCTTGTCATAATCTTTACAGTCACCTGGCCTGTAGATTACTTCCACTTTCATTATACCTTTCCTTCCAACTATCTCACACCATACAGATTCTATATTAATATGCGAAACGTCTGACTCCAGGAAAGTGTTCGTCGCGCTCAGGCTGCTTTTGTTAAGAAGCATGACCCCCAACATCCTTCTTATCTTCCCTATCCTTCTTAAATACATTATACAAGCCGTACTGAAACTCATCATCCCAATTTCCGGGTGGAACCCATTTCTGTAAGTCCTATTACTGTATATCAGAATTACTTGTCCTAACGAGCAGTTCGATTTCGCTCATTTTATTGACGACACTTCTGACATTACTGTACAAACAATTAAGACTTAGTGTTCTTGTATATTTAACTACCCTGACACACCCCTTAAAGTTATTTGAGCTCGCTTCCCTGGTATTAGCTGTCCGCTCATTTGAAACGTTTCTGCCCTCAGAACATCTTGCTACTATGTTTTTATTATTATCATAAGTTTATTCAAGAAACACCCCTGTACAGAAATTATCTAGGAGGGTGGCGCATACATACATCCTACTAAACTTATTAGAGTGTAACATAGAATAAAATATCAACAAGTACATAAGATAAATAAACATAGGATAAAATATCAGCAAATACATAAGATATATAAACATAGAGGAATGCATAAGATATACATAAGATATATAAACATGTTCTGTTGCGGTAACAAACAAATACTCTTGAGGTATGTGCAAGAGTTAATTCGACCAATAAAATCGGATAAACGTGTATCTATATTACCTTTGTCTCCCCCAAACTAGCAGTTTCCCTGAACCTTTCAGTTATCCTCAATAATACTGGCAAAAACTCTTGCACACCATTTGTTTAAATGTATCCCGTCTCTACAAAAGATTGCTTCAAGTCTTGAGTTAATCCACAAGGCTTTCAGCATATAATCCCTCCTATCGTGCCTGGGCAGAATTGCAGACACATAGACATTGTGACCTAACGCACGGCATTTCTTCAGCATGGTCCTGCATTTGTCTAAAAAATCGTCAGTCAGATCGTGTATGCTGAATGTCATGGCGCCTCCGTAGCCAGGTGGGAAGGAGCAGCAGTGCGTAGCACACGCTTCTTGATTAGACCGAGGTTCGAGCCCGTCACCACCAAACACGGAGGATGCGGAAAAGGTCAGGGAATAACCACCGCATATCCCCGGAGCAATATGGCCTTAGTTGCTAATGCTCCAAATAACAAACAAACAACAGCTTAATGTCATTAGTGAGTCTATGCTTTCAAATAAGGAGGTTTAAAGAACTCTGTAAATCAGATAAGTTATAGAATATCTTAAATACCGCTGTGATTGGACTAAATTCAATAACTCTGCAAATTAATGGTAATATTAAAATCGCTTCCAAGAATCGCAGGTTTGGCACAGATATCGCTCAGTCAGAAATCGTCGGCACCGGTGTCTTTAAATCTTACGGGACTCATTTTCAATCTCGGAGACCATCTTGTGGCACAATTCTTTTCAAGATAAGGTGGTCTTCTTTATTTAGTTTCTCGGTTACACTCATGAGATGCAGAAACATATCAACGAGATCGGCAATTAAAAGATGTGAGTTACAATATCGTATAGATAAAACTGTTGATAGAAAATATTTCAGCTACTTTTAGATACTCTACGAATGATGTGAAATCTCCCACAACTCCAACGTGGGTTCGGTCGATCCAGTGATTTCCTCGCGCTATCTTATATTTCTGTCAAATGAGTCGATATTTCAGTGCGTTACTTCAAGTAACCGCATATTCACCTCAATAAGGTGGCTCGCTTCGGGTTAAACACTGGCTTAATGAAATCCAAACAGTCCTTTGTGCGGCTATTAGGTTTCGTCGAGGCGCGTGACAACGAAAGAGACCGAAATAAATGACTTCATTAATCATTTTTACGACCAATTATCCGGGTGACGTGCCATAACAGTCTTCGTATTACCACACGCACCGGGCAAACCCGGCGGCGACCCCTCACTCGAGCAGCGATATCTAAGGTCGTAAAGAAGGCAGGAATTAACCCTCTTATTCTTCAGCGTCTTAATCTGTTGAAAGCATCACATGTCTTCGGGTGTTTGCCTCTGCTGTTTATGGGGCGCCTTTGTACGCCGCAACTATACGACACTTTAAGGATCCAGTTCTTTAACTAGAAGTTGCGAAATACTTGGTAACTGATTGCCCACAACACCGCACCATCCTTCTACAACTGCAACATGAATTCCAAAGGTGATTTTCTTATGGTACCGATAGATTCCTTAGGTTTCTGCACCCGCTGCTGGCACATTTTGATATTGAAAAAATCGCAAATAGCCCCGAATAAATGCGGCTGTATGTAATCAAATACCACAACCTGTTTTAAGTCCACCCTAATGCAAGGTGTTTATCAGTTTCAAATCAAAGTGAAATTGGGCATATAAGAAAAAGTCATATCAATTGATGGAAAGCAAAAGACAACTGTAACTCTTTCTCATATACAAATATAGGTGACTTCAAACAGAGAAGAGCGGAATTTCTGCGAATCACTCATCCGTATCTGATAAACACGTCTTAGTAACGTTTCAGAGTCTAATGGTACAAAGTCATTCTGCAAATGGTTCACTGCAGCAGAGAGCAGAGGTGAAATTAGCAAGGACTGTGTATGGTCACTTAAATTCTGATTGCAGAGACAGTTTTAGGAGTGAAACCTATCCTGAAGAATTGCGCTAAATGGCCGAAACACCAGAATATGGTAAACATTTGATTTTGCCAACATTTTTAACCGACAGATGTCTTTCGCGTTTGCAGCTGCTTCAGGTTAGAAATTTCTTTAAGGAAACTGTGTCCTTAGGGTTTTCAAATTGCGAGTCTCAAGGACATTTCAAGTGAGGCGATTTATGGTAAAATTCGCCATTATAATCATAGAAAATGTTGGCAATTTCCACAGGTTCAAAAATATTCTTCAATTTCATATGTAGAATCGGAAACGTTGCGAGTGAGTATTTACCATTAATTCGTTTGATTTTTTCCAGATTGTTGCTGTATCTGCATATCTCTGGACCGGTTCATGATGGCAGGATAATGTTCCTTGCTTCTATTTTACTCACCCGTCTAATATGAAGAGCTTTAACCGTTGCTCTCTTATACCTTAGGAGGTTGGCTGTTTTAGAAACTGATTCCAGTATTTATTCTTTTCTTAGCAATGCTGAATGATTCATTCCACCACATTTTTGGATGGAGCCGGATTTTGGATGATGATATCGGGACAGCAGATTCAGTTGCTGTTATTATTTATTGCATAATATCATTGCAGAATCAATCGTGTGAGTTGCAAAGATGGAGGAATATAATTGAGCTATTCTTTGGTGTATGGTCCAGTTAGAGCGGTAGGATTTCCAGGTTGTTTTTATGTGACTCTGGCGAGGAGAACTTGTGCAGAAAGTACAAATGATCGGACACTATCACGAGGGTTGTCGGTGACTGTACAGTCTATGAGAGGCAATATTGTTGGAGACCATACGGAAAGATTAATAGAGGAGCTTGACCCAGATGGTAAATGTACGTAGGTGTGAGCGTCGGTGTTTAACACTGTTAGACTATGTTTATCAAAAATATTTTTCAATTACCTGTCGTCTGTTGTCAAGATGATGAGAATGCGATAGGGGTAATGGCCATTCCGGTCACCCATATTACAAAACGGAGCAGGTATTTGCCTTATTACGTCATGTTAATGACGTAATAATAATGACATAAATCAGCCTGGATGTACGAGTGGTTTGGTGACAGATATAATGAAATTAATGTTATTGTTATACGAATGGTTATGCAAACTGCAGTTGCTTCTAAAGATGTTTGCAGAGTCATTGGTCCAGAGGAAATTACAGTGTTCACTAACAGCGCGACTCCTCCAAGCGCTGTATTAGACGAGTTTGTATACATGGTGTAGTGTTTTCTAATCAACAATGTTGTGTTTGTCAGGTTTGTTTCTTGTATGAATACTAACAGGCTTATATTCACTTCAGAGATCGTATAAATCAATCAAGTTAGCAAGAAGTCCACGAAACTTCCATTGAATCACTGTGTGCATTGTTTTGTTTTAGATGGTGTTTCAGCTTACTTACGTGAGATACTTTGTTTCTGCCTATATTTTTGTTTTTTCTTTCTTTGGGAAACTGTCCTGTCTTCATCGATGCCATCCTCTGGATGTATCTCGAGAATTGTGTCATCTTCATAAGCATTTTCGTCAATGTCTGTGGTGTCGGAAATAAATTTTTGTGTCGCTTCTTACACATTCTTGGTTCGTTCTGTTGGTTGCTCAGTGGATTTCTTATGTGGAGGCATTGTTACTGGTGGGTTTACTTCTTGAGTAGCATGCTTGGAGGAAGACTGCTCCTTTGATGAGGACAGGAGTGATTTAAACCAACCAGATATCAAGATATTTAGAGGAGCAGTCTGAGTTGATACTGAGCATAACCGTTGAGAAACGGATGCGTATGTAAATGACTAAGTAGGTACTGCAAAATGTTTCTTTTGTCTGTTGATATAACACTGTGCTCTGTCTTATATTCTTTTCTTGTTTCTATTGGACGCATTCCTTAGAAAAGACAGAATGATTACCATGACAGTTAGGACAGCTTCTGCGTTTTAGTGTTACAGCATGGTGTGTTCGTTCTTTTTATCCGCAAGAATGACAACTGGAAACACCTCTGAAAAATGTTTACGAATGAACAAATTTTTGCCACTTAAAGCACCCGACTGGATTGGGAATGTATGGTCTTACGGGGAATCTTAGGTAACCTGCTTTTATAGTTGTGAGTAGATTAGGTGTTTTAAATGTGAGTATCTCTGTCCGAGTAGGTAGGGACAGACCCCTCTATCTTTTTTATGACAATTCTTTTCGCGTGTACAACGTTTTCTTCACTAACTTGAGGACAAGTTCATTTTCCGATATATTTAACAGGTCCCATTCTGATATTATCCCTTTAGAGGAGTTCAAGATGTCATGTACGGTAAGTTTTGTGAGAAATTGACTAAAGGTAGACATTTATTAAGTCTTTCAGCAGGTATATACCCTCACTCATCTCCGCTAAGAAAGCTTCAGAGCTTAGTCCTCGAACCGTTTATGGACCACCAGCCATATTTTCGAGGAGTCATTTCTGAATCAAAAATATGGAGAGTTCACTCAATTATTGATCTGTGGAGGAAGGTAATATTAAACAGAGAGTAGTAGTAGTATCTGTTTCCACGTTTTTTTTTTTTTTTTAATCACTTGGCATGGGATGTATTTAAGTCGTCATGACTGTCTAGATCTGGATTAAAAGATCTGTAGTTCGGACTGTTTTGTGTTGTCCATTGTTGCTCCTTTTAGCCCTGGGTACTTCTGCTAAGAAATTGTGCCACCTTTATGGCACAATTTCTTAGCATAATTTCTTAGCAAGTACTTTTAATCTTTTTATGTAGCTTTCTACAAATGTTGTTGTTGTAGTTGATGTATTGAGGATTTTTAGCACAACGGCTTCCCTGGCCATACTGTGCCTGTTCATGATTTACTTGTGACTAAATCTTTCACATCATGGTTTCATGATGATTATATAAATGTATGCATTTAAAATATTAAAAGAGTGCTTAAATATTTGCAGTATTGCCAAGAAAGTGTAATGAATTTAGAGTTTCCTGCAAGTTGGATAGAGAGCTAAAAGTGGATTTCGGGATTCCTGACTTTTGAGAACATTCTGAGCATATATTTGATTGTTAGTTGGGATTGACAGAAGGAACATTGAGGATGGTTCTCTCCCATAAGTCAGAACAGATGAGTTCTATAGGAGTGATCGATTCACAGAGTCTTGCCACAATCACCTCTTCTCGCCTGCTTCTCCTGAAACTATAAATCCACAGCTGCGGTTCTTTTTTAATCTGTAACAGTTGATTCGAGTATTATTGATTTGAGTTTGCCACAGTTCAGACCATTGATTCCTACATGCTGTTTTAACAATGGATTTATAATCAGATATCAAGTGTATGGCACTTTCGGATGACAGAATGAACCACTGTCAGGGTGTTTCAGCACGATCCGCACATTCATTACCTGGGATGCCGACATGACCAGGTATCCAGCAGAAGGTGACCATTTGGTTGTAGGTTTAATATTGCTTTAATCTAGATCTGTTTCAGACTGGGATGGTAGGGTAAAGTAGTACACTGAATGGCTGTAACTGGGATTGATTAATTTAAATAAAATTAATTATTTATTTTTATTTATTTTTTTTTTGTTATTATTATTTTACTATTTTTTTTTTTCCTTTTATGCTGGTACAGCATAAGCTTTAGGCTTCCCTGCACCATATGGCTATTACTAATACTAATACTAATACTAACCACTTAAGGATATCATATCATATCATATCATATCATATCATATCATATCATATCATATCATATCGAAGCTTGCTTATGTTATCCAGGCTAGTTTTGTTGCCTACAATTCTGCATTATATATGATGTTGTTGATGATGGGATTTTCAGTGCATTAGCAACTTAAGCCATATCGCACTTATGAAAGTGATTCACACTGATTGTGTTGGCTGCTGTGGAGCAGTTAGAAGTAGTTACATAATCCTTTCGTTTTAGGAAGGAGAAATTGTGTGAGATTTGATTTGTCACACATGATATGCCTAAGCGACAAACATTACATTCCTTTAAGTTTTGAAGAGACCAGAATGGCACTTAGATGGGTATTATTATACGAAACATATACCAGAAGTATGTTTGACTGTGAGTGGTGTGTAACAGTAATTATACTGAGGAAAGTCATTTCGTGACAAAAGGAACAGATCGATTAAATACGTATGGCTTATTCGCGTATAGGGCGGTATAGCCCTACAACAGTAGCATCTGCCTCCATGTCAGGAGCGGCTACAAACAGCGTCTGTTCTCCATGTTAAGAGTGGCTGACTAAAACACCTGGCTGAGGTATAAACAGCATGCAGAAGGCTACGGGAAACCACTGCATTATTTTTCCCAAGACAAACAATCATGCAAAAGACACAAAATCACACAGAGTCATACTTCATTTACTGATCATGTGGTGTGTGGTGGAAATCCCAAGATCCGGCAGGAGAACAAACACGGATTCTCAGGTCGTCAGCCAGCGAAACCCTTGCAGCAAACAGGAAATGAAAATTGGGACGTGGAAGTACAAACTCTACTGAGGTTGGGGAAGATGTAAGAGGTGAAAAGGATGATGCGTGATAGGGAAATGGACATCATGGGCCTCTGTGAAACCCGATGGCAAGGTGATGGTGGTTTCCTCAGCGATGAGTACAGAATGATCTATAGTGGAGGTACAGAAACTGGACGAAATGGAGTTGGTATCCTAATCCAGAAAAAGCTGAGCAAAGAATGTTATGAATACCTACCATATAGATGACAGACTACCGATGGTGAAAATAAAAATATCATCGAGAAACCTAGTAATTATTCAGGTGTGCTTCCCGATATCCAGTGAGGACCAGGAAATAGAAGAGATGTAAAGTGTAAAGTGTAAAGTGTGTTTAGGGTCAAACGGCACCAGGGGTTTCCCCCATCTCCGCGTTGCTTTCATTGTGAGTGAACCAGTTCGCTGGGAAATGCCAGAGATTTAAAAGTGTATGGATATTGTATATGTGTAATGTCATGTACCGTTGTTCATCTGGTCGTTTAGCCGCTGGACCCCTACTGAGGCCCAACGTTGCCCCACTTTCGCCCCGTGGAGGCAGACCAGGAAACACCAGTAGACTAAGATTTACTCTGGCAGGTCCTGCCGCTTAATTTCCTGAGATTTCGGCGGCTAGGACCTAAAAAAAAAATATATATATATATATAAAAATAAAAAATAAAAGAATAATAAAATAAAAAGAGGAAATGAAAGTTAAAAAATAAACTAAGATATATATATATATATATATATATATATTTTATTTTTTTTTATTTTGGTAAATTCTATGGGGAATAACGCTAAATTTTTGAAACGCCGAGTGTATGGGCGAAAAACGTAATTTGGAGATGATTAAATCAATTCCGATGTGTAGGGCATTCGCTTGCGTATGTGCAGGTAGAGTGGGTGGGGAGACTGAAGTCTGGGGGGGAAAGACAGAAGTATGGAGTCGAGAGAGGAGGCAACTCCAAGTCACAGTGGGGCATGCCCATGCCCCACCAGAAGGGAAAGTGGGAATGGTGAGAGGGGGATGAAACAGTAAGACCGTCTCCCCCCCACCGGGATATGGGTATTAAAGATGAAGGAGGCTAGGGTGCCCTCTTCAATTCGCCAAATGGCGTTTGGCAGCTGTGCTGCGTTAAGTCTCTTTTCTTCAATATTGAGCCGGTTTCAGTCCAGTCGCTCATGGGGTAAGCGCCGTCCTTGTGTTTTTCACTCACTTGTCTCAAGGTTTTCTCTGTAGTAACTCTGTTGGATAGTATTTTATGGTCTTGTACAGTTTAACTTGTGGTGATATTTCTTCAGACACGATTTATGGTAATTAGCAGTTTTCTCCTCTCGAAGAGGTCCTGCGCATATTGAGAAAGTGCTCTGTATTCCTCTTCTGTGTCAATGAAGTGGGATTCCAGTCCTTTCGGAAGGTAGTGTATCTTTGTGATCAGGATGCCTCTGAGATCTTCGTATTCTGGGCAGTCGTAGACCAAGTGGTTCCAGTTCTCGATCTCCCCACATGTGCAGTTGGGGTCCTCAACAAGGCAGAACCCGAGCAGCTTCTCCTTAAAGGGACCATGACCAGTAAGGAGCGAAGTCAAATGCTTCCCCGGAAAGTACCAGGCTGGTTGCTTGGGATATATTTTGCTGAGGTTGGGAAGGAATTTTCTTGTGATTTCTCCTTTTGTTGTATCGGTCCATCTTTGTTGCCACTCCCGAAGTAGGTAAGCCTGTAATCGGACTTTTTCTGTTTTTGTACTACTCGCTGGGTCAATTATGAAATCCTGGAAGGTGGCAGCAACCCCCCTGGCATGCAGGAAGAGCAAGCCAGCTTTTACAGTCTCCAAATCGAGGGGGAGCGCTCCAGCAAGCACCTGCAACGCTGGTGTGCTTACTGTTCTGCATGCTCGTGTGGTTGTTAGTAAAATGGTCCTTTGTATCGTATCCAGAGTTCTCCTATTGACTGCAAGCGTCGTTTTGCTGTACCACACTGCAGCAGCATAAGTTATCGCAGGGATGAAGGTTGCCTTATAATACAACATTAGTGCTGTTTTTTTTAATCCCCAGTCTTTTCTCGTAACCCTCGCCACCAGTGCCGAGTAACGTCTTATCTTCGTCCTTATATATTGTAGGTGAGGTTGAAAGGATAAGTTTTTGTCTAGGATAACTCCTAGATATTTCATTTGGTTGGCAAGTTTAATGGTCACACCTTCTATTTTAATTTGGGGTGGGCGCCGTATTTGCAGGGTTCCTTTTAGTAGAATAGATGTGGTTTTCGTCGGTGAAATTTTTAACTGGTTTCTTGTAGCCCAATTTTGTATTTTCTGCAGAGCTTGGTTTGCGGTAGTTTCCAGTTGGGCTCTTGAGTCAGCCTCAATGGTAAGAATAAGGTCGTCTGCAAAGGCCTGGGCTCCGATCAGCCCCAGGTCCAGGTTCAGGAGCTCATCGAGAACCATATTCCAAAGGAGTGGCCCCAAGACAGACCCCTGCGGGCAGCCCCTGTATACAGATCTTGTGACTTTTTGGTAGTTGGCATTTATTTCTACTTTCCTGCAAGATAGGTAGTCCTCCATTACCTTGTATAGGTTGATAGGGACTGCAGCCACCCTTAGTCTGGCTAGGACGCTCGGCCACCAAAGTGAGTCGAACGCCCCAGCAAAATCAATTGAAATGACTAGCAGGTATTTTTTTCTGCATTCCTGTGCCTTCCGAAGCAGGTTTCCAAGTGCATCCACTGTGGAGGAACCCGGCTTAAATCCGAACTGATTCCTAGCCGCCAGGTTTGTCCTCTCATAGTGGTTTTTGATTCGCTTGTGCAGCAGTCTTTCATATAGTTTGCTGACCACTGAGAGCAGTGCAATAGGTCTATATGACTCTGGGCAGTCCCGTTTTTTGTTAGGATTTTTAAGTAACAACTTGGTGTTTGCTGTTTTCCATGCTGTGGGGAATTTGCCTGTTTCCAGGCACCTGTTGTAGAGAGTAAGTAGTAAGTGCGGTGCAAATTCTGCAGTTTTCTTCAATATCTCTGGTTCGATCATGTCCAGTCCTGGGCATTTGCGGTTTCTGATCTTGGTGGCAGCCTCACTGAGCTCTTCCAGGGTGAAGGGGGGGTTCAATTGTCGAGGTGTTATAGATTGCGTTCTCCTTGCAAATTTCGTGTTGTTCTTGCATGGTTAATATTGCTGGTTCCTTGAAGATTTTGTCCAGTATGTTGCCCATTGACTGCTCCCAAGTGGTCGTTAGGTTTCCCTCCGGTGTCCTGGTAGTACTAATGACCTCGCCCCTGGGAAGCTTATTGGTTATCACCTTGTAGACTATGCCCCAGGGGTCGGTGTTTCCAGAAGTAGACACTAGGCGCTCCCAAGAACCCTTCTTACTTTTTTTTATGGTGTCTGTGTAACGGTTCCTAGCTTCTCTGTAATGTTGTCTCAAGACCTCCACCTCATCTTCGGGCCAGGTTCTGCGAGCTCTCTGGAAGTCTTTTCTTGTTTTTTGCATTTGTCGTCGTAGTACTGCAATTTCTGGTGTCCACCAGGGTACTGTGCCAGGTTTTGGGTTTTTTTTTTTATCACTCGATCACTGATGTTTAGTAATAATTTTGTAGTTTCCCTCTGAAGGTCATCCGGGTCGCTCCGGGGGTTTATGTTTTCCAGATTGTGTTTAATTGCCGTGGTGAGCAACTCTCTGTATAGTGTCCAGTCTGCATTGGCGACTGCATATCTCATTTGTGGTTGGTTTGTTTGAGTTATTCTTGTTAGTTGTCTTTCAACTGAAAAGGTTATTGCCCGGTGGTCTGAGGTGGTCCATGCTTCCTCCACCCTCCAATTAGTCACATGTCCGGCCATACGCCTGGTGGCCAGGGAGACATCAATTGTGGCCTCCCAGAGGGTGCTCGAAAATGTTGGCAGATGGTGGGGTCGATTTAGAACAGTTAGATAGGATCCTGCAAGGTAGTCTTCTAAGAGTTGTCCATTTCGAGTTCCTCGCCTGTCTGGGGTGAAGCTGTGCCATGCCGGGGAGCGACAGTTGACATCAGCTCCAATGATGACTCTTTGATTTGGTAGGGTGTCCTGTAGGCATCGGAGGTAGTCGATTGCAAAGCCTATGTCTTGTCCCGGTCTGCAGTAGAGTGCCACGACATATAGAGATCCTAATGCTGTGCCAAGTTGTGCACAAGCAGCCCATGGAGTACACAGCTGTGTGATTTTAGTTGCGCTGATGTTGATGTTTCTTACCAGAACGGCAGCCCATGGGGTGTCATCATCCGTGTGGATCACCTTATAATTGTGTGGGTACCCTGCCACCCGCTTTAGATGTGTATACGGTTCCTGGACTATAATGACATCCAAGTTTTCGTCTTCGGCTTTGGTCCGTAACTGGTCAACCACTGATCTGGCCCGCTGTGCGTTAATTTGGATTATTTTCAGCATATTTGTGTTATAATTTTTAATTCTCGTTCCCATAGTTGATCCTGCTTTGGTATAAGGTCTTGGTTCGTTGGTATGTAGGGCATTTCGGGTCCCTAAGTGAGTGCTTGTGGTCTAATTTCATAGTCTTGCAGTTAACGCAGGTGGGTTCCTTATCTTTGTGGGGGCAGGCGTTAAAATCGTGGCCCTTTTCAGAACAGTGGCCACATGTTGGGGTGGTTTGCGCACATGTGTGTGTCGTGTGGCCAAACTTACAGCAACGGTAGCATTTCGGTATGATTACTCGTTCGTGATAGCGGTAGCTTCCCCATTCAATGAAAACCCTTGTTTGGTCTTTCAGGACCTTCCAGGCCTCCGGGGTAAGCTCAACTACCCAATTTTTATTTATTCCGTTTCTCGCTTGTATGAAGTATTTGGGTATTACTGTTTCTTGTGGGTCCTTTCCCGGGATTTTGCTCTGTAAGTTCCTGTGGTACAGCTCAGACGCTAGTTGGTTAGGTGTGACATCCTTGCCCACGTCATAAATTATTATCGCCGGACCTTTTCTTTTTGGTGGCTCAGCTGTTAGGCCCAGGGCAGCAATCTTGGGGTTTTCAATTATCTCTTGCATCTCTCGCTTTGACTCGGTTTCGATCACGAGTCCTACGCTCCTTAGTTTGCGTATTCCTCTTATTCTTGTTTGCTGGAAGTCGTCCTTCATAGTGCTTATTAGTTTGTTTTTGATTTCGTCACTTGTACCAATTTCCTCGGTGTTTTTGGGTCTTAATATTACAAGGTTAGGCGTTGGGAGTAGCGTTTTTTTCTCTGGTTGTTCCTTAGCTGGTATATTTATTATAGTTGGTGGGTTCCTCAGCGCATTTGCGTAGGTAGGGGCGCGCTGTTGCATTTGTGTGCCCCTACTCTACCAAATTAGAGGTAGGCCTCTAATTTGGCCGCGTTTTTTTCTGCTTCGCTGTTGACCTTGTGGAGGACTGTTTCTAGTTTAGTCCAGATTCCCACAATCTCGCCTCTGAGGGCCGCAGTGATTCTGTTCGTTGACTCTTTTAGTTTGTTTTCGAGCTCTACCCGAAGGGCCAGTACCTGGTCTAGCACAGAGCCTTCCGGCAGCCTGGAGTCAATGTTTGGGGATTCAGGCTGTTTGCTTGCTTCTTCGTTGTTTTCTGTTCGTACATCCTCTTTATCTTGTTGTTCTTTATGTTCGCCTTGAGATCTTGTCTCCCTTCCCAACTTCGGGGTGGCGTATTTCTTGTACTTCTTTTTGGGCGTTGGCTGTGGCAGTGCAACGTTGCAGTCTCCACTTTGCTCTGTTATTTGCAATTCGTCGTTTTGATCTTGTTTGTGATGTCCTCTTGTTAGTTTTTCTTCGTCCATAGTTTGTTCTGTGATTTTCTGATTTGAATTACTCATTTTGTCCCAGTTGGTGTCTGACTTCGGATCATCGAGGCTGTTGCGGATTAACGAGTTCAGGACCTCTCCGTCTGGAAGAGCCTTTGCGATGATAGCAAATGATGCCAACCGTGAGTCCGTGGCGAAATTTGTTGCCTGACAACGTTCAGTTCAAGTTTTTAACTTCCCCGTTACAATTTGGTGGGGGGGGGAACGCCCGAGAGTGAAACTAGTCTTTGAGAGATCAAACTAATTTCTGTTGGGGTTTTCTATGACGGAGGTTATAATGGTGAACACAGTTTTTACACTAATGGTGTAGTTACGATGATTTAATCCGTCCATGAGAGTCTATGGCAGGTGGGGGGGGAGAAACACTAGAATCGTTGTTCCTTGCATTTAAGTCCACAATAAAGTTTCAATTTTTGATTGGGTCACCTCCCCAGTAAGTGCAAATACTCTGTATAGTGCCTTTAGATGGACATTCGCAATTAGTGAAATGCGGCAGTCAAGGTCACAACTGAAGGAATACAGTAGATGTATTTACTCACTAAGTCCTGCGCCGGAGGGGAATGCGACACATTCTTGTCACACCAGGGGGTATACATTCCATTGTCACACGAGCCTCCCAACTCAAGTGCAGGGTATTTGCGTGGCAACCACAGTGTAATTGGTGCCTCTCTATAGCCCTGCTGTCAGCCGCATGGTGACCAGTACGGTCTGGCAACAAAGGATACAGATAGAAAACGCAAATAACCTGCAAAGTTCCCAGTAAAAGAGCAAAAGTTTCTCACCCTGAGATCCACTGTAGTAATTCTTCTAATTAGTACACTTTTCATTAACTAACAGGCACTGTAAACACATATTCAGAGAGGAAACCCAGGAGCGCGGAAAACGTGCGTCCACACTGGACGACGGCCAAACTACCAGTCCATAGAAGAGATGTATGAAAAAATCGAGGATCTCTTGAAACTGACAAAGGATGGTGACAACGTTGTAATCATGGGAGACTTCAATGGAGTGGTTGGATCGCAATATGATAGAATAGGAGTTGGGAAGTTTGGACTGGGAAACAGGAATAGCACAGGCGACAGGCTGCTCGACTTCTGTGAATAGTGCGATATGGTGACAACCAATACCTTATTTGAAGTACCACAGAGAAGAAGGTACACCTGGAGAGCACCAGGTGATATACAACGCTATCAAATTGATTATATACTACTCAAGACAAAATACCGCAACCAAATTAAGACGAGCCACACGTATCCTGCAGCTGAAGTTGACAGTGACCACTGTCTAGTGATGCCAAAATGCAATCTTAGGTTTAAGAAATTCAAACGAATTGGAAAGAACAGCTGGGATTTGGATAAATTACAATATGAACATGTTAAGAGGAATTACGAAGAGAAAACAAATGAAATCATATCTAACATAACAGGAGAGATCAACTGGGATTTGTTAAACCAAGGTATGTTAAACGTAACGCAGGAGACATTAGGAAGGAGGGGGAGCTTTAGTCCAAGAAAACCATGGATCATGGAAGAAATTCTAGAACTCATACAAATACGTAACAAATATAGACAAATATCCAGAAAGGAAGGTCAGGAGAACTATAGATACACAAAGAACCTAATTACGACCAAATGTAGGGAAGCAAAACAAGACTGGATGAATAAAATGACAGAAGACATTGACGAGGACTTGACAAAGGAAAGAACAGCCAAAACGTATAGGAAGATTAAGTCATTACAATACAATCCGTAAACGAGGAGTACGATGATTAAAGACAAAGAATGGAACCTACTGATGGACCTAGAGGAAATTGGTGAGCATTGGAAGGAATATCTAGAAGAACTCTACTAGGGAGAATAAACAAACAAACATGAGAACGACTAAATTGAAACAGAAGACAGGGTGGAAGAGGACGCTAAAGGCCCAACAATTACAAGGAGTGAATTTCAGTTAGCATTAAGTCAATTAAGGAACAAGACAGCAGCAGGACTATACAATGTCCAGGCTGAGCAACTCAAGAATGTGGGAGGCGCCATGAAAGATAGGCTTTATCAGGCGTTTCAAAAAATCTATGAAAGTGGCGAAATCCCAGACGACTTTAATAAAAGCAGAACAATCACTCTACCAAAGAAAGGAAATGTTAAGGACTGTGCCAATTACAGGACTAAAACCCTACTGTCCCATGCATCCAAAATCATCTTGAATGTAGTGAAAAACAGGCTTAAGAAAAGGATTGAAAAGGTCATCGATCAAGATCAGGATCACAGCAGGGGCTGTGTAAGATGTTGGAAAAGCTATCATTAAGGCTATAAGATTCACATCTAAAGATAAATGCACAAAAGACTAAAATACTTGTTGTCGTCAAGAATGATGAATAACCTCAAACAAACATAAAAATGGGAAACAACAAAGTGCAACAAGTGAAACAGTTTTGTTATTTGCAGAATTTCATTACCCAGGACAACCGGTGCGCTAAAGAGGTCAGAAGGAGAATCACCCTTGCCAAGCAAGCTTTCAGTAACAATCAAAATATTCAAACCAGAAGACACATCGACAGAGAGACCAGGAAAAAGTTTGCCAAGTCATTCGTTTGGAGTGTGCTGCTGTATTGAAGTGAAACCTGAATTTTATGCAAGCAAAGTATCAAGAGACTGGAGGCTTTGGAGATGTGGGCCTGGAGGAGGATGTTGAGGATTAGCTTGACTGAGCTACGATCCAACGAATCTGTCTTGAACGAAGTGCAAGGAAAGCGGCAGCTACTCACGACTGCGGCAAAAAGACAATTAAATTTCTCGGACACACCCTAAGACATAACAAATTTTAGTGAATATCTCAGAAGGAAAAATATTGGGAAAGAAAGGAGGGAGACAACCAAGGAAGAAAATGCTGGAACACCTAATGAGGAAAATAAACTTTAGGGAATGAGGAAATGAAACGTTCAGCAGATGTATGAATGCAGCGATAAGGCGAAGCCTTTAGAGTTTGATGATGATGATTCGAGTTATAGCTAGAATTACATCATCTTCTCTGCAATGAAGCTGGAAGCCCATAATTTTTGTACAAGTTTAATTTGAAGGAGTTTATTATGAACTTGTACTTGACATTGAAGTGTCCACCTTTACATATACAGTATTTCGAATATCCATTTTGTAATCTGTGAACGATACTAAAAATTCGTTGGGGCTGTGCTGGACAAAGTGTGTTTTCCTCAATGGTTGAAATAATTGCCACAAGACGGCATGATGACAGCCCTTCGTGCAGACTAGAAGAGGACCAGGAACCAATACACTTCCATGATCAGGCAGCGAAAAAGAACTACATGGGAGCGGCTGCTTACCACCACCACTGGTAACTCGGACCCTTGGGGAGTGGTGTACCGAGTTACTACCAACAAATTGCCAAGAGGAGAAGTAGTTCATTCCACAATAACATCACAAGGAATCATGACAACGTCATGGGAGCAATCCATGATGAATATCTTGGATACATACTCTCTTTATCAGCGACGCTGATCATCTCACAACACAACAGCAGCAAATTTGTCTAGATAATGACAATTACCACATTGACTCTGCGGAGGAAGAATTTAACACTGAAGAACTGCAGCAAGCCCTTGGCAAAATGAAGGATAAAAAATCCCCAGGACTAGATCGCATTGAACCAGAAATACTAAAAAAAGGTCGCCCAGGTAAATCCCCAATTTCTGCTTAACCTCTTCAATAAATGCCTAACCCAGGGATCCTTCCCAGAAAGCTGGAAAATAGCTGAATTAAAGTTAATACTGAAAAATCCATCGAAGCCTCCAGAACAGCCTAACTCATACCGACCCATTGCCCTCTTGTCCACATTGAGCAAACGACTTGAACGCCTCCTCCATACCAGACTCCTAACGTACTACACAGAAGCTGGCCTACAATCCAATTCACAGTATGGATTTCGCCCAGGACGCTGCACAGAGGATGCTCTCTACCAAATAACCCAAGCTGCAGCCAACACTAATTACAAGTACTTTCTCCTCATAACCATTGACTTTGCCGGGGCCTTTGACATGCTCTGGTGGCCACGCATTCTTCGCAGGCTAAGATTGGCATGCATACCAGCCAACTTATACAGGTGTATAGAAAGTTACCTTTCCAACAGGAAGATCACCATCTCCTCACCATACCAGAAGCTCACCAAATCTATCTACAGAGGCTGCCCACAGTGTTCGGTCCTCGGCCCGTTCCTCTGGAACATCGTCCTTGATGAGTTACTTGGTCTGGATCTGGGCCCTGTTACTAACCATAGAATGACGGTATCTATAGGATCTTGAAGAAATTTATTGAAGTGTGTATTCCGATCTTCTGCTAGTTCCTTTACGTATACTTCGGCTTTACGCCAGCCGGTCCAATTGCCTGTGGTTTGTGTCCATTAAAGGTTGTAAACTATAGATCATAAAGTATTGACCAATTAGGATGGATAGACCGGTTTTGGATTTTGAATGCATAGTTCAGTAATAACTTCAGTAATGCTAATGCTAATGCTAATAACTTCTCTATCCAGATATTTATAGGAGCTTCATAGGCATCAACATACAGATTTTGCACTGGATATGTTCTGAAAACATCTAAAGCTGTCCTAAGAGCTAAATATTGAATAGGGTTGGTCTGAGAATCGAAGACAAGCGCGCCGTAGTCCAGGCTGGTTCGTTGGTTGTTGTTAGGATTTAAGAGCATCGGCGACTAAGGCAATGTTGCACCGTGTATATTGTCTGTAAATTACGTTCTGAGGTCGATTTTCTGTTTTCTGGACGAAAAACCCGAGTTTCCAGGAGAAAAAACCATGCTACCCTCGCCTGAGACAGACTGATTCAGCCACGTTGTGAAAAAGACCCATAAAAATTCATCCCGTCATCGACGGGATTCGAACTCTAATCTTTTCCAACCGGTGTGGGCAGGACGGCCATCCTATCAACTATGGTACCCGCGAGGGCGGAGTACAGGCGTGATCTGATTATGGATCTATATAAGTGAAGGATGACAGTAGTTTTCTGGTTTCCGTTTTGTGTTATCCATATCTGGATTCAATTAATTGATATTTGTAGTTATCGCTCAATGTCGTTCATGCTTTTAGAATGACAGGAAATTGTGAGATTGGCGGCATAACGCTACGAATCCACTGTTTTCAGAAGGAATTCGATTATATGTTTCCTTCTAATTGTTAAAACAGAGTGGCACTGAGAATTGACCCTTGTGGGATTCCTTCTTCTTGGACAAAGTTTTTAGAGAGAGAGTTCCCGGATAACGAACTTGAGAGGACCTTTGTTGTAGAAAATTTTGGATAAAATATGGCAAATGGCGTCTTAGTTCAAGATAATGTAGATCCTTTGAGATGTCGAAACGCCACATGTTATGAAATGCTTTCTCAATGTCAATACATATCATGACAAGGTGTTCCTTTTTGATGAATGCATTTCTGATGTTTGCTTGGGCTTTAATCATGAGATCCAATAATGATCGATTTTTCGGAATCCAAATTGATTGTTGTTAATCACGTTTTGGGACTTAAGATACCAAGCGAGACGACAATTTAGTATATGCGAGGAAGCTCACGTTGGCACTGAATCTGTGCTCTGCTGTCCTTGACTTCGTCAACATCTTGGAAATCGTAGGCTGGAAATTAACGGGTAGAGCCCTCAGAAATCCTCCAGTGCTCTGTTCTAACCTGCAGAAGCCCTCGATCTTCATGAGGCACTTTCCGAACAGTATCATCGGCGCTTAACCCCGCAAACATTGATTTGGATGTATGGTCCAGAGATTCTTCCCACAGAGAATAAAAGCGCAAAACCATAGTCAGCTGGGGTCAGCATTCCTGCAGTTGTCAGCGGAACTAGTCATAACTCCCAGTGAAAGTGTCCAGGCTGTCTCAAATATGTTGCATCGTGTATATAATAACTATAAAATCTATATAATGCAATATAAGCCCTGTATAATCTATTAGCACTTTCTATGCATTTTAGTTTTGTATGAACTGAATCTAATGTTTCCAGTTAATTGTTAGGTTCTTCTGGTTGCCTGTAATGGGAATCGTGTCCTACATTTCTATGAATAAAGTATTTTATTATTATTATTTCCTCTAGAGTTTTTCTCACACAGCTGGTAAGTGATATCATTCTGTAGTTGTGAGGAACAGAATTTTCCTGCTGGAAGAGTCCATTGCCCTGTGAGTTCACAATGACCATGTAGGGATGCAGATGGTCTGCAAGAATGGGCACGTAACTTGGGCCGTTCAGAGATGCGTCTAGACGTACCTAAGGTTCCAACGTGTGTTAGTTGAATACGCTTCAGACCATCACCGACCGACCACCTGTCTGAACAGTTCCTTGTTGACATGTCGGGTGGATAGCTTCGTTTGGTATCCACAATACTCGGCCCCTCCCGTCCGCTCGAAATAACTGGAAACGGGACTCATCGGACCAGGAAACCCGTCTCCAACCATCCAAGGTCCCGTGCCGATGTTCTTTCGTCCAGTTGAGGCGTAGAGTTCTGTGTTATGGTGTTATCAATGCGACTCTGATGGATCGGCAGCTTCCCTAACCTCTTGCGGCTAATGATGGTCTTGGTGGAGACGTTACTGGCACCTCGCTCGTTGAATTTGGAAATGATTTGTGCCACTGTCGCTCTTCGCTTGGCTGAAACAATGTGAAACAGACGTCGATGGCCACGTTCATTCACCACGTTTCTCCGCCCACAGCGCTGTGCACCATGAGATGTTATTCCGGAAGTGGAGAATTCCCGATATTTTATTTATTTTTTTTATTTTAGTTTTAACATATAATATACACAACAGGCATGCGCCCAGTTAAAGTGTATAACAGAACAAAGATTGTACAAAACATGAAAATAACTGATAGAATAATACACTTTATACAATGAAAGTTCATTCAAACGGGAAAAGTCCAATTCACGGAAATTATTCATGAAGTCAAATCCAGTGCCATGAAAAATCACAGAGAGCAGGTTGCTGCAGGATACATCATCACACACATACGAATTAATGAGGCCATCCTTACCCAGAACTCATCCGTCAATCAGTTAACCTACTCCCAAAAGTTCTGTGAAATTGTTTCTCGTTCACAGCCATATCCGTGAAACTTGTTCATGAGTGTCAATGTTCTTTTGAAGAAGGAGTTCCTCGATATCTCTAATCCAGAATTACCGATGTGAAATGTAGTCTTCTGTCTAGTAGCCACCGTTGGAGCGTGAAGGTCAATATGGCATAGAAGATCCGGCAGGTAGGTTGAACCAGCGAAGATGTGGTACAACAGTTTTAAATCAAGAACAGTTCGTCGAGTTTCCAGAGATTGAAGCTTGAAGTAGGAACAGAGATTCCGGTAGAAGATTCTGTGGTAAAACATGGGGTTACGTCTGAAAAGATAGTGGATAAATTTCATCTGGAGAGATTCTATTTGCTGTATTAAGTATGCATAGCGTGGGTTCCATATAGGAGAAGCAAACTCCAGTGTCGGGAGTATAGTTGTCTTGAATAGAAACACAGAGAACTGAGGATCTTGAAATCTGTACGTCTGCCGTTTAATGAAGCCAGTTTGTTTTTTTATCTTGGTTTAATATATTTCTAACATGTTTATTAAACCAACATGCAGCGGTAAAAGTAACTCCCAGATTTTTAACTTCGTCAACTCTGGAAATCGGCATCTCCTTGATGTAATATTGATTAACTAAAGCCTTAGTTTTCCTCGAAACTTGCGCAAAGGAAATAGAGCTGCTCCTCTTGATACTGTCGAACGGAAATAACGCAATTTCTGTATCACCTCCGCGATAGAGTGACCCATGCTTCGAGCTCCCAATATCATCCCTCTTTCCAAGTCGGTTAACTTACGACGTTTATCCATATTGACATCCAGTTACGTCTACGTGAATGCAGTGTACCTATATACCTGCCAAGTGGTGAGTTCGCTGCGAGAGGGGATGACAGCGTCGCGTTGCCCAGAAACCAGAAACAGCAATGATTTTGATTTTCGTCTCAGGTATACTGGGGGTTCATTTACATCAGTATACATACGTTACTCTCTTAGAAACATAAAATGGGAACGTTTTAATCTTTCCGTTCTCTCTCAATTGCCTGAAGACAACCTAGAAAATTTTAAACCTCTTACCACCGAACAACTAGCACTGCAGATTCAAAACATTATCATCACTTCAATTCAGAAATCTACGCATAAAAAGAAACTAAAAACTAACTGCACACCTTGGTGGAATAACGAACTATCCTCTACTCGGAAACTTGTACATAAAGCCAGAAGAAATTTTCAGCGTAAACGGCGTACTTGGCCTCAAGAAGAAGTCAACAGATTACATGAAGAATACAAAACTCTCAAAAGAAAATACGTAAAATTGATTTATGAAAGCAAATTGCAATCCTGGCATAATTTTGTCCCTACGTCTGGGAATAATAATCCTTGGGGCGTCATCTATAAAATTGCTAAAAATAAAATGATCTTGGGTGACATTTTTAACTCCATTACCTCCAACAGTATGGAAACTATTACACTAACAGACTCCATAAATGCCATCTTGGACCAACTGCTGCCTAACGATGATCTCACTATTGACACTTCACACCATCTATCTATTCGTGATTTAAACCAAAAATACCTTCCTTTAGAAGAAACAAGTCCATTCACTGCAGAAGAACTTACATCAATCTTGAATAAAATTCAGTCAAACAAATGTCCTGGCGATGACCTGATTGACAACATATTTATCAAACACTTTTATGATCTAAGGCCCAAAGTTCTACTTAAATTATTCAACAACTGCTTAAATACTGGAACGTTTCCCAAACCGTGGAAACACGCCATTCTTAAGATTTTACATAAACCTGGTAAGCCACTAGATAATGCGAGATCCAACCGCCCCATAGCCTTGCTCTCTCACCTGGGAAAAGTGTTAGAGAGATTAATTGCCAATAAAATAACCACACTGCAGGGAGCCACAAGCTCCACATCCTCTCTTCAATACGGATTTAGGCAAGGGCTTGGATGCGAAGACGCCTTATTAGAACTCCACCACCTCATTGACTGCTCCACTTCCAAGTACGTTATGGCAATCTTTATCGATTTTGAGGGCGCTTTTGATAATTTATGGTGGGAAAGTGCCCTCAGCAGACTCCGTTCCAATCACTGCTCTCTTCAGCTTTATAAACTTGTTAGAAACTATTTTGCTGATCGCACCGTCACCGTCATCACTAAAAGCACGAAGATTAACAGATCTGTCTCCCGTGGTTGCCCCCAAGGATCAATTTTAGGTCCCTTGATTTGGAACCTAGTTCTCGATGATTGGCAGCTTAGGACGACTGAATTTCAAAATGTGCAACAACTTGCGTATGCAGATGACATTATCATTTTAGTGAATGGAAACTCAAGATCTGAATTAGAACTCTATGCCAATAAAGTACTCTTTGAACTATCGTCCTGGTCCTCTAAGAACAAATTAAAATTATCCCCAACAAAATCGAAGATCATGATTTTTAAACACAAATTAGACTATCGCAGACCACCAGTTGTAAAACTTGACAAGAAATCACTTCCGCTTGTCCGAAGCACCAAATTTTTAGGAGTCATCATCGACGACCGCTTTTCCTTTACTGAGCATATTCAACATCTGTCCGTCAAAGTTAAGAGTTTTACCGCAATGCTGCTCCAAATTACCAGACAAGACTGGGGACTGAACACTAAAACCCAACATCTATTTTATAATGCTGCCATAATCCCAATTACAACCTACGCTGCCAGCCTTTGGTTTAGACGTACTGCACTCAAAACAGTACAAACCAAGTTATCCACTATTCAACGTTGCTTTCTCCTCAGCCTACTTCACGTTTGCCGAACAGTATCAACTCCAGCTTTACAGACTCTTGCATGCACCATACCACTTGACTTGCATGTTGTGTTTAGAGGGCTTTGCTTTTACATCCGCAAAGGCATTTCTGTGGAATTTCAGGGAATCATTGTTAACCCTCAGACTGATCCCAAAACTGAGCGAACCAGATGCTGGAATTTGTTAGTGAATACCTGGCAGAATAGATGGAATTCTACCGAAAAAGGAGCTATCACCAAAAACTTCGTTCCCGACGTAACTGCACTACTCTCATCATCCACCAGAAAATGGTTTTCACCCTCACTGTTTACCTCCTACATACTAACTGGGCATGGTTCGCTTAACGCAAAACTCTACCAATTCAGACTTTCCAATACAGTCTCCTGTCGATGTGGGCTACCGGAAGACTCTCCTCACGTCCTTTTTGAATGCTCCAATTACGAGGATCTGAGATCGGCTCTTAAGGCAACAGTACCAAACTTGTGTCCCGGAGGTGAGAAGATACTCATTTCTGTCAACAATTTCCAGGCCCTTCACACCTTCTGCAATGCTGCTTTTAATCGCAGGAAGGCTCTCAACTTCAATGTTAATTCAAGAAATGAAACTGAAAATGCATCATAAATCATAATACAACTGTGCGCTGCCTCGTCGTCCTGATGACGTCATATACAAAATTGTTGTGGCTTTCAAGACCACGCAAAGATTTTAACAGATGCTGCACTTCTCTGACTCATCCTTTATCAAGACTCTCTTCAACTAAACCTCTGCTCAGTGATACCGTCATCTACCAGAGACTTCTGACACCACTCCAGTTTAACAGAATTCAGAATTATATCTAGAACTTGTTCCTGCCGATCATGATTGAATGACATTACAACTTCTGTTTGACAATACACCTTTTCTCTTTGTGGACCACTTTGGGCAGCACTGCATACAAATGTGGGCAAGAAATGGATAAAGATTTTATTTTACTTTTTTTTTTATTATTATTATTATTTATTTTTATTTTATTTTATTTTTTTTTACTTTATGCTATTCTCATCCTTATTTCTTCGTCTGCTGTCCTGTCTTCTGGGAGTGTGTGTGTGTGTGTGTGTGTGTGTGTGTGTGTGTGTGTGTGTGTGTGTGTGTGTGTGTGTGTGTGTGTGTGTGTGTGTGTGTGTGTGTGTGTGTGTGCGCGCGCGCGCTGTTGCCGGCTTGCTGGCGCGGGGTTCTTTTGAATGGCTCCAAACCCTCTTTGGACATTCAGTACGTGACTGTTGAGGTTGGCCATGGTTCCTGCGCAGTTGTGGCCTACCTCCCCGAGGTGTAGACGGACACTGGGCAGGCTTTCCAGGTGATCACCTGCCTGTTGAAAAAACGGCCAGAAACAACTAAACAACACACACACACATTGCACGAACATAACATTACACACATTTCTGGCCTGTTACAGTGCTCTGTAACCATCACAGTGTACAAAGACGGAGTTGAACTTTCGTTCAGGTGCCGTCCTACATAAGATACTATACATGTCTACATGTCTACATGTCTACATCAGTATACAGACTGTGGACCGGAGATGTTCTGAGGGCTCCTATAGCTGTCCTTGGGGAACTAACCTGAATAGTATTCAGACCTAATACTGTTCCTTAAGGAGTCAGAAGCAGGCGATCCATAATATAAGTAGGATGGGATTAAAGTTTTATAGAGATCTGAGAGGCAGTGTCTATCAGCACCTCTACTGCACCCCCTCAGCTATTAAGATGTTCATTTTTTTTTTTTTTTTTATAAAGGCCGAAGGAAGGCTATATGAGTAACAACACTAAATTTATTTTATAAATATATTTCAGGATCTGGATACAATTTCCGTTTTTAACAGAAATGAATTGGGTGTATTTCTTTTCTGCTGAGGAATAACCATTCCGTTGTGCCCACCTTTCTGTTCTGTGTATGAAAAGTTTGCTTTTCAATGGCATGTGACCGACAAGAGATAATGAGTTCGTCATCAAACATGTGCGATTCAATTGCATTTGATATGTCTCGTCTGTTATTTGTAAGTAATGTTGCACTGAGGATGAAACCCCGCGGTACACTCTCCTCTTGTTCAAATTATTTGGATAAACTATTCATATATCTGACTTGAAACGTTCTGTGGTGTATCAGGTTCTGTAGAAATTGGGGTAACTGTCCCCTCAAACCAAAATAATGAAGGCCCTGAAGGCCAAGTAGTATCGAAGACTTTCTCAATATCGAGATTAACCACTGCAAGATGTCTCCTTATGAAAGCATTGCCGATGTTTGCCTCTGCTTTCATAATCAAAGATAGAACGATTCTTCCGAAACTTGTACTGATTTCTGTTGTAGCAGATCGTATATTTCCAGTAACCACGTTACCGTCTGGGGACCGTTGTTTTAAGACTTTAAGACCGTTTTTTGTTTTGTTTTTTTTAAGAATGGTGGAAGTAAAACTTATCCAGGCGTCTTTTTTCGCTTTTATTTGGCAAATTTTGGCTTTGAGTCTTTTAAAATTAATTATATTACTAGTTGTGGGGAATTTGGGGAACAAATTTCAAGCTCTATATTTTTTGTCTATCTAGCGTGCATGCATTTCTGATTCAACCAGTAATTGCTGTGTTTGCATTTCCCAGGCAAAGGTTTAGGTATTACAGAAGTAGCACTTTGTAATATCTGGTTGGTTTTGTGATCAGTGTCATTACCTATGGGCTGGGATTGGACTATATCATCGTCAACCTGAATTATAGCGGCATATTTGCGCTGGTGTTTGCAATGAAATTTTCAAGCGGAGCGCTGCAATGTAGGCAAGTTTACTCGTAGTTGAAATTTGCAAAGGATTGGTAGATAATCACTAGTTAGTGGGTTATCAAGAACTGAGTAGTCCATTTTGGCATGTATGGAGGGATGACAGATTGAAAGATCTATTGCAGTCTTGGATCCTATAAAAAAATGGATATAGGTGGGCTCGCCAGTATTTAACAGGGTAAGTTGGCGAGCATGAAGCAGGGATTCTATTAACTTACCTCTTTTGTCAATTGTTGGAGATCTCCACAGCGGATGATAAGAATTGCAGTCACCGAGTAAACAGAGTGGAGATGGCAGCTGATCTATTAGATTATCTAGATGATCTAAAGAGAAAAAGAAATTAGGAGGAAGATATATATAGAAGCTACTGTAAGAGTGATACCAATTACAATGCGCATTGTCACTACTTCAAAAGGAGTCTGAAGGGAAACATGGTTGAATGGAATGTTGTTTCTTACAATAATCGCCTCCTTTCCATACAAAGATTTAGGTATTACAGAAGTACCATAATTTTTAATGGCAGGACACACACTCGTGAATTTAAAAGAGTTTTCTGCAAGGATATGCCAGCTGGTTCATATCGATCGATAAGATCCTGCAAATTGTCTTTTGCGTTTCGAAAACCTATGGTACCTCCAAAGCTTCTTAAGCGCCTACATAATGGAAGGAATTTTTAATTCCATTATGTAGTTTGTCTTTCTTACGAAAGAACGGGCGCGTCATGTCGGTTTCATCGGTTGCGTGTAGTTCTAAAATTCCAACGTCTGAATCATGCTGTCCATCTTTGTCCATTCCTTTTTAGAATGATGGTTGTGGTTTGTGGTTCGATGATTTCTGTCACTTTTCGTTTTATTGTTAAAGAAACATCGGTTGGTATTGTGATTAGGGTGCAATGCCCTTCGCAACAAACAACTGAAGAAGCCAGCAATTAGGGTATTACTGGCTTGTTCAGTTCTTTGTTGCGAAGGACATCGTCTGGAAATAGAGAGCAACGAACGTGCCCAATCAGCAATAGATATATTCGGAGGAACTGATACATTAGTCTGAATCCCTACTGACTGGAAACATTTAACAGCTGAGGCATAAGTATGCTTTGTCTCTGTTTTGATTATTTGTCTTCTCGCTTCTGTGTATGTCACATGGTTCTTCACTTTATATTTCTGTTTTGTTTTTTGTTTTTTTTTTTTTCTTCCATAGTTCACATGGTTTTGAGAAAGCCCAAAATGGGTAACGGCGCAATCAGATTGGTTATGCTCTTTTGACCCACAGTTAGGACATCCTGCCTCGGCTCGAGATGCGGTTTGGGAGTGTCCGTATTTTTTGTATTTGTAGCACCTGATGAGACAGGGGATGTATGGTCGGACACGGCAATGGAGATAACCCGCTTTGACAGATGTTGATAAGTTAGGAGAGCTAAAAGTGAGAAGTACTACTTGTTGGAACAATATTAGCGTCTTTTCGAGTCATGATTCACCTTGCTCGGGTGACGATTTTTTGCTTATCTCTTGGAAAATTTCCTCCTCTGAAACAGTTAATAAGTTCCATGCTATTATTACTCCCTTAGAACAGTTTAGGGTGACATGGGGAATAACTTTATCTCTTCTTGAGGGGTTGTTTTTAACCTTTCCGGCTGAGAAAAGTCATTTTCAGTGTGATTTGTCTCTACTCTTGAGCTCGATGGCTCTAAAGGTGGAAACATGTTGTTATCCGTCTTTGCTTCTTCTCCCAGATTACCGGTCCCGCCACGAAGAGGCTGCAGCAGTGGACCCTAGAGTGACCAAGCGGTATAAAAGTTAGTGTTAGTTAAAAGGAAAAAAAAAAGGTGGTTTTCCTTTCTGAAACTTTTTAACAATTCTTAAGACTAAATTTATATTTGCTAAAAGGAAGGTAAAAAACTTTTCAAATTGAAAAAGAACTGTGTGTTGCAGTAAACGCTCTATGAATCACTCAGAAAATCGCATGATCACTATAACGCTTGGCACTCGGGGCCTCTAAAAATTTTAGATTGTGGAACAGAATCTATGCAGCTGTGCCCAGAAAAAAAAATGAAATTAGAATTATTCAATAAAATATTCTAAACCTCCTTTGATGAGCTAAGTGAGCGTCAGTTCTTCGATTCTTTAGGCATTCATCCACTTTATTTCATCGCAAGAAATTGAAATATTCGGTTTTTCCTTAAAACTTTATGAAATATCTTTTGCATCAGCCATAAAGAATTCGTTACATTACTTTTACTTTATAAGAAATAACAAACAAACAAAAGAAAAGTTTGAGGTCCTCTACGTTGATAACCCCTTATTGGGGTAGTAGGGATATTGGATTTCAGGCTAGTCTTAAAGCAATTCAGATGTTCGTCATAATATGTTAATATAGGTGTAATCATTATTTCTCTTAAGCTTTGTTTTTCCAAAGATCAGATGCTGAGCGTGTTCAGGGTCTGTTTGTGCGTGTCCAGTCTCAAATAAAATCAGTCAGTCAGATTACAGAAGTGTGCAAATTTATTTCAAGAATGTTATCGTGAGTGTACAGCTGAAGAGTGAACCACGTGATATGTGAGTGAGTGAAAACAGGCAAGAAAAATTTCATTAAACAACAATTTCTTAGCAGAAAATAAGTTTTCTAAAGAAGTCCAAAAGATGTCTATAACAGCGCAACAGAAACGAGATAATTAGCAGAAAACACAACAAACGTACAGCTATATAGCAAAATATACATGAGGGGAAAGGACGGTGAGAAAAACAGAGAGAGAGAGAGAGAGAAACGAAAACCTGCATTAAAACACCAAGAAATGTTGACAGTTGAACAACAAGTCCTTTTAGGTTTTAGGGGCTGTACACCAAGTGAAGGGCAGTATTTGCATTACATTTACTATAGTGGAGCGATCAGTAACTCCACACGGTGGTTAATCTAATCTTCACTGACCTAAGACCGTGAGTATTAGATAAGGTCACTTGCCTTAGGAAAGCCTGCGAGTAATGAAAAATAATTCGAACAGAATCATTCCTTAAATGTATATTTGCCTCATCTAAAATATTTCGTATTTTATCTTTCGGTTTCGTTAAATTCTTAGCGATAATTCTGAAACAAATCTCAATGGAAACACGATTTGAAGCCCATAAAACCCCTGAGAGTTTATGTAATCCCTTAATACCCGGAGCGCGTTCCTTTTGTTTAACAAAAGCTGCAGTTCAAAGGAGAAATATCCCCCTTCATGTCTTTGAGACCTAGCGTCGTCTATCCCCATCCACAATATCCCCGTTTCTACTTACTGAGAAGAGAAAAAGATCGTAGGAAAATATTTAAGAAGTGATTTCAAGTAATAACCCACTTTCTCTAAAATATTTCTTCACAGCCGTGCTTTTTGTCACGGGCAATCAATTGATTCACTGTGAGGCATCTTGTGGTAAGAATGGGTTGTGTGGTGAAACTAATTTACGTCTACCACAATTCGTATTTCGATTTGATGAAGACCAAGTTCGACCATTCTACTGTGGATCTAGAATTATCAAGCAACCTTTTGCTGCCAGCTCAATGATAGATGCCGGAAGGTTATCCGGCCTTCAGAAAGTAAATTCGGACAGAGCTGTCAAAATGTGTTTGTTAAATTAAGACACATCTCTTTTAAGACACTCAAATGCAAGACTTCTCCTCTGGATATCCACTGAGAACTCCGGTAGAATCGGTCTAACTGCGACGAAAATTGAAAACTAAACCTGTTTACCCGTTAAAATGTTCACAGAGGGCGCTCGAAACTTTTTAACCCGCCACTTTCAAAATGAAAACGTCACCCTTATTCATGTCGAGTCCGGTGCGAAAGGCTTTGTGTATGCAGTTGCTCGTTGCATAATCTAGAGAGTTCTGCCTACGAAGATTCGGAACCGACCTTAGTGGATGCGACGCCATCTGGTGTCTAACAGACATAACACAGGTCTAAAGTGCAACGCCACGGAAGAAAAAAGTGGTGCAATTAATTATTCAGCTTAAGGCCAAAATGCCAGATCGATACCAAAACTAATCGCATTAGCACGTGCAGAACCCTCTGGGAACTCGCAACAAAGCATCCGACTAAGTCCAGGAAAGTTGCAATCGAAGAGCGAAAAGTTTATTTCTCTTCCTGGTCGAGGCTTCGATCGGTCAAAAGATTTCTTTCCGACATCGAATTCAGCCCTAGAGAGCGAACCTTTCCTACAGCTGGGGTGTTGGTCGATTGCCATTAACAGCAGGGTCAGGATCACGCTACATCCGGGCGCTTGCGTTCAAACAGTTCAATGCTTCTGTGAACCGTTCCTTCCCCTTTGCCATTAGACGGGGCTTGAAGGGTTGACCTGCTGGGTGAGGTGTGGGTGTTTATTGCTAAGCAAAGGTAATTAACAAGAAGTGGAGAGAAAGAGAGAGAGAGAGAGAGAGTTTGTGTATATGCGTTGTGGTCTCGGCGAGAAAGCACATTTGCATTTGCTGTCCTCATTAAAATCTACAGGTGGCGGCATTGACGAAATTCGGGGATGTGAATGTGAGCACAGTGAAAGGCTAACTAGTACTGGGAAGAGATCAGAATCCTTGAGATCATGTCACGAGGACGGAAAGACACTCGTGTGAACACATCAAAGGGGTGCTTCGGTGAAGGAGAGAAATTCTCATGTGGTGGGGTGGGCTTCTGAGAGCTGCCGTGGAAGGTTTTCAAAGGATTGGGGCACTGGAGGATCGCCAAGCTTCCGGTGAGCGCGAATACCCTCCATCTGCTAACGTCACAACATGAAGTATTTTTGGCGTTATCACTTCGCCCTACTGCACTTTTCTTCTGCAAATGGCTCTCTCGTTTGCTTCGCAGAATGTCTTCCAGATGACTTTACGAAAAGACGCACAGTCACCACGTGTTTGTCTGTCCACAGATGATCCTCTTGAATGCTGCGCGAAAGTCTGGGCTGAAGATGGTGTACACGATCGGGTTCACCATTGAGTTCGCGTAGCCCAGCCACAAGGCGAAACTAAAAAGGTAGTCCGTAGGCTCGCAGGTACTGCACAACGGCATCAGTAGCGCGATCACAAAGAATGGCAACCAACACACCACGAATATGCCCGTAATGATAGCGAGAGTCTTCGCCGCTTTCCTTTCTTTCTTGGTCTTGAGGGACACTTTTCGCTGCTTCCGTCTCGGCCGGTTCAACATGGATCGCATCTGAACGTCGTTCTGGTAGAAGTAAAGTCCGTTGGAACTCGAGAACGGGTCCGAGCTTGGGTGTGACGAAGACGTGGTGGTTGATATGACCGTCATCTCTGTCACTAGAGGGGCCAGAATAGTCGCCGACACGAGGCGAGACTCTCTGACAGTCCTGCTACCGGGTTTGTTTCGGATCCTCTTCCGAGCCACCTTGTAGATCCTCCAGTAGAGAAAGAGGATTACCACAAGCGGGACGTAGAAGGTAGCGCAGGTGGCAAACAGTTGGTAGGCGACATCCTGACTCACAAGGCACCGCTTTTCGTCCTTGATCCTTCGCCAGTAATCGGGATCCTTCCACCCGAACACAGGGGCAAACGACACGACGAAGGCAATAACCCACACTACGACGATCATGACTCCGATGTGCCAGGCTTTCCGCTGCCGCACATAGTCTATATTGGTGACGGCCCAGTAGCGATCGATGGCGATTGCCAACAGGTGCAAGATGGAGGCGGTGCAGCACAGCACATCGCACGAAGTCCATACGTCGCACAATTCCGGCCCCATCGTCCACTCTCCACTGACCTCGTACACCGCTCCGAGGGGCATCACCAAACAGGCGACCATCAGGTCTGCCACAGCTAGCGACATCACGAGACAGTTGCCGACTGTCTGCAGACTCCTTTCCTTCATGATAGCCACGATCACTGACACGTTGCCCACCATCGTGGCTAGAATGAGCAGCCCCAGCGCGGAAGAAGTGAGTACCGTCACGGCGATCTCGTTTTCTTGGGACGTCACGTGGCTCAGTTCCGTGTGGATCGTCAAGTTCGTACTACTCTGGTTGTCGTCGCTGGAGAAGAAGTCGAAGTGCAGGATCGTGAGATTGTCGCGATGTGTGGAGGAGTTTCTGGACGGACTGAACCACTGCCATTCTTGACGACCCTCTTCCATCCTCTTCCTGACGAATACGGGAGAGGGGAGGATCATGTGGACCTCTTTGGTAGATGGGTTACCAGATATTACCAGATGCCATTCGCACCCATTGCATTGTGCTGTGGATTCTGATGCAGGGCTGTTGTAGTTACCCCGTTGACAGAAGAAACACAATGACCAAGAGAAACAGCATCGTCAGCCGAAGAACGTTGTAGAGCGAGGAGTGGAGGAGGAGGACGACGTAGAAATACGCCCAAGATCGAACCGCTTTTCACGAAAATGACCTTACACTTACGCACTGATGGAGTCCTGTGGGTAACACCTTCACTTTCGTCAAGTCATCACTGGGCAATCTACCTCAAACTGGCGAGTCCTGAAAGTAGAAAGCAGCGCGATTACTTCAGTGTTAGGTGAAAGTTTCTTAATGAATACTGTAAGCTGAAAAGACAGTTAAGAGAGAGCTATCAAGAAGACAATTGGGACGTGCTTCAAATAACGAAGCACCACTAACAGTCAGTGACAACTATTTACACTTCTTATGAAATTTTAAAATGTATTTTTATAAATTATTATTAATTAGCAGTTCAGAAAAATCAAATACTTTTACTCTACATACTTTCAAGTGAGGCAAACTGACGACCTAAAACAACATCTCTACAATAAAATAACGTTAGTTATACCTTGAAAGACGCAAAAATAATTCAGACGACAAATGAACACCGTAAATAGGCATCCCTGGTGGGGACAGACGTCAGAGTTCGGTGCGATGCAAACTGGGGCACAAAGGAATCAGGCTGAATCCTCTCTGTCAAGCAGTTTTTCCGATCATGATGCCTAACAAGCTGCCAGATCAAACTATATCCTGAGGGAACTTCTTTTGATCTGGCAGCTTGCAACTACTATCTTATGTGAGAGCAGTCTAGCGAGAGTGACTTTTTTTTTGATCAAATCGAAGTGCTCATGAGTCTGTTCCAGAGAGATGTGCAAACGCTTCTAGAGTTATTGTTACTCTAGCTGTCAACTAAGACATTGTTACTAAGATATTGTTACTCTAGCTGTCAAGATGCCTCTGTCAACTGTTGTAGTATCAGCGACTTTCCTCTGCAGCTCCAGTTTGCGTTGTCTTTCGTATGGATTTTTATAGACAGAAGGGCAACTTATTCCAATCTGTCCCTGTTCACTTTGTTCCAATGCCTATGCGGTGAATTTATCTTGTTTGGTATTACAGAAAAGGCAAACAGATCATCGGGATCTGAATCGTTTACTGAAATACAAAATTAAAGTTGTGTACATCGTATAAATCTTAGTTATTGTCCTTAATAAAACAGACTTTCTACTTCAGTTCCACCTGCTCTACAAATTTCTGCTCCACAAGCTAAACATTCAAGACTACGAATAGAAAGAAAAATTGGGCTTGTACATAATACCTGTATCGACCCCTCCGTTTTTTAAGCATTCTTCTCCAATTCAGCACAGAGATCATATCAGTAGCATCAACTTTCCGTTTTTCAATACATCAAGAGATTACCCGCTCATTATATGGCTGATATTGAATACGAACTACGTCTAATGCTAATGTTACACACCCCTTGTACAACATGACTGCTGCTACACTCTCTCTCTCTCTCTCTCTCTCTCTCTCTCTCTCTCTCTCTCTCTCTCTCTCTCTCTCTCTCTCTCTCTCTCTCACGCGCCTCTGCCAAGAGAATTGACTATATCCAAATGGTGGCCACTGCTAATTAGTCCTCTGAGTGGATTGACACCCATGTGCTGTGCTGTGAGATGTTTTCCGATGGAGGATTCCGCAAGTTTTTGTGGATTTATTTCTGCTACGAGTGGAGAGAGGCAAAGTATTCGGCGGTATTTCTTTTCCAGATATGTAAGGGTTGCTTCGGCCGACTGAAGAACTATTTTCAAAATTAACTATTTGTTTCCACTTACTGGAGCTCGCCTGTAATCGATAACTTCTTCAACATATTGCGTGGTCCAAAATAGAGTCCTAACAATTTCCTTTTTGTCATCTATTTGCTTTCCTCCTTCCTCTTGCTTTCGTCCAAGATATATAAACAAAGAAGAATAAACAAAACAAAAAATTGAAAAGCCTCTTTCCACTTTTCTTCCTCCAAACTTTATTGTACATTAACATGTTTCTTTTCTTCGAGGAGAATTCAATTACTTTTCTGCCTGCATACACATCGGAATCCTAAAGGGAGTTAGGAAACGACTAATCAATTGTTTTCGTGCCACTAGCCCATCGTGGATCTACCGACAGTTAATAACAACTATTTGGATCTGATCAGCCTTTGTGTGTAAAGATCTTCAGGAGCCACATATAAAGGAAACAAATGGGCTTATTCGAGAACAGTTCGATTATCTTCCACGATGTCCTGAAAAGCCTATTTTTTTGTGTTACGTTAAAAATGATTTATTCTTCCCCGCATCTGTGGATAACAGAAGAGTCCCAACTGAACCAAAGCGGCGATATATAAACCGCATATGCAGAATATTTGCAGATGCACAAACGGCAACTGATACAGCGAAGAGAACAAGTATCATCGTGGGACAAATATAATGTGCATTTGCTCATACGATTACTCACATCAACAGAGTACGCTGACCCTGGTACTGACGTGTAGAAAAATAGGTGTAATGTAAAAAACAAGACAAAACACAAAGGACTCCCAAGGCGCTTTGTTTTCTTAAACAAAGGGACTTGGGAGACATAAATCATATACCTGTTATGTGCCTGAAAAGAAAAATGGTAAAACAAGTACCCAGCTGCCAAACTGTTGGTGCGAAGTCCCGTTAAAAATTGCAATAAGAAACAGGAATGATTCCTCCCAAAGAAGAGTTTTAATTAAAACGTTGGTGGCAAACTGCATTGGAATTGATCTCACTCCTAATTAAAGTTGTCCCCGTTAGAAACTCTCAAACACAAGAACGATTCATAGCCGCATTGGTGGCTGACGAGCCTACTGTAGAAACATGCTTCGTGTGTCATCCACTACCAACGAAACATACTATTTGCCTTTGCAACATGTTTTGTTCGCAGTGTGCTGTTCAAGTCGATACATGACATCGTTTTAATTGTATTGTCATATTGTGGATACCTTCACAACGAGTTGCTGAGGTAATGCACTGCTTTGAATAAGTAACATTTCACCGGTGGAGAAGACTAATGTTACTTATTCTCGGTGGGAGTTTATCACTGTTGCATGTCACTATTGAGGGTTGTAGCTAGGTTGTCAGTATTGCAACAACAGGGTACATGCCCAAACATTGATGAGTAAGCCAAAAAGCTTCGAAACGGTCCCCTCTGGGTGGTGGTATCCATCGAGAATAAGTAACATTAGTCTTCTCCATTGGTGAAGGGTTACTTCTTCAAAGCAGCAATACCTCGGCCCATCTTTGTGAAGGTATTCACAATATCAGCTACAATTAAAACGATGCCATTTATCGACTTGAATAGTTCACTACAGGCAAAACATGAAGAAGAACTCTTTATTATCATATACAGAAGGCACATTGCTGTATATAACTCCCTTCACGGCTACAAGCCAGGGGTTTAGAAATAACACACACGAAAAAAAAAAAAAAAAAAAGCATTTTGACCCCTGAAAGTTTTGAACATTGGGATGATGGATTCAGTGATGAATAGGTGTCCGGGAGCAGGTTCTAACGTCCTCTGACGTTGTCCTGGGAAGGAAGTCGACCGAGTACTTTCTGCCTATATTCCTTGTCGACTGCGAATTTGTAGAGGTCGCAGTCCCAGGACTATATGTCTTGCAGCATTTGCACAGGTAGGAACCGATCAGATAGCTTTAATCGGTTTGGAATGGCCTGTAGGATTGGATTAGTCCTAAGGCTTGGGACCGGGATCCTCCATCCGCAGTTAGCCCAGAAATCTGACACTGAAATAATGCCGACCATCATTTTGATGGCAAAGACGAGTCTTCTCTCGTGAATGATGTCAGGAAGACGTCTCATGTTGAGAGCTGCCGCCATCTGGGTGGTCCTTGGTGTAGGGGGAAACCAAAATTTCCATATGGCCCACTTCAGTAGCCAGAATTCCCCCGCGAAAATCCGTCTAAGATGGGTCGTAGCAGTTGAAGTCCAGACTTCGGCGCCATAGAGTATGACCGGATAGACACATGTCTTAATATATCTGCACCCAACAGCCTGGTCGTGGACGTGCATTAGTTGTTGTTTAATCCTCCACTGGAATGGACAGAACCTTATTTGCAAGTGGTCTATGAGCGGTAGAAAGGAGAGCTTTTGATCAAAAATAACGCCCAGATCTCTACGTTGTTGTACGGAAGAAATCGCGCATCCTCTTAAAATGGGTTGCATTATTATTGGACTCCGTTTGAGAGAGAAAGTCAACTGTTTTGACTTCTCGGGATTGATTTGAAGTCCAAAACCGGAGAGGAAGGCCTCAAGGCACCGGATTTTCTGAAGCGAAAAATTTTATTTTGTTTCTCAGAGCAAAACTGGAGTTACAATTAATAAGCTTTCGGCTGGGAGGCAGCCTTCTTCAGATTGAATACATTAATGGCAGTTGGAATAGAGATGTGCACTGCCAGGATGGTGCGTGAGGCGCGTGGTTAATTGTTTGTTGATGTTTGTGGCTGTGACACATTGGTTTGTTTGTTATTTGGTTTTTAGGAGCATTAGCAACTAAGGCCATATTGCTCCGTGACACATTGGTGGTGACGTGGCCAGCGTTTGTCTATGGATAGAATTACTGCCTCTGTGATGGGGTTAACTTGGCAACCACTGTTCCTGTTCAAAGAGGCATCCGAGCATTTTATATTTAACGATTCCAACCAGGTGCGCTTTAGGTAATGGTGGGACCTGTCCACAACCACGACATTGCGGTGTGGGTCGATGTCGTGGCGGGTTGTCCAGACATGCTCGGCGATAGCTGAATGTTCTACATCTGCCAAACGGATCGCCCTTTTATGTTCTGAGAGACGTTTCTCGAGTCGACGTCCAGTCTCTCCAAAGTAGCAGCTGGTGCAGTCACGGCAAGAGATGCGATAGACCAAACCGCTCTGTAGAAGAGTGGGGACGGGTGTTTTTACGTTGGAGATAAGAGAACGCAGTTTCTTGCCTGGGAGGTGGACGCATTTTATCCCATATGATGTTAATTTTCTGAAGGTTAAGGTATTGATGTATCCAGCAGTGTCTCCAGGGCTGATTGGAGTAAACAGTTTTATGTCATCGGCAAAGGTGAGGATGTCAGTTCGGCCTGCCACAAATGGCATGAGAACAGCTGAGAACAAGATTCCGGACAGGACCCCGCCTTGTGGGACTCCAGCTGTAATAGTCCTGGTATAGCGCAAATTGCCATTGCGGACAATAATGGTCCTATTCTCCAGCATTGTCTGAATAAACCAGAGCGCGTCTCTACCAATGAGGTAATACTCACGTAGTAGCCTTGCCAATGCGTGAACGGATACGGAATCAAATGCTGCCTGGGCGTCGATATACGTAACGGTGATTTCCGAACGGTGCTGAAATGCCTCGACGATCTTGGTAGTGGTGGTGACTAGATTTGTAACAGTGGACCTTGACCGGTTACCATAGTGGATCTGCGGTAGCTGTTGTGGCATAATTTGGATGGTTAATGTTCTTAGAAGAGATTTCTCAAAGAGCTTTAATAGGCATGATGAAGAGGAAATTAGACGCAAGTGACTGGACTGAGAAGCAGAGCTTGTTTTCGGCAGCGGTCTTGCTAGATATGAATGCTACATAGGAGGGAAAAAAATTTGATTAAGGATCTTGTTAAATAACGACAAGATAGGATCAACAACAAATGTACGGAGGCGTTTCAGCATAAACTGAGAAATTCCGTCGGCACCTATGCGGGCGAGGTGCTAAGCTATTCATTGCGTCGGTGAGCTGGTATTTGGTGAGGTGAACTGAATTTAATGGGTCTGGATTGATTGGTAATTCCATTGGTGTAGTGGATTTTGGCTAAGCAGAGAACCTAGTTATATGGCCGAGCCAACTGCTCATATTGAGTGAGTCGATGGCGTCCTCTGATTGGATTCTATGGAAAATCTTCCCCTTATTTATGGTATCCTCTAGGTGAAGTTTTATGGCCTCCCTCTTGTTCTGAATAAAAAGCGCCCTAGTTCGGGAATAGGCAGTTCTGGCTGAGAGTGAGCCGGAGCTTTTCCACTTTTGTGCAAATTCTGTTTAACGTGGAAATTTTCAGAGACTTTTGAATTCCACCAGGCCTTTGAATGCTCTGCGATGGTTAGTTTCTTCGTTGCAGCATAGAGAGAAACAGTGGCTATCCATCTTGTCATCAGATCAATCCCGAGGTCGGATTCCTCAAGAAAAAGGCTGGGCCAACTCAAATAAGGGAAATATCACCAGGAAATTCATTCCGAACATCGACAGGATGAACCCCAGTCCCCCAACTTGGTTTCAACCTGGCTTATACACTACCTATTTACTGACTGGTCAGGGGGCCTTTAAAGCCAAGCTGACGGCGCTTGGGGACTGCGGTGGATCCGAGCTGTGCCTGTGGGGAGCTTGAGTGCTGGGAGCACATTATGTACGATTGCACCCATTACGAGGACCTCACGTGCAGACTGATCACTGCAATACACTACCTCCCCAAGAACTTGGAATCACATCTATTGGACTCACTAGAGGAATACAGGGAGCTAAAGGAATATGCCCAAAAACTATTTGGTAGGCATAAAACACTGATAGCCATCTACAGAAGAAGATAAAAATGAAAAATAATAAAATAAAATAAATAAATAAATAAAAAGAGACACAGAACACGCGTGGAGAGGACTCAAGGAGAACCTCCCTCAGGAACCTGCTCACTACTAATCATCTAAAACCAGCGATCGCAAGAATAACCCCATGGAGATGCGGATCTTCCCATGATGAAGAGAACCACAGCCATTGATAACAGACTAACAACGGACCTGACCAGTGTTCAGAGCTGAGGACAAATCTGGATACTAAAGGCTACTAATGACAGAGAAGACCTACGAAGATAGAGAAACTCCAAGTTGCTGCCTTGACGGAGCCATATTGGCTCAAGGCTCTGCACTCTCTTGTGCAGTGCAATTCTTTTACTCCCACACCCGGCAGAGGAGGGAGGTGACGGCTTGCTGTCTCCTCTCTTCCCTACCACACCATTCCTTCCCTCTGGTGGGGCATGGGCATGCCTCACCGAATAATTGGGGGTTACCTACCCTATCGACCCTCTTCTGCCTATTTCACCCCCCAAGTCTTCACTCTCCCCTCCCAGCACTTTCTCTTGCACAGTGTATAGCCCTACACGTCCAAATTTAAAATACACCAAAAAAATTTCGCCCAACCTTTTGGGCACTTCAGAAACAGGCCTTCAGCGTCAAACCCCATATTAGCGCTTTAATGTAAGTGAACTAAAATCAACCGCGGTCGTTCCAATTTTATTTTAGGTCTTAGCCACTAAAATCCCAGGAAAGTAAGTGGCAGGACCTGCCAGAGTACAATTGACTTAATGGTAACACCCGGCTAGCCTCCACGTGGGGAGGTATGGGCAACGTCGGGTCCCATTAGGGGCCTGGCGGCCAATAAGCCGGATAAACAATGGGCACAACATATAACACTACTCATGACCCACACACTTCTAAATCTCTGGCTTTGACAGGGTACTGTCACCGATACATAGAACATTCGCGGAGCTGGGAGAAATTCCAGGAGCCGCTAGACCCTCAATATATCTCATACCTCATACGTCATCCTCAAGAATTACGGCAACAATACAAAGAGGTGCGAAACACCTATACAGAAAAAATTAAAAAGAACAAACGAGTCTCTTGGGAAAACCTGGTCTCCAAGACAGGGAACGAGAACCCCTGGGGCGTAGTGTGTAAAATCACCACAAACAAGCTCTCCAGGGGAGAAGCAGCCACTGTAACGAGGATGACCAATGGAAGCCCGACTAAAACGTGGGAGGAATCGATTACCAATATCCTTAGTGCTATCATCCATGAACCACCAGATATCCTTAATGAACAACAAAAGGTAATATGCCAGGCAAACCAAACGAATAGAACCCAAGAAATAGAACCGCCTTTCACAGTCGATGAATTACAGGGTGCAGCCTTGCAAATGCGCAATAGGAAATATCCCGGCCCGGATCTCATAGAACCAGAGATGGTCAAAAAAAGCCGTGGAATATATACCGAACCTGATACTTAATCTCCTCAACCGATGTCTGGAAACTGGGAAATTCCCGACAAGTTGAAGACTGCACACCTAAAACGTATCTTAAAAAACCCAACAGAACCTTCGGACCAACCGGCCTCATATCGCCCCATAGCCCTACTCTCTACCTTAAGCAAACTCTATGAAAGGCTGCTCCACAAAAGGATCATGAACCACTACAAACCGCCAACCTGGAATCACCCAGGAAATATGGATTCAAACCGGGCTTCTCGACCATTGAAGCAGTCCAAAACCTCATAACCAAGGCAACCCAAAGTAACAAGAAGTATTTTCTGCTAATAGCAGTGGATTTTGCTGGGGCCTTCGACACCGTCTGGTGGCCCAGCATCCCTGGCAGGCTCCGGAAAGCAGCAATCCCAGAAAACTTGTATAACAGTGTCCGAGCATATCTGTCGGATAGGAAAATTGAGGTCGTCACAACTTCCTGAAGAGTTGTTAAAAGCGTCCGAAGGGGCTGCCCACAGAGATCTGTCCTGGGGCCACTAATGTGGAACATGGTTTTCGATGACTTCTTGGCTCTGGACCTGGAAAATGTGGCCAGTCAGGCCTTTGCTGATTATCTCATTTTAATGGTGGAAACGGACTCCTGAACGGGACTTGAAACACAGGCAAACTAGGCACTACAAACCTTACAGAACTGGACGAAAACATATATGTTAATGATTTCACCAACCAAGACAAACTCAGTATTACTAAAAAGGCTCTCTAAATATCAGACGACCACCGCAAATAAAGATAGCGGGATCCACCATTAAACTAGCAAAGCAAATAAAGTATCTAGGTATTATCCTGGATGGAAACCATTCTTTTCACCTTACCTCACCTACTTGAGACAGAAACTAAGGAACTATGCAGCACTTGTAACAAGAGTACAAATTTGTATCTCGCAGGGACTGGGAACTCAACAGGAAGACCCTGTCCCTGTACTATAAAACAATATTCATCCCAGCGATCACCTACGGATCGCCAATCTGGTTCAGGAAGGCCAGAACCGCGGTCAACAGAAGACTGCTGGACACTATCCAAAGAAACATACTTCTAACTATAATTAGGGCATGCGAAACGGTGAGCACCCACGCTCTGCAGGTCCTGGCTAGCTCTTCCGCTGGACCTCGAAGTGACTAGATGTGGACTCATGTATTCACTGTCCAAGGATATACCTGCCTCCATCTATGACTTTACCTTGGACCCAACCAACAGCCGGACGGCAGAGAAACAACGAATAGTGGCTCACATGTTGAAGATTTGGCAGCACAGATGGGAGATGTCGCCAAAGGGTCAAGTTACAAGAAGGTTTATACCGATAGTCGCAAAAATGTACCCAAAAGCCCCCTCGTGGTTTTATCCTGGGCTAAATACAACCTTCCTCCTGACGGGCCACGGCCCATTTAAAGCAAAACTGAACGCACTCAGAATAATAGAAAAGTCCAGATGCACCTGTGGAGAACCTGAAACCTGGCAGCATATTATGCACGACTGTGAATGCTTCGAAGAACACAGAAGTAGACTTATAACTGAGATTCAATACTTGCCGAAAAATCAAGAGTACCATCTACTGGATTCAGATGATGAATACAAAGCCCTCAGCCGATTTGCACTTGGCGTCTTCGATAGACGACGAACAGAAATTTCCATCCACAACAAACAGATGACCACAAATAATAAATAAAGGCAAACTGATAAAACATCAACACAGGAAAGGATAGCAAAATACTAAGGACAAACGGCGTAATATGCAGCAGAATAAATGAAAACAGCATTCACCTGGAAACCAATGGCAGTGGCTCCAGCCAGGATGTCGTCGCTCCCAGGATGAAACCACACACCTAGAAAAGGACCAAGCCCCACCAACGAGTCATCATCAGACTGCGCTTGCTGGAGGGAACTGCAAATTGCCGCTATGGCGAACTGGGCAGGGCTCCCTTGCCCAGCCTACTTTCTCTCCCTATCCCTGGTGGGGTGAGGGGAAGGTATTTCTGCCCCCTCCCCACCCCACCCCATCCCCCTCTTTTCCCTCTGGTGGGACAAGGGCATGCCCCACTGATATACCTAGGGTCGCCTTCCCTATTGACCCCATATTTCTGTCTTTTTCCCCCAGCCTTCCGTCTCTTCCCCCCTACTCTACCCATATCGCCAGCGAAAAGCGAATGCCCACACAACGTAAAAATTTTAAATGCCAAACTCGACACACTTGCAACCTCTGTCGGCCTAATTAGATTCAAGCGTTTATACCTCCCCCCCCCCTTTTTTATATATATATAGGTCCTAGCCACTGAAATCTCAGGAAATTAGGTGGCAGGACCTGCCAGAGTACTTATCTAAAAATACGTGTACCTGGTCTCAACGGGGCCCAGTGTGGGCAACGTTGGGCCTCAGTAGGGATCCAGCGGCTAAATGGCCAGATGAACAACAGAACACAACACTACACATGTACAATATCCATACACTTTTAAATCTCTGGCCTTCCCAGTGAACTGGTACACCCACAATGAAAGCAACGCGGAGATGGGGGAAACCCCTGGTGCCGTTAGACACTAAATACGCTTTACACTTTTTCCTCAAGAATTCCTCATTCCATGGGATTGCCTGAGCCGCATAAACACACTTTTCAAGGTTAAGGTATTTGGGCGCAGTAATTGTTTTGGTTGTGATTTTCCTTCTTCCAGAAGTGATGGGCATTTCTATTTGCGCATGGGGTTATGGTCTGACTGTATGTTGCTTGTAGGAATTTGATTAGCTACACAATTTGCCGACACGAACGCAAGATCTAATGTGCTTTCGCACCTCGTGGGTGGTGTGCTAACCAGTTTGAGACCTAATATACCTAGACGCTGACTCAGTCTCCTCTTCCAGTTTCCCTGAGTATTGGGGAGATTGAAATCCCCGCACACGACGTGTTTCAGTGATGTATGGAGATGGTTAAGCAGCCAATTGAGGTGTTCATCAACTACTTGTGCGTCTGGAACCGGTGGGATATACACTGCGACAATGTCGAGAGAATTGTTCTGGCTGTTATTGTTTTTAGGTTTTATCGTAACTAGAACTGCCTCGAAAGGGTCAGACTGGCTCGAAACTCAGTGGAGGATAGAAAATACCTGCTAATTTAAAAAAATTGCAACTCCTCCTCCCCTCCGGTTTTCTCTAGACGTGCACACCATCTGATATCTTGCAGACCAAGTAGAGGAAAGTGTTTCTTCACTGGGGTCAAGCCACGTTTCTGCAAAGCAAACCATGTCCGTTGAACTGGACAGCAAGAGCTGCTCAACTTCGTTCAGTTTATTCCTCATGGATCGCACATTTTGGAATACGAGTTGGAATGAAGCTGTTCTCTTTACCGTGGCCAGGGATGTACGCGGTCTGGTCCGTCTGTGATGCGTCGCTGGTCTTCGATATGTTGAAACCATGACAGGGATCGAAAAATTCGGGGAGAGAGATGGTGTAAAGGCACTGAATGACCTGTTCAATATTGAATCTTAAGCGTAGTCCCATGCTTCATGGAAAATAATTGCCTTAGATGAAACATACATATGGTAGAAACATACGAATATAATTAGGATGTAATTGTAAATGTAATTTAATCAGTATGTAATTCCAGGAGTGATCATATTAAATTTCAGTAGTTGAACGAGAACTACTACTCTTAATTGTAGAGGATGATCTCTTTATCCTTCTTAAATACAGATGACGAACTCTTGACCAGTCCGAGAAGGTTGGAGGTTCACAGAATTAATATTACGGGAAGACAGAAATTCAACGTCACAAGATTATTCAAGGTCTTATTCAAGGATTGAAATTCAAGGTCCCAAGGTTACTCCCAGGTTATCACCAAGTCTGAAATTCAAGGTGAAAACTCACAAGTATTTTGATAGGTTTCTGCAGTCGATGTATGAATTGGCTACAAATCAGCAGGGCCTGATGATGGGTACCGGTAAGATACCTGAAACGTTACCTTGATGTATAGTAGTTTGGGCGAATAGCTTAATAAACTATATTATTAATTTCACGCCGTATAACAGTGGAATTAAATATAGTAATAATCTTAATGAAAATTCGAACATTATACTCAGACATTATACTCAGACTTACAAGCGGAAAGTGCTAGAAATATGCTTAACTCAGGTTCCATGCTGTCAAATGGTGAAATCTATATATTTATATAGATTTTTAAATCCCCAAAGATTTGATAAGACATGCACACCGAACCAGATGCACACGACAAGACTTGGGAAACACATGTTACACAAATATTGCACCACATTAATTTATGGTCATTTTACAGAGTTCTGTAAATTATAACAGGGAAACAAGGCGGAGTTCAGTTAATGTTTAGGGGCCGCCTTACACAAGACACAACTCATGTACTAGCCATGTGGGTGGTTGTTGTAGGGTTTTATGTAGGCCACATTGCACCATATATAATATGTCTGTAAACTGCGTGCGTTTTATGGTCGATTTCCTGGACGAAAAACCCGAGTTTCCGGGGGGGGGAGAACCATGCTGCCTTCACCTGAGATCGACTAACTCACAAAAATTCCTCACTTCATTACAATCTTGTGGGTCAGTCCTCGCTGCTATCACAGTCGTTATAAACACCGACCTCCTTACACTCTGTGGATAGGTCTCGGTTCGAATCGCGACGGAAGAACCTTTATGGGACTTTTCACACTGTGGCTGAGTTTCAGGAGTGGACAGCAAGATTTCTTCTCCCGAAATCTTGAGCTTTTCTCTAGTAAAATATACAAATCGATCAGAAAATGCGTTCAATTTATGGACAATATACAAGAGGGTGGAAGGGGTTGTTTCCTGAAACCCCAATATGAAACAAATGAAGGAATGAATGCAATCTTGTTGGATATCCAGGGAAAATGGCGTGAATTCTCGCTTTCTAGAAAACGAGAATTCACATCATTCAATGTTAAATAATCATTTCTAAAAAAACATTTCTGATCCACGGAAGGAAATGCATACCACATTAAAAAGCTTTAAAAATAACAATATGGAGGAGTTAAGCTGATTCAATAGCGTGAAATAAATCAAGAAAAAAGTGGCGAATAAAAGGTTTCTATATTTAGAAAGTGAGTACACCGCGCGATTATTAAGAGTGGATTTTTTAGGAGAATACCGGAGAATATTGATTACTATCGGAAAATGGCTAGAACCAAGTACTGAGATACTTAATATTAATGCTTGAAAAGAAAAATCTGTGGCTCGCTTGCTTCTTTTTATAACTTGGAATAACTTGAATCCGTTTAAATGCAAAAGATAATAGTGTTGTTGTATTTGGAGGTTTTGGCATGAGAGCCTCTTGGGCCCATATTGTGCCTGTTCATGGTTTATTGTTGTTGTTATGAGCACAGACAATTATACAAATTTATGCATTTTAAGTATTGAAACTCTGCTTCAAAATTTGCAGTGATGTCACGGATGTGTAATAAAGTTGAAGGTTTCTGCAAGTTGGATAGGGAGCTAAAGCTGAATTTTCGAATAGTTGATCGTTGAGGGCATTCAATTAGCATATGCTTTATCGTTAGCTGGGACTGCCAAAAATGCTAAGTAGGATTCTCTCCAATAAGCAAATACGGATAAGTTAAACAGGAATGATCTATGCTGAATCATGCTAGAATCACTTCTTCTCGCCTGCTTCTCCTGAAACTAGGTGCCCACAACTAGAGTTCGATCCAGTGTTCATATGTTTAGCAGAACTCTCGGCACGTTCATTGTTGGTGATGCCACCATGACCAGAGATTCTGCAGAAGGTGACCTTCTAGTTGAATGCTTGATAGTGACATAATCTAAATTGAATTTCTTTAAGAATGGTATGAGAGGGAGAAAAAGTAGATTAAATGGCAGTGATTGTACTTAAGGAGTCTGTATAATATTGCCGTTACTTATACTGTATTATCTAGAGCTAATCTTATTGCGTACAATTCTGCAGTACAGATACTGCATTCAGAAGAAAGAGAGACATTAAGAAGGTGGAAGAAACTGTTTAAGCACGTTTCTTCCACATCTTACAGCTGCGTCTGTATTTGAGCAATCAGTATAGATATGGACTTTCTCTGAGTTGTCCAAGCAATGTCCTTTATGTAAGTGCTGAAAATTGGTATTTGTTAGGGACCGTTTTCCTCAATACAGAAAGAAATTGTCGCAAAGTGGTGGGAATTGAGTCCAGGGAAGCTGACGAGTAGCAACGTCTTGGAAGATATGCTGGACTTTAATGTCTCGACTCAGCATGAGCTCTTGAAATCGAAGTCCCGCGGAGTGATTCTCATTAGGTTTATTGTCATATACCTTGGTATGTTCAGTTTCAAACATGTACTGCCAGCTGGGGTTAGATGGAATACTTTTTATTTTTTTTTTGCATAGTTACAAAGTAAGGATGAATTTTCTCCTGAGATGCAGAGGGGTTAATTTTCCTCAATATATAGGTTGTGGATTAGAGAAGTTCTAAAGGTTCCCACAGCCATCCGAAGAGCAGTATGCTGGATGACGTTCGGACGTAATAGAGAACTGCAAAGATAATAACTGTTAAGAAATTAACTGAAGAGTACGTTCAGGACTCGTGCGAATGAATGATGACCTCTGTCTAAAAAAACACTATGAAGTGCATTGAGATGAGAAATTACTGACTGCTGAGTAGAAATTGAAATATAAAATTGAATGAGAAAGCAGACAATATCATATTTCTTTTAAAATTCGTAGCAAAATATACTGCACGCATGTGACCAATGTTCCATTAAGCTTAGAGTGTACCCCGGCATGTTCTATTGGAATGCATTAAGATAGAAGAGAAAACAAAGAAAGCTCTCAAGGTTTCGAAGAGAGGTGAGTTCTCCAAGAAAAACGACCCATTCGGAAGAAAACAACTGAAAGCTGGGACTCAACAGAATACATCTTCTGTTTCACTTTCAGACGCTGAAATAAGAATAGCGTAAGGAAAGTTGGGAGCTGGAGAGCAGAAAATATCACTCAGTTATTGGGAATAAGATGCAATGCAAGCTGATATTTCACATGAGCATCTGGTTTAAGGTTTCGTGCGTAACAAAAGAGGGAAGGAAAAGTTCAGCGAAGTCACGAAGTATCTGGTTACTGTAAACTTTGATATCAAGAGCAGAGCATTCGAAAAGTTTATCCTCAAATAATGACGTGATGCTGCCAGCTGTTGCCTGTTCTGTAGCCACTCTTGCACGTGCAGCGATAGAACAAAGAAACAACGCAGCATTCGAATTATCACTCGGCCTCTCCGCTGATTGGTGCTTTTCAAAAGAACAGAGTGTATGTCTTCATACATGCGTGTATTCTCTGCCGAGTAACTTTGTGTCCTGCAACTTCCCTGTGCTCATATGCAACTGAAAAATTGCTAGCGTGCTTTTGGTTTGATCGCGAAAGAGAATCTGTTTCTGCAGTTGTTCCATCAACTACAGAAACACAGAAACGTGTCATTGTGAAACAGTCCAGTTTTAATGGCACCACCACAATTTATTTGCCTCGCGATTAATTTGAAACTTTCGGCGAGAGCATCAGATTCAGTGGCTGAACAACGACTCTGTTTTTATGCGATGAAAAAACCGTTAATGGAAACGACATTTGCACTTCTTGAGCACAACCAGCTCGGATCGAAGAGCACTCTTCTCACTGTTGAGCTTAATGTTCCACGACACATTTCTAAGCATAAATCGCTCTCTGCCATTAACAAGGCCGAATATTTCGGCGGAATGACAGCGTGATTGGATGGGAAATTATTTTCGAGACTCGTTGGATTATGTGTGGATGGCCATGTCCATCAGTTCAGGAAGAACAAAGCATCTGGTATGCGCAATCTCTGAACTACTCACTAATTTGGCTTCAATGAACTGCTTCCACTGAAAGCGTTAACATTAACCTCCCTCCGTGTCATAGCGATTTTTTGTTTCATTATTATTATTATTATTATTATTATTATTATTATATTGTATTGTATTATTATTAAATCCGTTTATTATTCATCTGTATGCAAGTAGCTATTAGCTGCCGAGGTAATCCGCTGTTAAATATGAAAAACAGGATAACTTAAACAAGTCTCACCCGAGCAACTGAAGTAATTTTCTTTAACTTATTGTAATATTTTAATTTATTTACTGTCCCAGGCGTTTCCTGCAAAATTATGGAATCCTGCCGTTTATTACAATAGAGTACAGGGGGATATTCAGGGATATCCATGTGTTGTTGTGGCGGATCCGAGGGTTTCCCCCCATAAGCCGCTATTGTACTTCTTGTGTTGAAGCTTATGCCAAAACCGGCCAATTGTATGTAGTGTGTTGGGCGTGTAAGTGTTATGATGTGTTCTGTTGTTATGTTATCGGCTGGTGCCTGGCTCTTAGCAGGTAAGAAGCAGTAACACCTCGTCACTACGTCTCACCCCCCCCCCATACCCGCCACGTGGAGGCGGCCAGGATCAAGTATCTCCTGCTGGGCAAGCCCAGGGCATAACACCTGAGAGTGCCCGAAAAAAATGTGGAAAAGGAGGAATACAGAGGAAGAAGTTTGGGATCTGGGGAGGTAAATGGATATAATAGAGGTGAATCAACAGAGGGACTCTCCAATAGTTAGAAGTGAGAAGAAGTAAAGCAAGAATAAAGTAGGAAGAAGTGGAGAAGTGGACTAACTGTTCTAACCATGGAGACCTATCTCATGGAAAATCCCATCCTAGGAACTAGGATCAGCAAAACATCTTAATTTACAGTTTGCCTAACCCCTTGTAGGCAGAACGTCTTCAGTTGTTGAAGAAATAATTGATCTTCTAACAAAAAACACAGTGAAAGCAAATTCCACGAATTCTGAAAAGCTCCAAAGAAAGACACTATGTGCAATATGTACAATATCCTCTTCTTCATTAACACAGCAGAATATACACTATGTACAGATTCGTCCAATGTAAGCCAGGTAATGCCATAACCTGGCCCAATAAATAAAATGTTTCAGGGTTAACGCAAAAGTAATATACATGTCCAAATCTTAGATGAGATCACATTAGGCAGGGTTCAAAATTATGTTTTTAAAAGTTCTTGCCTAAATACAATTTGTGTGTGGTATTCACTCACAAAGAAATATTAATTCCAAAAACTATGAAACGCTAAAGGCCAAATAGTATCTCGATGAGTAGAGCAAAATTCCTTATACATTAAATACCTATTCTGCTGAAAACAGTTCCACATCAAGAACAAGTCTATTATAAAATCCAGGAAAGTATAGTGTAGCACTCAATGATACTAATCAGTTGCAAATATAGAATCCAATCAAAAATGAGAGATATTTCTTTCCTAATCCAATAAAGGATCCAAGATATCACAGGAACAGTAAAACTATGACCTAATTTCGGGTCTTCTTTTAAATGCACGAGAAGCAAACACATTCAAAGCATTAAAAGCTGTAGGAGATTCAACCAGAATTGTATTGTTGCTGGAGTCCAAGTTAGGAACTACACTAAGTAGGTCACGTTGAAGATCGTTATAATAATGACATTGATGAAGAATATGGTTAACAGTTTCTTCCTGGCCACACAAACAAGATGTTGTTGAAAATCCCAGTTTGTGAAGTTTAGTATTTATACTTCAGAGGCCAGTTAATATAAACATACCATACAAGCCCGGTGAAAACCACTTTAACTCCTCCTTTTTAATTTCCCTTGCTACAGGCAGAAAGTCCCTTGTGACTGCATCAATATCAGATGAAGACCACTCCTGCTGCCATTTTGCAATAAAAATTTGCCTTAATCTTGTCTTCTCAGTCTTAATGGGAGCACTTAGATCTAATTGTATGTTATCATAGGTCAATGGTATTTTCTTCATAAGGTGATACTTAAGGTAGCGGTACTGAACTTCAAAATGGACAGGTAGTTTCCCAAGCAAAACCTGAAGAGCCATGGTGGAGGTAGTTCGGCAAGCTCTTGACATGGTCAGGAGGGCAGCCCTCTGTGCTTGTAACAGTTGCTTTACAACAGCAACGTTATTGGCTTTAAATCCCCATGCACCAGCTCCATAAGAAATTATCGACAAAAACACACAATTATAGTATAGTGAAGTCGTAAGGTTTGACCCCTGAGACCCCAGTCTTGTCTTGTTATCTGTTTAATTCGGCTCAGGAACAATTTAGCCTTTTCTTTCACATACTGAATATGTGGTAGAAAACTGAGAGCATCATCTGAGAAAGCTGAGAACATGAGAGCATTTATATTGATGAATATAAATGCCTAAGTATTTGGTATTCAAGTAAAATATAAGACCTACAGTCTATTCGCATATATTTTGGGATTCCAGAAATGAACAGCACAAGGAGCTGCTCAATCTGCCTAAAACCCGCCTAGTGCCGCAAAGAGATATTGAGACAAACAGCACAAGGAGCTGTCAAATCTAGACGATAACAACACCCAACATCACAAGCAGATGTTTAGATGATATAACTTTTTAACGTCTTCTAGACGTCAAGAATGATGTCATCTAATGGTAAGCAACCCACCGTTAATCGAACGGTACCACACATCCTATGCCTACCCTAATCAATTAAGATATCCGTTCCGATAGCTGTTGACTTCCAACGTTGTTCTTAACGTAATCAGACCTGTGTCAGTCATTCCTCTCTAGCGTAATCATCTTTGATCTGCTCCAATTGCCGAAGTCATGTCTTCATCGAACACCTTCAAGGCAAAGGACTGAAAAGCCAAAAACTTTCCTTCTTTGCAAAAACACATGGCACACATTCTGGCATCAACGACTGAAGATTAGGCACATAATCCACTAATTCTTCTCTCAGGCCTTGATACACGTGGCAATTAAACAGGACGTGTTCGCAGTCCTCTCGTAGCACCACAACGAACATTGTGCGCTCAGTGATCCCCAAAAGCATTTAGTTTAGCAAAAAAAAAAACGAACCAGGTCTAATAAAGAATGTGGAATGCAAATTTGGATTCACAACGCAAGCGTACGTCTGCCAGCTTTGTTACCATATAGAAGAAACTTTTTTTTTATTATCATTCCTTGGACGCTGCTGTCCCACCTTTCCTGCCATATCGCACTGTAATCGGCATTCACTCATGCATCCATCCTTTCCGATGTTTAAAACATCCTTTCCGATGTTTTAAACATCGGAAAGGAGGGACGGTATTGACAGGAAAAATGCCTCAAGAGGCATTTTTCCTGTCAATACCATTACACACCGTTCGGCATGCCATACTGAGCTGTAACAGCATCGCGCTCTGAATTGCAAATATCTTTTGCCCTTTTGCCCTTTTGCAATGCACATTTGCCCTTTGCAATGCACAGTCTATCCAAACGTGAGCACCATAACTGGCAATTGGTAAAAGACACAGTAATAGCATAGCCCTAGTGCTCTACCGTTAAACATCTCCACTTCGATCTGAGTATTCTTGCTGTTATAGTGACAAAATGGCGGATCTTCTGCGCAAGTAATTGATGTGCGACACAAATCTTAGGCCTCTGTTTATTTTTAACCGCTAAATGCATTCTCGTTTTCAGATAACGTATTTCGAGATAAGAGAATACCTGTAGGCTTACACCTCCTGTCCTAGTGACTGGGTTCTTCGCGTTAGAGACATGCCCTTTTAAGGGAATCGATTTGCTTTTCGCATTAGATACTCTCACTTCACCAACCATGCAGCTCTGAGAACACAATTTGAACGTTCTCAATAGTGAGTCTCCTTTCACAAGTATGACCTGGCTAACTCAGTATGCTATCATCCGTGTGTTTCGGTAAGTCCAGAATAGCCAATAATTTAGTACTAAATACCACATGAGTGGCCAAAAAAGAGATCTGTAATAGGAAAGAATTCAATAAAAATCCCTTCATGCTGTTTGAATTTTCATAAGGTAAAAATAAAGGAAAAATAAATGCAGATCAGGCTTTAGTTTGTTTAAGGAATCGTTTTCCGAAGGAAAATTGTTCATTAACTCATGCAAAGTAGAGACAATATCATATGTTTGGCATTGCATCTGTAATCGACTCATAGTGTGTATCAGCCCCACCCCAACCAGTCACTTGGGCGCAGGAATTGGCGACGAACATCAGCCACAAGTGCAGAGCACCCTACCTCCTCGTGGTGTGGGCTGGGCAGGCGAGTCCTGGCGAAAGAAATGCACACTATTCCTCCTTAACGGGGCCCTTTACCCAGCTAATGTTCAACTTCTTCCCGGGACTAAAAAAAAAAGATGAGGAGGCCTTGGAGCCACCAGCTCCTGGCCGTAGATTGTCACCACGGTGGATGTTAGTCACCTCGAATTGTTAGTGCCGTCGAATGCTGTTATTGTAATAGAACCTTTTTAACAAAAACTGGTCGAGCCGTCCATATCAAACGGGCGAATCCATCTGAAGCGAATGCAAGCATCAACACTTCCAGAGTGAAATTCCGATGGACTGAGGAAGAGATCTTAATGTTGGCGCACGCCGAGGAGGAACTATGAGCATTAAATGTAAAGAATATAAATCAACATCTCGAAGTTCGTTTTCCTCATAGAATAGTAGACTCCATTATAGGAAGGAAAAAAACGGGAAGTTATTCCAACATCTTAGCTTCTATTTGTGAATCCTCTGAGTACCCCAGGTCAACGGGGAACCCATCCTTACCTAAAGAATGTACCCTCGAGGGGGACCTTTCCCAAGGGATGATTCCGCACGACGTGGCAGGTTCCACTGAAGGTGAGGTTAACTCCCCTCGAGTGGCACCAGGTCCGGTCTCACCATTTGGTGAGGTACTTCTGGGTGAAGAGACTTGGTCATCCATTGGTCCAGTAGGTTCTGTGAAAGTTGGGAAAATGTACCCGAAGTGTATGTATTAAGAAAGAACTTCTATATGACGCTATTTTGAATTCTGTGTCAGAGTTCCCTGTAATATTTCACAATCATCAGAATCTGAAAAGACTTCTTGCAGAGGCTCTTGATCAACCATTGGAATTGAAGGACCATGATGACTGTATTGATTCTACTATAATTGGTATACAACCGAATGTGGAGTGTACCCACGGAATCCTAGAGGAGTCGTGCCCTGTTCTGAAGTATGGGATAAACCGATGAATAAAAGACGTGAACGAAAGAGGGAATACGCCAAGTTGCAGCGGATGTATTATAAGAATCGAAAGCGTTGCGCCCATTTTATATTAGATTCAGCTAGATTGATGATAACGCGGTTGATTCTACAGAGTTCTTATTCTTTTGTGGAAATGTTTTCTGTAGTGATAAGGATGAACGTGAGTTATATATTCCCGACAGCTATGAGGAGGATTCATAGTTAGGAGTGGTTCTGTATAGTCACATTTCCGAAATAGAGATAAGATCAGCTTTTCCGGACAGGACAACTAGCCCTGGCCTTGATAGTTTAACTATTCTTCAATTAAGGAATACTCAAATTAAAGTGCTAGTGAATCTCTTCAATTTATTATTGTGGATTGATTCGCTCCCGAAGCCTCTATAAAGCATATACTACTTTATTCCGAAAACGGAGACTTCAAGAGGACTGGGTAACTTTAGGCGATTAATGGTGTCATAAGTGATCCTGAGAACTTTCCATAATATTCTTGTGAATCGTTTCATGAAGATAATTACTTTGGATCCCAGACAGAAGACGTTTTTGCATGTGGATGGGGTGGCTGAAAATGTGACTTCGCTAAAATCTCTAATATGTTCTGCCAGGAATGGTTTAAGACCTCTACATTAATTATCTATTGATCTGCAAAAGGCGTTTCATACATTTATTATCTATTGATCTGCAAAAGGCGTTTCATACATTTATTATCTATTGATCTGCAAAAGGCGTTTCATACTTTTGGTCATTCTGCCATTTTGGAAGCATTAAAACAGAAGCATGTCCCAATATCGTTTTTAAGCTATGTGTTTAGGATTCAGCAGAAACGTTCGTCCGAGTTGAGGTTCAAATGTGAAGTGAAGGAGATACAGCCAACAAATGGGGTGCGACAGGGGTGCCCTTCGTCCCTGATTACTTTTAATCTTGTGTTTGATTTGTTATTTTTAAAAATGCCTTCCTACAGTATGTTGGATTTGGCATAGGTGGTTTTAAAGCAAATGTAATTTCCTTCTCTGATAACCTCCTCTTAGCGACATCAACAACATTGTGGCTGCAGTGCCTTCTATCGGACTTATAATTTCTTCAAATATAGAGAATTAGTTATAAATTTGAATAAAAGTTGGAATCTGTCCTGGGTACCTTCAGGAAAGGAAAGGAAAGGAAGATAAAAGTTGAGGATCGCAATTTTATGGTTGGAAGATCGATGTTACCTCCAAGAGATTTGTCTTTGAACTGGAAGTTCCTTGGCATTCTTTTTGATGCCTATGGAAAAGTTCTTCTTAATCTCTCCTTGGATAATCTATTGGGGTGACTTCGTAAAGCGACTTTAAAGCCCCAGTAAAGGTTATTTATGTTGAAAACATATCTATTGCCCAGGGTTTTTATCATCAGTTGACCTTTAGAAGAATGGCTGTTGCTAAATCGAATAGAATAGACATCCAGGTGAGGAATACAGCAAGGTCATGGTTTAGATTATCAAAAGATGTTGTTATAGCTTTCCTCCATACTGATGTCTGCGCGGGTAGCACAGTGGTATCGTCACCGTCCTCTCCACACCGGGTGGAAAAGGCCTGGGTTCGAATCCCGTCGATGACGCGAGGAACTTTAATGGGCTTTTTTCACTCCGTGGCTGAGTTAGTCGGTCTCAGGCGTAGATAGCAAGGTTTTTCTCTCCAGTAACTGGGATTTTTTCGTCCAGCAAATCGACCATGGAACATATGCAATTTACAGACACAAATACGGGTTAATGTATTTAATTATGGGAAACCCTAAAATAATAATTAGATTTTTTTCCCCTCCATACTTACGTATTTGACGGAAAACTTGGGATCACCTCGTTTAGATGGATGATCCCTCTTTTAAAGAAAGGACTACTTGAGAAATTGCAGCTCTCCTCTTCTGAATTGATAAATTATTTGGTGAACCAAGCTTCAGTGAAGAAGAATGAAATGAATGCATCAAGCAAATTCTTAAAGGATGGAACAGTGATAATCGAAAATAAGGCGTCAATGAAGAGGAGATGGAGCCGTCTGTTGCACTTCTCTTTTGATGGCAACTGTTTTTAGAATTCAGCTCAAGTGAAGTCATAGCATCGGTGGGTGAGTGACGGAACCAAGTCGCTATCCGATCATGCGTTTATTGACCTGGTTCGAACCATGTTCAATGCCCTTCCGACCCTATCAAAGACATCAAGGAGGTTTAGTTCGGATCTGCAATGTCAGGCCGGATGCAATGCGGTCGATTCGCTTACCAACATTGCTCAAAGGTGCCATCGAACACATGGTATTCGTGTTAAACGGCAAGATGCAGTGGTGAATCTTGTGGCTAACAGGTTGTCTCAAAAGGGGTGGGAGGTTCAGAAAGAATCTCGGTTCAGTATAAGAGATGGAGTGAGTAAACCTGACCTCCTGTGTGCGAGGGCTGGCTCTGTCTCTCTCTCTCTCTTGGATGCTTAAGTTGTTGGCATAGGGATGGAGCTTGAGGAAGTACATAGAATTAAAAGCCGATATTATGATCATAATGGTGACTTAAAGCAGCAGGTAAAAGACAAGTATGGAAAAGCTGACGTTTCTTAGTTGAATAATGGTCTCATACAGGGGAGTATGGTGCAAATCTTCTGCAGACCTACTCCCGAGTGTGGGACTGAGTCATTTAGATTTAGAGATAATTTCTTTGCGGGCACTGCAGGGAACGCTAAGCTGCTGGGGAGTTCATCAGCGAACGACAAAAGTTTAACAGTGATGGATAACCTAGCATGTAGATAGCGTTGTATCCTGCTTTATGTCTGTGGTTTATTCTTTTGCTGCAACGAATGAAGAAATTTGTAAAAATAAAATAAATAAATAAATACGATAGAAGAGCTCCCAACAGTTCAAAGAGCAAACAAGGAATTTCAATCCAGTGGATGGGTGGGGTTTAAGTTAATGCGTACACAAAAATACTAGGGGAGGAATGCGAGAGGCACAGTCGTCCAGTCTCGGAGCTTTCTTAAATCGAAAGATTTTCAAAGAATTTCCAGCAGTCGCCGGAATCGAGGGAGACAAGGTAGTCCAGATCGATACGCCCAGGGGTGTAGTGACGTCAAACGGCAGCACCAGCTCTTTTACGTGCACGAGCAGCTCTCGGGTTAAGGAAATGGAATTTCTCCACAGTCAGCTGCACAACCATTTTCGCTCCAGCTACACCTGGGAAGGAACACCACAGCTCGCTCACCTCGTGATAAACTCACGTGCTAATTTGCCAAACACTTCGTGTATAGGTATAGTAAGCTGTTTGTTCAATTTGAGCGACCTATTTCAAGAAAGATTTTTTTTTAAGGTTTGTTCTCAATTCCTTTCGGTGTGTAAGTGCTAAAAAGAGTTGGAAATGAATGAGACAATTGGTATCTCCCTCTCCCTCCCACACAGACACACACACACACACACACATAAAAATCCATCTCTCCTCCATTTTATTATTTCAAAATCTTTCTTGGACTCTTCCAAACAACTCTTCAACCACACCTGCACTCTTGATTTCTCCATAAATCACCAGACTGGCCTGGTTTTCCTATTGATTTGCACCATCAACATAAAGCGACTTCTATAGTTTATAGAAGAGCACTCGCCAGAACGAGAACGGACAGATAAACAGCGCAAACATGGGCGCATGCTCAATCAGCCGATTGACGGGGAAAAGCTCCGAGCGACTGTGTTCCATTAAGGCGCCTTTCATAGAAGAAATGAGTAAAAACATCGTGTTTATTCTGTTAAATACTCTGATGCAATTAAGGTTACATCAGCGTTGTTTTTTTTTTGTTTTTTTTTTACCGGTCGACTGTGGAAAAATGATCTCCGATTATGTTCAAGTGAGGGACAATTTCCGGTTAAATAATTTCAATGTTTCTTACAAGATATCCCTCAATGCTCACCCGTAGTTCTACTTCAGTTTATCGCTTATTTTAACCCTGCAGGGATGGAACTTTCTTTTTACAAACACAGTGGTGTTTTCACTGAAAAAGTGTAAGAGTTTATCTATTTTAATTTCAGAAAAACCGTTTTTTTTTGTATTTTTTTGTACTCGGCGCTTCCGATATATATTCGGATACCAATATTTCATCGGCATATCCCAAGTTACTCCTCATTTCTTAATAGGTTGCAATATTTAATAGGTTACAGTAGGTACATTTCTATTTGTCATTCGCTCTAATCTTGCGATGGTGATGCCCCAAATTGTTATAAACACGATGGCACTGTCTCTGGCAGGACACATTTTCTTTTTAATTTCTGCAAAACGTTTTCAGGTGTTTTTGATGTGAAAACATCTATGGCGACACTAGAGTAAAATCGATTGGTAACGAAATTTTCTTACGGTAACGGAAACGACCCAATTGATTGTTAACAATTTTTGCGGAAGTGAGGCGATTGACGTCACTTCCTATTAGGTGGCTGTTAGATTTTAAATGATGCAAATGACCTCACTTCCTAAATGGCGCTAACGATGCTAATTCGGTCACTAACGTTGATTCCGTAGAGTAAGTAGAGTGGATTCAGTAGAGTAGAGTTCGTACTAAGATAAGGAAATGACGTCACTTCCTAAAAGACGCAAACTCGGTTACTAATATCGATTCGGTAGAGTAAGCAGCGGGTAGTAATATTATGCAAGAATAAAATGCAGACTTTAATAAAATCTGCTTCTAAGATTTTCAACAACATCAACCTTCTAATTAGCGTAAATAAGAAAGTAAGTTTTGATCAAACTGTTCAAAAATTTAAACGGTTTTGCTGTAGTGCTGCCATAGATGTTTTCACAAAATAAAACATCTTTCGTGCGTACAGGGTACACGCCCTGCTTTATATTTTAGGTCTTTAGGTTTATATATTTGTATAACTAGTAGGAGAGTAAAAGCGAGAAACCTTGAACTATAAACAATCTCGCAATTCTAAACTTCAGCGTTGGTATTTATTAGGATCCTCGCCACTCTTCAGGAAAAATGCTTGCAAAGTTGGTGGCCCGTCACTTGACTGGTACTTTCGCTTAATTACTCTGCGAGTACCGAATATATATATATATATATATTAGGGTCACCTGGAAATTTATTTCAACTACCCATGTGTGTTGTGTCTGCAAATCTCGTCTGTTCTCTGGTCGACTTGCCTGCTTTGCTGGACGAAAAACCCTAGTTTTTTTTTTTTTTTTCGAGGGGGAAAACGTTGCTATCTAAGCCTGAGTCCGAGTAACTCAACCATGGAGTGAAAACAGTGTTGTTCACAGTGTCTTTCATGGAGAAGCAATCAATCCGAAATTGATTCACGACCTCCTGGTGTGCTCTCCTCCGGCAGAAGGCATCTCAAAGTAATATTAAGAAGCACGTTGTTGCAACTGACTCTCACAAAGACAACTTACTCCAGGGTATATGTAGTGGTTCATTACGGATGGGTGTGTGGGTGGGTGTTCCTGTTATGCGCATTTTAATCTTGTTTGTTTAATTTCTGAGGCCGGAAACAGACAGTTAAGTAATACTTTCGTAGGCCGGATATTGGCAGAGTGAAGGAAAAATGAGAGCTCGACTTCGAAGAAATGAAAGTTCAGCGCCACAAATTCATCAAAGTTAATGATCTCTTCCGCAAACAAGCGACGTAGTACAGTTCATTTCAGACATCGAGGGCGGAGAAAAGTTTCTTAAGTAAAGAAAGTTACATAAAGGAGAAAATGTTGCTAAGAATAGCATATTGAGAAGTATTCTCATTTGATGGAGTTGCTCTATATAATGGTAAAGTTCAGACAACTATTTTGACCTATATGTATATGTATATAAACGTATTTTTTGTTTCGTTTTTCTATTTCCTACCCATTAATTTTCCAAAATGAATGTTAAGATTTCACCGCTCGCCACACGTGCGGCAAATTAATGATTTGCATTGATCACCATCACGACCAAAAAGCTGTGGAATTGAGGTACCTAACAGTTATGTCCTTAAATATTAAAATCATTCTATAACTGGCCAAATAATATAAAGCGAATTTGGATATTTCTCTATGAATCACGATAATTCAGTAGTTAAAATGAAGTAACAACCCTAGAGGCAGCGCTCTAATTCCGAGAGCTGCACAGGTGTGAAAACTAAATAAAAGAATGGCAAGTTTTAAGCAGTTCATAATAAGTGAGATTGATACTAATTTGAATTCTCTGACCATGGCCCACAAACTATCCATTGTACTACCAGAAAATGAATGAAGCAGGGACGGAGCCTTCTTAACTTCCTCAACCAAATATAAATCCAGAGGTTAGATTTCATGTCGTCTTCCTCCCATAGCGGGAGTGAAATATTTCTCATTTATTTAAAATTTTTTACTTTAAACCATTTATTACGGTACTGTTATGATTCAGATTTTTCGTCCCGGACAATGGCCAAACCGACGACAGAATAGACGGAATTTACCCACACTGACCATTTGTGGCTGCTGTCCTTCGCGTGCTTTTTAAATAACCTAAAACGCTTGTCATTTCTAACAATGTCGTTTCGATGCGTTGAAAAAAGGTTCCCGCGAACAACTTTTAATGGTTTTATTTAAAAGTTCACTGTAATAAGTTTAAGATGCTGATGATAAAAGGTCTATACGCATTATTCCTTTAATAACCTTCAGCTTGAAAGGGCCAGAAAACTTTCCAGTGCGTTGATACAAGAGAAGCTTAATCACTGCTGATTTGACTTCGTAAGATCTGATTTACGTGAAACGAATACGTTTGTTCCGATGCACCACCGGAAACGCTGGTTGGACTTTACAGTAATGCGGGACGTGGAAATCCTATTGTAATCAGATTTATGGTGGTTTCATTCATTCAGCCAAAGTTCATGAAACTTTCCCTCCTTACATCCGACTGTTGAAAGCATGAGTGGATTTCGATCTTCAGCAGCTGCTTCCACTTCGGTTACTGTTCCAGACGGTGAGCTAATAGACAAGTGATCTTTCCCTCTCAGCGGAAGAAATTTTTAGGCACTTCGAAGAGTCTTATGACAGATTTAAGAAAATACTTATTAAATACTGGTGTTATAGGAATAAATCCTTTCGTAAGTGTTCATAATTCCGGAGGAAGAGTTTATTACTTTAATTTAATATAATTTAATTGGTAAACTCTTAGCAAAACGTTAGATTGTCCTAAATTAGTATTTTTCTAGTCACATGTTTTGGCTTTGTATTTTTACCAGGTGCATCCATTACTGGCATATCTTTACTCAGTATAAAATTACTCTGTATAAAATAAAAATATAAAGAAACTTTTTAAAGAATCTGTTATTCCATACCTATCAACTCAATACAAGAGCGATTATTTCCTCAGCTCTGTCTATTTATCTTGATGGTCTGAATAATCGCATTTGTATATAACGATAAAATCTAAAACTTCTATTCCGCTGACTGAGATGTTCCACAAGATGATCTGCATTCTTGGGACAGTTTCTCTAAAAGTTTCTAAACCAATGTAAATGAGCGCACCGCATTCACTTTGTTCAGCAATTCTTTTCTTTTGGCCTTCTTGTTGTTTCCTTTGGTATTATTCGAAAACCAAAGGAAACAAAAATAGATTATTACGTCATTTATTTCTGTCCTTGTGTTAAGGCAATTATGGAGATGAGTCACAGTTTGGTCTATGGTCCGTTTATTTATGTTTGCCAAATGAAAAATCCAAGTAAATCGATCAGTGCTCGGGTTACGTGGATTTTCACTTCAGTTTACAACAAAATTAAATTAATTATTATGTTTGTACGATACGAAGATTGTCGCTCTGTATCCTAAAAACTGGATCAGCGACTTAATCCACAATACCATTGTGTATTACGTCTGTTCAAATGTGTGTTCAACAGGCTGATTTGCATGTTGAGCTTCCATTGTTCAAAAATTCTGCTTCCACTGTTCAAAATCGGATGACACAGCTTCATTTCAAACGACTTTGAACATTCCACTGAGCATCAAAGTAACCGAACCAACACCTCTCCAAAAGAGTGGCAGATAACGAAGCATCGTGTCGATATAAGTCCAGAGGACTGGTGCTGAAGAGTCAGTTCAGGGGTGTGGGTCGAATTTATGACGTTGATAGCCAAAGAGATAACATCCGTAGTACTGTCCTAATCATCTGAACTTCATTAACATCGAATCTCTTCGTATTAAACTGAGGCCATTTATTATATGATTCCTTATCCAACAGCAGGAATGCAGCTGGCCATAAAATATTATGACCCACTAAATTCATTTCGCTCAGTTTAGACAAAACATGAACTGTTGAGGGGCAAATGACTCTTACCAGAAAGTATATTTTACTGAGCGAAAGGCACGCTCAGTGAGTCTTCCTGAATTATTTGGACTCGGAATAAATTATTTTCCAGTTTTCCTAGCTTTGTACCTCATTTTATCTAAGTTTTTTTACAGATGTAAAAGTAATTTGGGTAAAAGAGGGCCACCAGTACTTTCACCCTCTCGTGACTTCCGTAACTGTTTAATGGAGAGAAGTAAAGCATGAGAACTGAGAACTTTACAGATGGAGAATTTTGTTGGAGTTTCCAGTGCGATGTCCACTTAGTGCTTACTGCACTTGTCAACGTGTTTTTTACTACCTTTGTTCGTTGCTCTGTAAGCCGTTAGAAGCGGTCATACAATCCCATTAGTGTCAGGAAAGAGAAAATTCTGTGCGAGTGCGGAGTGTCTGTGAGTCGATCCTCCTCCTCCACACCGACAGTGACCTATTGATCGAGCTCAGTCCATGTTGGATTTATTAAAGAAATTGCTTAACTTGCGAAACATTTGGGGGGTGGAGGGAAGAACAGCGAAGGACGCGTAGGAACTTCAACGGGAGTGTCACTCTGAAACCTCATGTTACGGCTGTTCACGACGGAATAAATTCTAACCATATTCAACGAACTGCGGTAGAAGGGGTCGGGGTTATGTTAGTACAGCAGCGACGAGAAGAGTGCAAAGTTAGTTTCAGGTGGAAGTAGTTAATCAACTCACTCAAGTGACATTCCCAAGAAAGAGTGCTCAATGGCTGACCTCTGTACGCACGGAGTTTGTTGAATATCGCAGCGAGTTTTCACATGCGCCGTGCGTCGATCTAGCCTTAAAACACCATGGTCACCACATCATTTTTCATTTTATTTTTTCTTTCCCAGTGCTCAGAAGCCCCCCACAGGAACCATTTTCCGTGATCTCGCGCAGCTGGTTCTGTTCTTAGCATGGAATATGCGGAATTCAATGTGATGCATCTCTCTGTACTGAATTTTAGTCTTTTCGTGGCCAACTTGAATATGCCTCTTCGTAGTATCTCATTGTCATTCAAAAGAGTAAATGGAAAACAAGAGGAAGCAGAGAGAGAGAGATATGAAGGAAAGGAGCAACATGAATTAGTCATGAGGAGGGAGCAAAATAAAAAACTCCATTTAAAAAACACCCTGCTAACATCACTAAACGATGCTAAATTAGTGTTTTAAATTGTCTGAGAGAGCGAGCGAATTAAACTGGTTCTGCACGTTTATCGCCACAGCCAGTTAATTCTAGGAGATAGCCCCTTTCAATTAAAAGACATACCATCACCGCCGAAGTCCCTGTTATTAAGAATTTTGAAAACTTTGAGAGAAATCTGAAACTTTCCTTTCAAACTGAAAATATGCTTTGGATACAGACAGCAATAAGTGAAGCGCAGTTATTTTCATTAGCAAAAACAAAATTTACGCCATTACTACTGATTGAAAGTATTGACCAGAATTTTCTTCGACCATTTTCGAACTGCAGGCGCATGACTCAACCAATATGTCAACTGCTGATTAGCTGCCTTTTCCAAAAAAAATACGTAATGTGGACAATAAAGACCCGGAATACTGTCTGTGAGTTGTTATACTCGTACGTTGTATTGAGAAAACAGACTGAGAGCCACTGCATTTAATTTGTATTTAAAAAATCTTTCCGCTATAAACATTATAACGCAACCAAAGGGAGAGAGATTTAACACTGATCCGATCCCCTGGGTAAATATCTACCCAGATCAAATTACAACTAATAAATTCTATAATTTTTACTCTACTTACATAGCTGAAACTCGCTATAGTTGGAGCCAGAACTGTTTTCTTGAATTTTCCCACTTCAATTTTCAAAATCTTCTATTGAATTTCACGAAATTTACAAAAATGTGACATCAAGTGTGCATTAAACCCACCTAATTTGCCTATGGCTTATGAAACATGACACTTGATTCGTTCGTTTCTTTTGGAGGGGGAGTTTCTCTTTACAGAGCGAAATTGTTTTCGTGGCGCGGAGCGTGAGAAAACCGTTGGCTACGTCACACCGTCGCCCGTAAAGTTACGTCGAATATTGAAGGGAAGGGAAGGGAAGGTAGGTAAATACTTTTAGTTGAGTAGCAGTGTTTTTGAAAGGCGAACAGATCGTATTTCCTTTCTTCAACGTGTATTGCTCCTACGAACAGAAGATCAAGGAAATTCATCTGTTGTAAACCGGACAAAACTGTAAAACTGATAACACTGCAAAGCGCATTTTATGAAAACAAAAAAGTTTGCTTTATTGTAATTATTTTTAGTAAACAATATCGGAACAGCAGTTTCCTGGGTTTGATCTTGTAACGAAATTTCGAGAAAGTATTTATTTATAGTTGCGTTATAAAGTTCGAAAACTTGTGCATAAAAGGAAAGAAAAAAATCATCCGCTATGAATAACGTTCTTTCTTGAACTGTGTATTCTTCACAAAACTGCAATATTTATAACAATTCAAAGCTAACAGATTACGACTAACGGCTGCTCAAAACCTATTGTTAGAAGATATTTGCTTGTTACGCTTTGATGTCATCACAAAGGGAGAAATTCATATTTAGTACAGAAGCGGAATAAATTCACTATCCACGGTCATAAAGCTGTTCTAGCTGCAATAAACAGATAACCCCGCTCAAAAAATATATTTTCTCCCCATCACTTCTCTTGTTTTTCTGTGATTTTTGGCAGATGGGTCGCTGACTGCTAAATGCGGTCGGTGACCGGTGACCGCATTTAGCAGTCTCCCTCCTTGTGGTCAAAGATCCCGAAATAGAGAGAGAGAGGTCATCCCGGAATATAAATGGAATTTGTTTGTCGGAATGCTGCCCACCAATTATCACTCTTTTAGTGACCTTCTAATGTAGGTTGTGTTCAAATAATACACTTTGCCAAAATTCGAAATTGCTACATCAATTAGGAGCACAAACCGTTTCCCCCAACATAACGAATTACTTTATAGGTATAATAAAGGACGACTACTGATGATTTTTACTGACTGGAAGGAACTGTCCGCAATAAAACATCTGTACAAGGGCGCTCACTCAAAAGAAGCTATTTGCATTCAGGGACAAGCTATACAGCGATTTTTGAAATGCATAATGCAATTCACTCGCTAATATTTCCAGAGGGATTGTTCAAACTATTGTTCCTGAAAATAATTACGAAAAAGCTAATCGGCTTCACTGTAGGACTTAGGCGTCCTACGTTGAAGCTGACTTATTAGCATCTGTTGTGAAACTGAATTCAAGCATCGAAACATATGACTCTTTGTGCTGAATATTTCGGGCGTGTGTTCACAATGAACAATTTTTGATGGTATCGAGGAAATATCTGATTTAGTCCTCTAAAAACAATTACAATAAAGCCAACTTTTTTTTTTTGAAAAAAAAAAAGTTGGCTTTATTGTAATTGCGCATTGTGGTGATCAGTTTTTCCTTCTGTTTTCCTTCCGTTTCCAGTATGGCTTCCAATAGATGAATTTCCTTGATATTTTGTTAGTAGATACAATACATACTGAAGAGAAGAAAAGATATTTTTGTTTTTCAAAAATTCGTTGCAATTCTTTCGTACAACAATTACGAAAACCAGTAAAGCAAACTGTTGTGAGAGAGCCATGCGGGAGAGCTATGCAAATTAGTGTAATGATGCTCAACTGTTTGTTTTCCACGAAAATCGTTTACATTTTTACGTTCTCCTTGGATCACCTTGGTAACGCTAATTGACGTAAGCTCGATCAGTCAATTATCTCTCCGCTTGCGTTGATTCGTTTTAGCCAGAGGCGTCCAGATGACGCGCGAATTTTTGAACTAATGATATAACTCGTTTTATTTTCAAAGCTTGGATCTTGTTTTGCCGACATCAAAATTTAGTAAATTGAAATGTGATCGTACATTTTTGCTGTTTTAGAGTAAATTAATAGTTTTTGCTGAGCGCTAAAGGTAGGAAATCAAAGAATATACTTCTGTTTATGTATATTGGGAGTTTCAATTTTGTAAATTGAGTAGAAATTATGGAAATTACTTGTTTTTTTCAGGAGGGGCAACTTTCAAGTTAGGGTTAAAGTAGAGTTAAAAAAAAGGTGGACTGGTTCGGGGTTAAGTTCGAATACGGCTCGACTGACAACGTGTCCATAGAGGTATTCACTAACAAATCTGCAGTTTAGAGGAGAAAAAATCTAATGTCAACTGCGTGGGGGGAGGAGGAAAATTGTATGCTTTCGCCTGAAATCAGTAAGGATTTTAAGAATTTCTTCAGCTCCTAACGGGATCTCAGAAAAGGTTATGATGAGTTTAGATTATAACCATTACAGAATATGATAAGGTTTCAGATTTTAATCCTGGTATATAAAGGTTTGTCCATCGGAATGCCATATTCGAATAGAAAGGAATTTTCTGTATCTGAATTGATGAGTTCCCGACCATATTGCAGCATCCTAATAACATTTCGTCGGAACATCGTTGTATATGCTTTGTGAGGACCACTGCATTGTGTTTCTTGACTAATCAATACAAATTCCGTTGTGAGAATGGAAACAGAATGATTATTCAGTCTCCATTCTCGCATCATAATCTGCTTCTTTCCATCATTTTGATTTACTGAACCTCTGAGTTTTTGAATTTCGTGCGCAATATGTGCAACATATTACTAATAAAATGGTTGAATCAATTAAAAACAGAGTCGGCATCCAAACTCGTAAGACTTTCTTTTCAATCCAAACCGTGGTTAAAATCTCATCTAAAACCATACTTTAAAAGGAAACAAAAATGCCACAGGCAGTGGAAGAAGTATGGCACTTCATCAACATACATAAAGTATAAAAAGAGCAGAGCACTGTTTCAGCTCAAAAAAATTCAAGCGTACAAAAATTATTTTATGTTCAGACTCAAGCATAATAAAAGGGCACTTTCTTGAAAAACAAGAGCTACCTTGCAGCATGACCAGACTTTGAAATGGATAAAATTCAATACGAAAACATGCAATTTTGACATCTGCACTGAAGATATGCAAAGCAGATTTAAAGAATTAAATTCTTATAAACACACAAAAAAGCGTGCAACATTAAATGCTTCCTAGTCAAGCCCTGCTAATCAATCAACTTGTAAATAAGAATACAGTTCAGAAAATTATTAACCAATTACGAATTGATAGCAGTGAAGGCCCTGGCGGCATCCCTAGTTTTATTATTAAAATGTCCAGTGTATTCATCGTTGATTCTTTAGTTCATATTATTTCCAGGTGCATCTCCCAGCCATTCCTTCCAAGACCAGTAATAACCTTACAAAAATTATTATTATTTTAGGGTTGGCCGTAATTAAATAAATTAACCCGTATTTGTGTCTGTAAATTGCGTATGTTCTATGGTCGATTTGCCTGTTTTGCTGGACGAAAAAAACCCAGTTACTGGGGAGAAAAACCTTGCAATCTACGCCTGAGACCGACTAACTCAGCCACGGAGTGAAAAAAGCCCATTAAAGTTCCTCGCGTCATCGACGGGATTCGAACCCAGGCCTTTTCCACCCGGTGTGGGGAAAACGATGACGATACCACTGTGCAGACTGTAATAACCGTACAGGCTATCGTCCAATTGCTGTATCGTCAATAATCGCTAAAATTATTGATAAGATCATGCTGCCATATCTTCATATCTTCACTCCCATATGCGATCTTCGCTAATGCACCTGTCAACATGCATTTTGGTCCTAGAGGGCGCTCCACAACAACAAGCCTAGCTGACACCATTGTGAGCATCCAAACTGAGTTTCATTATAAAGCACAATGCGATGTCTTTTATTTAGACATCAAAGGGCTTTCGACAACATTGATCACAAGAAAGCCATTGAACTACTAAAAAACCATTTCAACCATTTCCTCATTGACACAATGGTTATATCCTATCTACAGTACAGCCTAAATCACAGAAATTTCATCTTTCCCACTAATACCGATAATATTCTCGTCACAACCACAACAGGCATTCCTCAAGGAGGTGTTCTCTCCAGTACTATATTTTCAGCATCTCTACAACCACTTCTACAAGAAAATCCAAATCTGCTGGCTTATGCCAATGATTTAAAGTTGTTTATTATTTACAAATCCTGTGATGACATTTTCAAGGTTAGCCATGATGCGAATTTACAGATGTGCCGAATCATCGAGTATCTGAAGAATCTCAATCTGACTATAAATGCAAACAAATGTGTTCAATTAACTTATTCCTTACAGAAACAACCAAACCACATAGAAATTAAAATTGCAGATGTTTCAGTTCCAAATGTATATTTAAGAATTTCCTCAGATCCTGACGGGATCTCAGAAAAGGTTATGATGAGTTTAGATTATAACCATTATAGTATATGATAAGGTTTCAGATTTTGTTTAAAGGTTTGTCCATCGGAATGCCATATTCGAATAGATAGGAATTTTTAATTCTCTTTCCTTTAATTCTCACTATGTATATGTTGCTAAAAAAATTCAAAAAGCAAAATGGCTAATAAAGCAAGAAACAGCAGCGATTCAAGATAGAAAAGCAGTCATAAACCACGTTCAGAGATGCATTTTTCCCATTCTGTCTTATGGCTCCGAAATCTGGTCTGGTGCTCCTCAAGTTACCGTCAAGAAATTCCTTTCCCTAGAGTATTGGGTTCTTAGATGGCTGAACAATAAACTTCATTTTCCCCATACAATATCCAGGCAACAGCTTTATAAAAACTTAAAAACAAAGCCTCTGCAACAGATGATCAAGGAGTCTGGAGTCATACTTCTTAGAAAGTTAATTACATCTGCAACCGAGTCACCAAACCTAGTCAACATAATAGCTCCCACCAACAGAGAAAACTCAAGAAACCAACAACATTTCAAATCCAAACTCTCCAGACTAAAACAAATGGACAGGATGTTCCCCAGTGCATCCCTTCACCTCATAAATTATCACGACCTTTATTGCTAGAGGTTGCTTAACTCTGAAGCCTACAGGAGTCTCATTTCCAATCAAATGGTGAGAAATAAAAACAGCTACCTGCCTGCAACCCAGTAACTGCATCCGAGAGCCAAATGTGATGTTCAGCAATATATATTTTTGATCATTATAATTCATATTCGTTGTTAATGTATAAATAGAATATGCTATGTATTTGTTTTTATATTTGTCTCCCCTGTACTGAGTTTATGCCCCTAGCCTAGTGCTGTGATGGGCTTGCTCTATTTGCAATAAATGGATATTTATTTACTTATTCATATTCATGACGAGAACTGCACTCTGTATAACCCCCCGAAATACATAAGATCAATGAAAGGATGTTTACCTTGGAAGAGATCTTTGGAGATTTCTCCAAAAATATTGCTTCGTATACAGAGAGGGAAGTTTATGTGTGTGTGTGCGTGTGGTCAATTGCACGAAATAATCAAAAAGATTCACTGGATTCGCATGAAGAGCTAGAAGGTGGGACGATGGAAAGGGCGAGCACTGGAATGCTATGGCCACACAGGCCTCTGAATTCACATTCACATTCCTCCGTGACTACTTCCATCTGCAGAATTCCGTTATTCTGACAAAGAAGGAAAACCAAGAAATTGTTTTCAGGAGGATCGAACCAGCTGAGTTCAGGGTATATCCGGGTTACTTGCCAATGGGTGTAATCTGAACAGGACTTTATTGAGATGGACAAGACGAGTGTTTTGTTCACCTCATACGGCCGATTTACAACTGAGCGAGTAGGTCTGGGTTTGGGATTTGGTTATAATGGCGAAAATAAAAAAAAAAAAATTAAAAAAATAACCCGACGGTTATAATGCGTCAGTAAAAATTTAAATTTCAAAAGAATATTCAGATTTTTTTACCTTTAAAAGGTTATCTCGTCAATAAGTAAATATATGTACTGTGCATATGTAGATAAATAAATAAAAAGCAGAATAAGAGTAAAAATAAATTTCCAATTTTATATATGTCTATACATATTAATACCTTGTAAAAATTAATATCTGACTGAATGTATATGGTGGTTAAAAGGTTAAGACGCATTTCTAAATGTTTGCTTGTACATTCAGTAAAAATATGCTTCACAGATAAAATGATGCCACATTGCTCCGATTGGAGGGTCATCAGCCCTCAGCAGAAAGGAGATGTCAGATGACCTAGTCCTATGGGAGTCGCACTAGAACAACTTCCTGTTTACCACCCCTGCGCAGAGTACACTGCCACAGATGGATTACAGGCTTAATCTGATCCAGTCTGTCTCTAACCTGCTGTTGCCACGAATCTTGCCACTGAGAAATCATCTTATTAAGGAATATTTGCCTATCGTCCGTCTAGGAGACTGGCAGGTCAAGATTACTGGTCAGCAGATTTGGCCGCAGTCAGCCAAATCGATTCCTCTAATCCCGATATGGTTGCGGATCCAGTAGACGCGAATATCGAATCGATCTTCATAGAGAGAGTATATCATCCGTTGAATCCAGAGCAGGTTGAATGAGTAGTGAGTCTCATCGCTGATAGAGCCTGCAGTGCACCAAGGACTTGGTGTATATAATAAACCTCTGATATTGGCAACTTCTTATGTGATCCATAGCATCCAGCTCTGCAGCCTTTATACCGCTCAGATACAGTGTTAACCGGAAAAAAAACAGCAGCAAATCCCACGTGCAATTCTGAATTCGAGCCGTCTGTGTAAACTCTCAAGAAGGTCAGAATGTTCAGCGCAGTTTTCTGAATAGAGCCGAAGGTACAAGAAAAGTGAGGTATCAGACTTAACCTAATTCTTAAGGTAGACATCAGATGCTGGTATTTGAGAATGCCAGGGTGGAATGGTTTGCTCTGGTGATCGAGCAACCTTGCCTACTCTGATAGTAATCGCTATGAATAACTCTTGAGCACTAATACCGAATGGACGGTTGGTAGTCCAACGTGTGTTGTAAAGATTTTCCCATAGTAGATCAGAAACGGATATCCACGTGTGGTGGTCTGGCATAGAGTTCAGATTAAAGGCATACATGTAGAGACAATTGTTTTCATCAACGTGATAAGGGCGCTTTGACATATAAACTTTGGATGGGTGATGTTCTGAATGCATCAGTAGCAGTACGAATAGCCTGGTGGTGAATAGGATCAAGCCACAGAAGGACGCTCTTCCTGGCAGAAGAATATACCCGAGACTCGGAATCCAATTTTGAGCGTACAATTTTACGATACAGACGGAGCAAATTGTGTCTGTCTGCACACAAAGAAGTAGAGGAGAGAGCACGGAGAATATTCAGCATTCTCATGCACTTTGTGCGTAGCTGACGAATGTATTGGAGGAATGTCAGCTTTTTGTCAAATATGAGTCCCAAGAATTTCGTCTTTTACTTTTGGCATGCCCTTATGCAGGTGCTCTCCTTTGCAATCAATGCTTGTCGGTTTTGTCGTTTTTAATGATGTCTTTTCCACCTTGTGTAGGGAGCACCGCGATTCTACCAACTGTGCTGTCCACGAAGGTTCGAAGCAGGTGCCAAAGTGGTGTGTTATGGCTTGGCCCCTAACCCTGCAAGTTTCCCGGTTTTGAATTTTTAGGGGTCGCAGCGCACCTTTGCTTGTTGTTTGTTTGTTGTTTGCTATTTGGTTTTTAGGAGCATTAGCAACTAGGACCATATTGCTCCGGGGATATGCGGTGATCATTCCCTAAATTTTTCGCATCCTCCGTATTTGGTGGTCACGGGCTCGAACCCATGACGTTTGCACTTGCGGGATTCGAATTATGTAACTCTGGAAAAATGGTATAGCCGTTGCATCCTGGTCATGCTAATTTTGGTTCTTATGAGTAGCAGAGTTGGTAGAAACGCCTTCCTCCCTATACCGAGTAGAAGAGACCTGAGTTCGAGTCCCAACTCTGCTACTCATCTATTTTCCATCCCGTCGATGACGTGAGGAATTTGTATGGATCGTTTTCACAACGTGGCTGAGTTAATCGATCTCAAGAATGATTTGGTTTTTTTTTTGTTTTTTTCCGGAAACTGGTGTTTTTTGTCCAGCAAACAGAAAATCGACTACAGAACACACGAGATTTGCATTAAGGTCGCAATATGACCTTGGTCGCTGATGATTCAAAACCCTATAAAAACAACGATAACAACAATTCTAATTAGGATTACCATCAGCATCACTGGGAGGATCCCCTCTCACCGTATACAGCTGCTTTGTACGGAAACTCAATGGGAGTCAGATTAGTGAAGCGAGAAATCGACGCACATATAAAACGGCTTAACAGTGTTTTAGACTCCAAAGTTCTATATAACTAGACATCCAAGAGGAAATCTGATTGATGGTGCAATGGTCATAATAGAATGAGTAGTAATCAAAAGATTTTCACAATGAAAATAATCAAACTATTTTCCATAACCGAAATAATCGATTATAACTTCTCGATTATGCCCATCACTAGACTGAGGTGTTAAAGAGGTTGGATTTTGGCAATTTTTCCCTCCTGAGTGAAACATGAACCAGTGGGAGGGGGTGGGTACGATTATAAAATATCGAGGAATAAGTAGATTGTTTATCGTGAATTTTATCTGGGGGCGGTGGGTTGTCGAATACTTGAATAAGTTGTTCCCTAATTCCAGATTCTTCTAATTTAATCCGAATAAGATTAAATCAATTTTGATTTAAACTTCATCAGGCAGAAATTCTAGTTTAAATCAGAATTAGATGATTACTTTCTGAGAATGAGAATAATATGAATATTCTGATTTGTTTTATTTTTATTTAAATCTAGTTTTAATTTTTATAATGATTATTATTATTTATTTATTTATTTTTGGCTGACGCAGAAAAAGTTCACTTCCTTGCATTATTTAGTCTTAATAACAATAAACAAAGAACTTCATTTCTGTGTCCTTAAATTCCAAATGGAGGAACTGCCAGTCTGTTCATGTCGCGAATGGACGGCCATTTAAAGTAATCCCTCCAAACTTCAGCAGTACAATCCTCCCTCTGTTTGCATTCTTATTTGAAAGCCACACTTTTGTTAATTTCGGCCACAGATAGATCTAAAATCGAATCGATCATGCCAGTGAAAGAGGTTTTGTGACTTTTCTTTTTTTATAAAATTAAGTAACATTTGCTGAAGAGAGAATAATCCTCGAAGTACTGAAGAGTTCTTGGTAGAGCTGGTGTTTCCTGCAACAGTGTTCTCGAACGCTGAATCAGGAATTACTTCTTTACCTCCGCACACTTCAAACCTCTTGCAACACAGCCTTCGAGAATGGAAACATTCTCTTAGGAACAGCGTGCGTGGGTGCTCGGAAATCCACAGACCACCGCATTAATATTTCACACGCGAGGTCACCGATGCGCATCGCCACTCCATAGATGCAATATTTTGACCTAAATGATTGCTGACTTTCGCACTCACTTTGCCCAAGGAAAGGAAGCTCGGAGCGTTCAAAAGAAATAGGAGGCGGAGTTGGCCAAAAAGCAGCAAAATCGCGAAACGGAAATAAACTTTGAAACAAAATATGGAAATTATTTCTATTTTTAAAAGCTTAAAAGTTATTAAAATATTTATATTTTCATAAGCAGAGTAGTCCGTTTACAAGTTAAATATTCATGTAATCTACGTGCTCAGCCGTTTAGCAATTCAGTATACGTAAAGGTCACGCGCAAAACTTTTATACTGAAGACAGCAACTCTTACTTTCTACCCAAAAGCGAAGTTTCTGAATTCTCGTAAATGTTCAACTTGCACACAGCTAATGACTTCTTTTGCTTTATGACTAACAAGATCGAAATGGCGAAAAGCACTACTAAGTGTATGGCTAAAACCAGGAATGGCATCGTGTTTTTTCTTCTACCTTTGCAGCCTCTTTGCAAATCGGTGTATTGCACAAGAAAAGGGTAATCTTTATGATATTTTCAAAAATTCTTTTAGGTTTCTGATTCAAAATTTAAAACGTTTAAAAAATGTATGATCAACTCGTGGACGCCTGTAATTTTCCTTCAAATTGAATAAACCATTCTTTAATGTCGAAAGGACGAATTGTTTGAATGGCACAAACACTTTTCTGAAGAGTAAGCGTACTAACGAACGGTCCAGCCCTCAAAACAGAGCTCCTGATGTACACGCTGGAACTTGTTCATAAGACTGGGGATAGATAAAGACACCGTTTGTTAAATTTTAACCACAAATCTTCAAATGAGGAAGTAAACAAAAAGATAGTGAGAAAACTGGATCATTTCATAACATCCGTCTGTTCTTCCGATTTGCCTCCCCCCATTTCATGGCTTAGAATTACCTTCACTGAAATGGACATATATCAGGGCTTTGGAAGAAGTCCATCAGTGTGTCCAACAAATATATAGAGAAATAAAGTGGCCCAATAAATCACAATGTCTTATAATGGGCGATTTTCATATTCCAGATATTGACTAGAACGTGGCGTGAGTTGGTCATTTGCACAATAGTATGAGTTTTGTGGATTTATTGGATGAATGTTTCTACAAGAGCATGTTAGAGAGGCAAGAAGAGAGAATAACTCTCTTGGTCTGATTATTAGCAGTGCTTCTTCATTCATTAAGAAGCTGCTAATGAAAGAACCATTATCACAGATGGCAGTAATCATAGTGTATTGATGTGGTATTCACTTAAAGATGTAACTGTCATCAAGGGTAAAGGGAAGAGTGTTTGCTTTCGTAAAGCAGACTAGAGTGGTCTCAGACAGTTTTTAAATTCTGTTCTGTACCAATAACAAATTCTGAATGGCAAGCATTCAGGAAAATAATTTTAGAAGCTACTAGTCTTTCATACTAACTAAGAAATGCAGTTCAAGGCTTAGCCTTAAATAGATATCAGACCAACTAATGAGACTTGTGGCAGAGAAAAAAAATGCATGGGATGCATGTAAACTATCAAGTGATGGAGAAGACTATGCCAGATCTAAACAAGTCTTCAATCAGTGACTTGATTGCAGACTAGTTTAGGCAAGCCAATGCAGATTATGAGAAATCTTTGGTAAAGGATTCAAAGAAAAACAGCAAAGACTTCTTTATTTATATAATCAGTATGAAGAAAAGGGATTAATCACATTGGCTCGCTTGATATAGATTGTTTAACTGTTGATGATCCTGCTTAGGGTACTGAAAAACTGAATAGCTATTTTGCATCTACATTCACGCATGAGGAATTCCTTAGGAAAGTGTGTGACAAGAGTTTATCAAACTCTAACAAGAAACTGAATGATTTTATAATAACAGAGAGAAAATTGGAAAAGATATTGTTGAAGTTAAACATAAGGTACTGGGGTGGATGAGATCTATCAAATTATAATAAGGGAGGCAGCGAAGGAAGTATACAAACCCGTAGCCATAATTTTGAGAGCATCTTTGGAATCAAGGCCGTTCCCTGTGGAATGGAGATGTGCTAATGTTAACTCCAATTCACCAAGGGGGGATCAAAGGATGACATAAGTAATTACGAAACTGTTTGCTTAACTTCTGTTCCAGGGAAAATAATGAAGAATCACTGGTTAAAGAAGTAGTGCAGGACCATCCAGATAGGAGTGCTGTTATACTTCAGTCACAGCACGAGTTCGTTAAGGGGAGATCTAATCAATTTGATTGGATACTGTAATGCAGTAACAAAGGAACTGGATGCAAAAAATGATTTTGATATCATATACTTGGATTTCGGCAAAGATTTTGATAGTGTTGCACACAAAAGTCTGCTGAACAAATTGAAGAATTGTGACATTGGGGACAAGTTACGGCTATGGATAAAGGGATGACTGAGTCGGACAAGACGGAGAGTGATTATCAATGGACACTGTTCTTCGTGGACTAATAACCTAGTGAATAGAACAGTTGGTAGAATCGCTGTTTTCCCAACACCGGGTAGTAAACACCTGAGTTCGAGTTCTGCCGATGATGTGAGGAATTTTTATGGGTCTTTTTCCCAACATGGCTGAGTAAGTCGGCCTCAGGCGAGGGTAGAATGTTTTTTTCCTTCCAGAAACTCGAGGGTTTATATCCAGCAAACAGAAAATCTACCACAGAACCCACGCAATTTTTACAGACAGTATATATGGAGCATTGTGGCCTTAGCTGCTCATGCCCCAAAAATCGTATAGCAACAACAACAACAACAACAACAACGTGGACTAATGTTCTTAGTCCACGAAATGGAGTCCCTCAATGTTCAATGCTGAGTCCATTGTTGTTTTCAATATTTATTAGTGTTATTGATGAAGGCATATGAGGCTTAATGTCTAAATTTACAGATGATACAAAAGTGCAGAGTAATTAATGATGGTAGGGACGATACGGCAACAAGATCTAGAAAAATTAAATCGGTTGAGTGAGAGATGGCAATTTAAGTTTAACATTAACCAATGAAAGATAGTGCATATCGTTATCAGTAATCCCAGATTAAAGTGTGTAGTACTACACTGAGGTTAGCGAAAAATGAAAAGGAAGGGAGGAATTTTGCAGTCAAATAGGAAGTTCTCTGTGCAGTGCAGGCAAGCTCATGAAGTTTTGTCCATGATATACAGGAATTTTTCTAGCAGGATAAGAAGGTGATTATCCCATTGTATAAGGCAATGGCTAGGCCACATCTTGAGTACTACATACACATCTGAAGGCCTCATTTTAGGTAGGATGTACAACTGCTGGAACGAGTACAGTGAAGAGCAACGCGATTGATAAGGAAACAAAGGATTTTTCTTACCGAAGAAGGCTTAAGTATTGCAGTTTGCAGCATCTGAAGTCTAGGCACTGCGAGGCTACCTGATGGAGGTGTTTAAGGCATTGAATGACTTGAGCTAATTCAATGCTGATGAGATGAGGCATAAATTCCAATTGAGGAAGAATGCTTGCAGAATAGATGAGGAAGTTTGCCTTCAGCACACTGTCTTCAAACTTCAGTCAACTGATGGTTGATTGCTGGAACAGTTTCCATCCTTTGTTGTGGAGTGGATAGTTGAATAAATTCAAAGAAGACTATGCAAACTATTGGAGGGGATGGATTTTTTTTCTTTGCTTTTTGAGTGATACTGTATAAGCTTGTTTTCTTGTATTACTTTCCACTACCGATATTAATACTAATATCAGTGCTATAATAAACAGGTTCCACAAATTTTTCCAGTAGTTTCAGGAGTGGTGCTACCCAAGAGAATTTCGCTGAAAAGGACAAAAGCAAATAATCGGTAAGTTCATTTTTAACTTACTTATAAAGTCACTGCTAGAACTTACTAGTTACACCTCGTATTTATGATTATTGTAGAAACCAAGGGAAACTTTATTATTTTAGCTTACGGAAATATAAACCAGTGTCGACTCCAGAACGCTTTGTTTTTAAAAACAAAACTGACTCGTGATTTCATGAATAATATACACTAAAATATATATTTTTAATGTTTGAGTAGCACTGAGATGTTCGGACCCTGTTAAAGACAGAGGTTACAATTCTTACAGAAGGATACTATAATGTGTGCGCTTCACATTATTAAAATGTGATCTCTAAACTGTTTTCTTTATTTTTTAATGTTTAAATTATTTTGACAATATATTACAAATAACTGAACAGCGGTTTACAGGAATTTTAACCATCTATGTTTTTTAGTGTGTCGACAAACTCTACCAAGTGTTCTGTTATCCCAGTTTATGCGAGAAAAAAAATTAAAATGCACAGTTGTTTGTCATTCAGCCAAACATGAATAGAAAATAAGAAAAGAATTATGTATATTATATTCTCATCCGCGGTGCAACGAGAAAACTATTTCATCCATCTCCGGAAGATTCCACAAAGGGTTTTTCCTCTGAGTGCACATTCCTGAAAATAAACCTTTCACTCAATGATACTAACAACAACACGCCAACGCAAAGAACCGCAGTAAGCCTTAACCATGAGAATCTCCAGGAATGAATGGAATTCCATTCACACTTAAAATGCTTGAGAACGCCTCAGTCACTTACCCAGTTATTTTCTTACATGAAAGCAATTAACATATTGATTCCTTAGATTTCTCTAAGATGATGAATGACTACTTTACGATTCCACGTACGATTCGCACGTTAAAAAGATAACTTCATTGAAGAAAAACACGATATCTTGTCGCTCAGCAGTGAGATATTCGCGAAGCATTTAGAAACTCATTAAATTAGGAATGAGAAGTAAATGTTTTTATAGGCTTTGCCTTCATTTAAGTACGATCTCATTTATATCTACATTTGGGCTGGACTCAGCGTAACCTTTTTGATTTTTCATCAGCTTATTCATAAAAAATATGTTTATTTTTCCTTCGTTATGTCCTCACAATTAGCAGACTGGTTGAAATAGATGTTCTTGAGTCCTGGATTCGACACCCATTCTTGAGGGGGGGGGGGATAACTTTAATATCTTTTTCCATACTACAGTAGAAATTCATTTGTCTGGCGGACCGAGATTGATGGTCTCTTCCTTAAAAACGCTGGTTTTCATCAATAACATAGAAAACATACTTAACATACGTATACCTCATGGTCTTAAAGAACTGGGAGCAAAAATCTAAAACAACTATCACCGGTTCTTTGTTGTTTTAGAGCACGCCTCCGAACAGCAGTGAATACGAGAATTTAAATTATGTACAGTGGAAACAAACTGTACCCTCACTGGTGGTACGTTGGTTATAATCACCGACTTCCACCACCGAGTGCAAAAGGTGCCGGTATGAATCCCTTGACGCAAGGATTGGGTTTTTCACAACATGACTCAGTTATTTCTTCCACTTCCCCCATAAACTTTGGTTTTATGTCCAGAAACACAGGCAAATTATGGGATAAGGTTATTAGCATCAGTTGAGATATATTGATGCAAGAAAGCAAGCTTAAACAGCATCAATCGAAAAAAAACAGAAAAAAAAAATTCCCATTTAGCATTAGCATTAGCATTAGTAGAGGCATTTGATGCAAGAAAGCAAGCTTATGCAGCATCAGCCAAAAAAAAAAAAAAAAAAAACCCACTTCCACTTCACCCCTCTGTTCGTTCAAAATACCTGTCCAGCTGAGCCTTAAACTTATTTAGACTATCAACCTCCACCACAAGGGATGGAAGTCTGTTCCACCAACCAACCACCCGCTGGCTAAAGGCAAATTTCCGCACGTCTATCCTACATCTGTCTTTCCTCAATTTGAATTTATGCCCTCTCAGGTGATTTTTCTGAGCTAGAGGAAGACTCCCATCAGCATTGAGCATGCTTAAACCATTCAAGGCTTTATACACCTCTATCAGATCACCTCGCTGGTGCCTAGTCTCCAGACACTGTAATTTGCAAAACTTAAGCCTTTCTTCGTAAGAGCACCCCTTTGTTCCATTCACTAATCTTGTTGCCCTTCTCTGTACTCGTTCCAGCAGCTCTACATCCTTCTTGAAATGAGGCCTCCAGACCTGTATACAGTACTCTAGGTGTGGCCTGACCATTGCCTTATACAATGGAATAATCACCTCCTTATCCCTGCTGGAAAAATTCCTGTATATCATTGACAATACTCCATGAGCTACCCTTGCAGCCCGTCTGCACTGCTCGGAGAACTTCATATCTGCCTGCACAACCACCCGCAAGTCCCTTTCATTCTCTACCACTGTCAGTGTAGTACCACAGAGTTGATACGTTGCTCTGGGGTTGCTGTTTCCCATGTGTAGTACTTTACATTTGTCAATGTTAAACTTCATTTGCCACCTCTCAGCCCATCTGCTCAACCTTTCCAGATCCTGTTGCAGCAGCATAGTGTCAGTAGTGTCCTTGACAACCCTGCCAACCTTTGTATCGTATGCAAACTTGGACATTAAGCTTGATATACCATCATCAATATCATTTATAAATACAGAAAACAATAATGGACCCAACACTGAGCCCTGAGGGACTCCACTAATAACATTAGTCCACGATGAGCAGTGTCCATTGATTACCACTCTCTGTCTTCTCCCCCTCAACCACCCCTTTATCCATAGCAGCAATTTGCCTCCAATGTCACACTGCTCCAATTTGTGTAGCAGTCTTCCATGTGCAACAGTATCAAAAGCCTTTCTAAGATCCAAGTATATAATATCAAAGTTATTCCCTGCATCCAGTTCTTTTGTGACTGCATCATAGTATCCAATCAAGATGGTCAGGCAAGACTTCCCCTTAACAAAACCATGCTGTGTCTGAGCTATAACTGAAGTCTTGTCTAAATGATCCTGCAGTGCTTCTTTAACCAGTGCCTCCATTAATTTTCCTGGAACAGAAGTTAAGCTTACAGGTCTATAATTACTTGTGTCAGCCTTTGATCCTCCTTTGTGAATTCGGGTCGCATTTGCACATTTCCAGTCTATGGGTACCTCCCCTGAGTCCAAGGAAGCTCTCATAATTATGGCTAAGGGTTTGCTTACTTCCTTTGCTGCCTCCTTTAATATAACTGGATAGATCCCATCCACCCCGGGTGCCTTTCTTGTGTTTATCTTCAACAGTTTCTCCTCCACTTTACTCCCAGTTATTTCAAGATTCTGTAGCTTACTGCTAGAGTTGAATACACCTCTGGCATTCCCCTTGCTGAATAACTCCTCATGTGTGAATGTCGATGCAAAATATTCATTTAGTTTGTTAGCTACCTGAGCAGGATCATCAACAGTTGACCCATCAATATCAAGTGGACCAATCTGATTCATCCCCTTCCTTCTAGAGTTTACATAAGTAAAGAACTCTTTGCTGTTTTTCTTTGCATCCCTTGCCAAGGATTTCTCGTAATCTGCCTTCGCCTGCCTAACCTCCTTTGTAACTTGGTTGCATATCAACTTGTATCTATTATAGGCTTCTGTGTCATGTGTTAATTTGTAAGTATCCCATGCATTTTTCTTCTCTGCCATATGCCTCATTAGTTCATCTGACATCCATTTTGGCCTAAACCTTGAACAATATTTCTTAGTTGGTATGTAAAGCCTAGTAGCTTCCAAGATTAGTTCTTTGAATGCTTCCCATTTTGAAATTGCTGTTGGTAACATCATCAGTTGGTCCCACTGTATAGAATTTAAATACTGTCTCAGTCCATCGTAGTCGCCTTTACGGAAGCAATAACCCTTCCCTTTACCCCTAATGGTAGTTACCTCTTTGAGTAAATCCCACTTCAGCACACTGTGATCACTGCCACCTAGTGATTCATTTATCTGCAGATTCTTAACGCATGAAAAATAACTACTGATAATCAAATCAAGAGTATCACTCCCTCTCATTGCCTCCCGAACATGCTGATGTAGAAAACAATCATCCAATAAATCCACAAAAGCCCTGCTAGTGCGTGAGTAACCAGCCCCCAAATTCCAATCAATATCTGGGAAATTAAAATCTCCCATTATAAGACTCTCTGATTTACTGGCCCACTCTATTTCCCTGTACAGTTTCTTATTATACTCATCAGAGTCATTAGGCCTATAGCACACTCCTACTCTCAATTTTGATCTCCCAATGCTTATGTCACACCAAACTGACTCAACACTGCACTGTCCAGCGATGTCGCTGTACAGTGCAGTGCATTTCACCCATCCATTCGCTCCAAACGTTTGTCCACTTTTTCCTTGAATTTATTTAAGCTATTCCACAACGAGAGATGGAAGTTTGTTCCAGCAATTAACCACCCGCTGGCTAAAGGCAAATTTACGCACATCTGTTCTACCAATGTCTTTTCTCAATGCTCCCTCAGATTTGTAATCTCAGCAAGAGGAAGAATTCCATCAGCATTGAGCATGCTCAAACAATTCAAGGCTTTATAAACCTCAATCAGATGACCTCGCAGGTGCATAGTCTCCAGACGCAGAAATTTGCAAAACTTAAGCCTTTCTTCGTAAGAGCACCCCTTTGTTCCCCTCAACAGTCTTGCTGTCCTCTGTACTCGTTCTAGCAACTCTACATCCTTCCTAAAAGGAGGCTCTCCAGACGTGTACGCAGTACTCAAGGTGTGGCTCACCATTGTCGTTTACAACGGGATAATCACCTCCTTTTCCCTTCTAGCAAAATTCCTGTATATCATTGACAAGACCCCATGACCTACTCTGGCTGCCTGTCTGCACTGCTCAGAAAACTTCATATCTGACTGCATAATCACCCCCAGGTCTCTTTCATTCTCTACTACTCTCAGTGTAACACCACCCAGTTGTTAGATTTCTCTGGAGTTACTGCTACCATTATGCAGTACTTTGCATTTGTCAATGTTAAACTTCAGTTGCCACTTCTCAGCCCATCTGCCCAAATTTTCCAGAATCTCGTTGCAGCAGCATACTGTCTTTAATATTATTAACAACCCAGCCAACCTTTGTATCATCTGCAAACTTTGACATTAAGCTTGATATACCTTCATCAATATCACTGATAAATATACAAAATAACAGTGGGCTCAAACCCGAACCCTGGGGGGGAACACCACTAATAACATTAGTCCACGAAGACCAGTGTCTATTGATTACCACTCTCTGTATTCTCCTGCTCAACCATCCTTTTACCCACTGTAGCAACTTGCCCATAATGCCACACTGCTTTAATTTGTATAGCAGTCTTCCAGGTGTAACAGTATCAAAAGCTTTCCTGAAATCCAAGTATATGATATGAAAATTACTTTTTTGCATCCAGTTCCTTTGTGACCACATCGTAGTATGAAATCAAATTGGTCAGACAAGAGTTCCCCTTAACAAACCCATGCTGTGTTTAAATTATTGCTGCAGTCTTGTCTAGATGATCCTGAAATGCATCTTTAACCAGTGACTCCATTATTTTACCCGGAACAGAAGTTAAACTAACTGGTCTGTAATTACTCGTGTCACCCTTCGATCCCCCTTTGTGAATTGGGGATACATTTGCATACCATGGCATGCACCATGGGGATACATTTGCACACCATGGAGTCCACGGCGGCCTCCCCTGAGTCCAAGGAAGCTCTCATAATTATGGCTAAGGGTTTGCTTACTTCATTTGCTATACTTTCCTTTGCTTCTTTTTTTATATAACTGGATAGATCCCATCCACCCCAGGTGCCTTTCTTATGTTTAACTTCACCAATTTCTCCTCCACTTTCCTCTCAGTTATTACAAAATCATTTAACCACCACTTTGCTTATTGGAGACTTGAAGTTGTGAAACCCATGTTTAGTCTCTAGAGCAAAGTTTCCGGCATCCGCCTCTCCCCATACTTCTCCTTCAACCCATGCACGGTACTAAGTACTATAGGCTTTGATACCTTTCGGGTTTGGGGTTTTCATAAAAAAAAAAAAACTCCTTGTTAGAGTTTGATAAATACTTGCCTTCTTCTCCTTGAATAACTCCTCATGTGTGAATGTAGGTGCAAAATACTCATTTAGTTCGGCAGCTATCTGAGAACGATTATGTACAGTCAGACCATTGGTATCAAGTTGTCCAATCTGATTCATCCCCTTCCTTTTAGAGTTTATATAAGTAAAGAAGTCCTTGCTGTTTTTATTTGCATACGTTGCCAAAGATTTCTCATAATCTTCCTTTGCTTGCCTAACCTTATTTGCGACTTGATTACAGACCAGCTTATATCTGCCATAGGCTTCTGTGTCACATGTTAATTTATATGAATCCCATGCATTTTTGTTCTCTGCCACGAGTAAACCCTTCCCTTTATCCCTGATGGTAGTTACATCTGTAAGTATATCCCATATCAGTACATTGTTATCACTGCCACAAACTGGTTATTTTTTTTTTTTTATCTTCAAACTTTTAATGCATGAAGAATCACCGCTGATAATCAAATCAAGAGTATTACTCCCTCTTGTTGTCTCTCTAACGTGCTGCTGTAGAAAACAATCCTTCAATAAATCCACGAAAGCCTGGCTAGTGCGCAAGTGCCCAACCCACAAGTTCCAGTCAATATCTGGGAAGTCAAAATCCCCCATTACAAGACACTCTGATTTACTGCCCCACTCTATTTCTCTGTATAATTGTTCACTGTACTCATCGGAACCGTTAGGCCTATAACAAACTCCTAGCCCCATTTTTGCTTTTCCAGCGCTTATTTCACACCACACCGCACTGTCCATCCAAGTCAACTGGATGCACTTCCCCAGACCTTATGTGTAATTCTTATGTGGTATTCTCAATGGTTTGGTTTCCACCGGGTTTATTGGTGCCGTAGCAACATAGTTTATAACGCGCTAACAAACGGAAATGAATAAAAAGAGTGAGCAAAGATGAAGAGATAAAAAGGAGATAAAAGATTACAGTGACCTTGAAAATTGGTCAAATAATATATCAAAACGATTTTTTCTTCTTATAAAAATATATAAGAAGAAAAACCATCAAAAAAGGTATAAACGATATATAAATAAGCACTGAAAGTATATGAGATTGATCTAAATAAATTTCTTATTTTTAAATAGTTAAAAATAGCTTTTGTCAAATAGTATCTGACCGAATATATCGGGCTGAGCAAATTCATTCATGTCTAAAATGCGGGCATTCTGTTAAAATATGAGCAATGTTTAAAAAGGTGTCGCAACCCTCAGACACAAAACACGGTTTTCAGCCTTCAACAGGAAGTAGTGTTTAGGGCAACTATGTTCCATGCGGAGGCGCGCAATACGAACTTCCTATCTGCGGTTTGTGCGCAGAGTTCACTGCCATGTTTGGATTACAGGCTTAATCTGGTACAACTTGTTTCTGACCCGTCTGTGCCACGTTGTTGTTGTTGTTTGTTGTAGGATTTTAGGCGCATCAGCAAAAACAACAACTTGGCACAGACGGGTCAGAAACAAGAGAAGTCTACCTCAATGTGATACGGAGAACACTTCCGTATGATACTCTCTAGAAATTAAAACGAAAACAATTAAAATATTGAAAATCTTACATTACAGTAAGAAATAATTAACAATAATTAAAAATCAAATGAACACAATTAAAAATCGATTTAAGGCAATTAAAAATTAATTCAAAAATTAATTTAACGAAAAAAATTGTAAAATGATTTTCCTTCCTGAAGCTGCCACCGCTTTTCGACCGTATGTCGTGATCACAGGAATGAAAATTACCGAATAGGGGTGAGTATGAAATTTAAACAGGGATTATTTGCCTTCGCGCATGCGCGTAAACGCCCACGAATCGGAGATTAGATATGGCTGGCGAACATCAACAGAATTCTCATGTAATTTAATTTCGACGGTTTCTGCAATTAATAGTCTCGTATAACTGCGTCGGACACCAAGAATTTTGCTCTCGTTAAATAAAAAAAGTATGTTTTTCGTTAACGGCATGAAAGGCTAATTCTGACGCTGCTGAACGAGAAGCACAAACTGTGGCCGCATGTTGATTAACACAAAAATTAAGGGGAAACCGCGTAGAACCCTGATAAGACGAGTCTCAATCACCGCAAGAATTGTTGTTGTATAACAGGGGTCACACTATACTGAACAATTGCGCACTATACTGAGCAATTGTTCAGTATAGTGTGTAATTTCCGTATACGTCTGGCTACAATTTTAAATTCGGTATATTTGAAAAATCTATTAAGCTGTTTGTGCCACTGTTCAACATATGGGGCAGAAATAAAGTATTGGTTGGTGTAGTATTTTGTATCCTATCCTTAGCTTGTACCCTAATTCTGTCTATTGTAGAAAGGGGATAACCCCTGTTTAAGAACCCGCTAGTTAATACTTGTATTTCTGAGCTCAAAGCATATTCCGTCGTTGAATATTTATAGGCATTTAGAATTTGATTAAAGATAATCGATCTTTTATAGGTGAACGGGTGGCAGCTGTTATAATGTAGAAGCATACCGGTGTTTGTAGGTTTACAATAGATATTAAATTGGATTTTATTCGCGTCTCGGGTAAGCGTGAAATTTAGAAAGTGTAATGACTTTGTATCCGTATCCTCCCTTTCCAATGTAAATTTGAATCTAGAATGAATATTATTAAACGAATGTAAAATGTCTTGGATAGTGCTGCTATCGGTAACGACTAGAACATCGTCTGAATACCTCCCATAGTATGTGATGCGGGGTAGAAAAGGCGTCAAATGTACATACTCAATCATTGAGAGGTAGATCTCCGATATTAGGCCCTCAGGCTTAATCCCATTGGCCCCAAATAATATCTAATGCGTATTCAACGTTTACATTCGTATATAACGAGGTAACATCTAGTGAGAATAAATTATCATTACCGCCAAGTCTACAGTCCTTAAGGTTATTAAGTAGTGTATCGTAGTTCTTAATCTCAAATTGTATCGCCTGTCTAAATGGCTTTATAATGCTATATACATGTGTGGCCAAGGATGAAAATGCCGAGTTTCTGTAGGAAACAATACTATACACAGTAGTTGTATACAATGTCTACAAATTGCCCGAGGTCTGTGGGGCAATTTACTTTCTGCTGGACAAGAACTCGAGTTTCCGGAAGAAAAACCGTTTCCCTCGTCTGAGACTGACTAATTCAGCCACGCTGTGGAAAAGACCCATAAAAATTCCTCTCACCGTAGACAGGTCGAACTCTGTTCTTTCCATCCGGTGTGGGGGGATGGAAATACTAGATGCTACCCACGAGAGGAGCCCCTTGCCATGATTGTTGCCATTGGAAGTGTAATAAATTACGAATTACCTGCCTGTAATTCATTAAGGGTACAAGGTGGCTGTGAGTGCTACAGGTTTGGGCTGACTCGACTGCAAAATCTGCCATTACTCCTGATCCTAATATGGCTTGGAATTCAAGAGAAATGTATATCCAATGCAGATTCATAGAGAAAAAATAACTTCTGCTGAATCCTGAATCCTGGGCTGGACTGGATGAGGATTATATCTCACTATTGATAAAACCTCGAATGCACTTCAAGAATCTGTGTAAACCATAGAGAAAAAATAACTTCTGCTGAATCCTGAATCCTGGATACACCTTTAAATCATAGATCATGTAAATGATGTAAATCATTTAAATCATACACTGCAGTGAGTCCCACAAATGATTCTGATTTCAGTTGGAAAAAAATTCTACTAATACTTTCCGTAAATCTGACACTCTCCTTTGTCCTTCGTTAGACATCTGTTAACTTGAGCACCAGTAAACGCAATAGGGACCACAGATTCTTCGTCATTACGGTGTAGTTCTGGGACAGTGTAATGATGACTGCTGGAATGCTGCAGCCGAAGGGAATATCTTTTCCGAGCCGTTCCATTAACTAAAAAGAATGGCCCAAATCCGCATTGCTTTACAGTTGCCTTAAACTCTCCTACTGGACTCATTTTCTTGTTTATAGAAATAATGATCGCTAAATGCGGGGTTTCAGTGAAGTTTGTCCATTAATAAAATGTCTTCTGCTTTCTAATGGTAACGGTAGAAAGAACTTGCAGCTACCTCCCCTGCCGAAGCCTTAAGAAATCACACGTAATGTTAATTGCTGCCAGAAAGAGTAACGTGGTTGTTTGCCCCTCATTTAATGGGTTATTGATGAAGATATGAGAAACTTATTTCGATATGGACTCGACAGAAAAAAAAAATGGAAAGAGAATTTCACTATCAGCGAATGCTGTACGCTCCAGCGGATAGAAACAAGTTTGTCTTGAGATTGGAAATCCAATGCAGAACGAGATGTTGTTGTTGTTGTAAGGTTTAAGGCGCATCACAACTTAGGCCATATTGCGCAGTATATAATATGTCTGTTCTGTAAATTACATGTGTGCTATTGATCGATTTGCTCTTTCTGGACGGGACGAAAAACCGAAGTTTCAGTGAGGAAAGTACCATGTTACAATCGTAGACCAACTAACTCAGCTACGTTGTGAAAGCGGCCCAGAAAATGTCTCGCGTCATTGACGGGATTCAGTGATTATTCCAACTGTGCTACCCACGAGGGCAAGCCGAGTTGTAGGAGTAACAAATTAATTTTCATCATCCAACAATTGCTTCCTGTCTGTGATTACATTGTTAAACAACGCAAAAACTCTTTGAATAAGGTGGACTTAGGGGCATGGCAATACTCTTTAATGCTGCTTTCTAATGTGCAGCCCGATTTTAACTAATACCCTCAGTTCGCAACATATTTCATATTTTGGTTTTTATGTATTTAGATCTTGGGGTTTTCTTCATCTTGCTGCATTCGCAGTTTCTGACAGCTTCTGTCCTCTGTTACCCCACCTCAAACCTACATGTCAGACCTAAAGTAAATCTCCAGAGAAGCCAATTAATCGGAATTCAAATCCTGAATAACGTTTCAGTTAAAAAGATGTGCACTTTTATTTTGGGTCAACTTACTGGATATTACACGTATTTTCCTGGAATTAAATAATTCTATTACTCGTTAAAGCTTCATTACCTTTTGAATAAGCGTAATCTACATTTCTCTCCAAATCTATGGGTGCCTGGCAATATACGAATTCAAATTGGATCGAGGATATTAAAATCCATGTATTACATTTCGGGAGATAAAAGTGTGATTTCTGATGTGATTTGGCCATCCTTTCAATCACCAATTACAAAAGTAGATCAAACATTATCGCGACTTCGCAGCAACTCCTTTAGGAGTTACTCTGAAGCCCCTGTAGCGGAAGGAAACTCAACAGTGGAAGGACTTCTCAGACTCAATCCGTTGCGTTTCTTTTTTTGTTTTTTTTTCTACATCTTCAAATGTTTTCTATTTCAAGATAATGGCACAGTAATCCGTACTTGGTGAATACGGAGACTGCATCACACTTCGTAGAACTTAATTTTGCTGTAAAACCTGTTTGATTCGTAAATTACTTCGCTGTTTGCTTTCATAAATTGTGTGCGTCTTGCTCTCGTTTCACGTTTCTGCGACTCAGTATTGGAGTCTACGTACTCTACGTGCGTGAAGAGTTGCATTTACTCTTCGAAGTGATTTAAAAAGAAAAACATGAGTGAGTACTGTGGATAGCAAGACCCACAGTTAATAATAAGAGGATTAGGCAATAATGTGGCTGAATTTGTTCCACGTTCATTCGCAAACTAAGGCAAGCTTTGTGTGAATTAAAGCATCTAAAGAAAGTACCTTTAGTTTGTAAAGGGATTTAAGAAAATCGGGAGCGTTAATTATATTTGGAAGTAGGATTTTTATTGACGTCATTGCAGTCTAGACAGCAGTCCTGAAGGATTAATCGGGCGAAATTAATGAAGATGGTTAGGAATGTCTGCATAAGAGTGTTTTCAATAATGGGGTACAACGTATTTATTACCACAGGGATTACTTGTTCTAACAGTGACTCGGTACCACACAGAAAAACCTACAGGTGACGGACGTCCTTGTCTGTAAATGCTCCTTCAATCCCACACGATCGTGAGGGTTATTCGGAGGATTTGGAAGTCGGCTGGTTCGTGACCTGAGAGTGTAAGATGTATGTTGGGATGGAATGAGCCTAGGCGCTGGTAAGAAATGCGGGGAAGTGGGGAGAATCCCCACCGACAACAAAAACGAATTAAAGACAGTCATCAAGAGCGTAATAAAAGCAGAGCAGCAAACGGCAATGAAGTTAGCGATTCCTGCCTCAAATCCATCAGGGAGTAGATGGAGCAACGAAAGCATGCGCTAACAGCAAGACTTGTCACCATGGCATGCCGGACAGAAATTTATCATAGCGCGACGTAATCAGTTCGTTCTACGACCAGGCGAACTTCGCTTTTCTTTTTCTTTTCTGATAATAAAATTCGTGACAACAGTGGACGGCTGCATGCCTGTCGGGTCACGGAAGGAATGATAAAGGTCAGCGTTTTCTTAGAATACATGTGAATCCACGATTTTTTTTTTTTTTTCTTATGTTATGCAAGATCATTTTCATGCAGGAGCAATTTGACATCCTCCATATTTCGTCAGAATCCACAAATCCATTATTAGAATTTAGACTACCACTTGGTTCTGTCGGAACCGTTAGGTGGCTTCCGAAGTGATGCGGGTTTTAATTTGCCTGCTTTGGTTCTAAATCTGCTTTTGGGAAACAGAGGGGCTCAGTATCCATAACTTCCTCAGTATGCAGATCCAAGATAGGATCATCCACTTTCCTTTTCTTCGTAACTATCGATTTTCCTTCATGCGCTTGAGTCGACAACAAGCGGGCACGTGGGATAAAAGATTCCCTTGGTGGGATGAAATATCCGTTTGCATTGAAGTAGGACATCTGCGCAAAAACACTTGAGATTTACTGGCGTGATCTGTTTCTGTGTCTCTGCGTATGGGATAATTTTCCCTGTCTTGATTTTCTAGATTTGTGTCTCACATCCCACCGCTGGTATGCCCTTGAACAAGCAGAATGTTCACCTTCACAATTTAATTATGCCGTTGCTATAGTAGAGCATTCTTTGGTGTAATGTTCCTTTACTCGACACCGGGAAAAAGTAGGAAAGCCACGACATACCATCTAAGAGTGACCATATTTTTGACATCTAAACCATTGTGTCGGATTGGTTATGCGGATAGCCTTACGGGATAATATCCTGCCTTGATGGAGGTAGGCGATCTAGGTATATGAAATTCAAGGATAAGAACCCCAGTTGGAAAACGTTTATCCTCCTTACGCATGAATATCCTTTTAAGGGCTGTCAGCCCTTGATATTTCAGTTCGTGGCAAATCTCCTCTTCACATATTTCAAGAAGATCCCAATCGACAACTATGGAACATGCTATATTGAGGTGCTAATCGGTGTTAATTTAATTGGAACTCCTTCACGAGATGTTTCTTAGAGGAGCAATCCCGAATATCGGATGAAGGTTTTACTAAAAGATAGCCCAATCAAAGTCATTTTACTGACATCGGGGACCTTGATAGCTCTTCATGATCCTTCTGAATGAAGAAGGGTGGCATTTAACCAATTTTCTTTTCTCCCATAGAAAGTACAATAAAAAATCGAGTTACAGGATGGGTAGTGCAGCTACTGTTTAGTGTTTGTTTCTGTTAGTTCCATTTCTTTCATCATCACTTTCAGGCAGGAGACCTTGTAGAGGCCCAGGAGGAGGAAGAAAATTGTGAATTACTCATAGCAGTAGAGTAATAAAATTGAGGGGAGAGCCATAAAGGTTCTCAACTCATGCAGCCTAACGAGGAGACTCGTTAGTGAACCGCCAGTGAATAGCAGGTAGTGCGTACGCAAGTGGGCTGGGATGTCACAGTTACCTAGATGCTGCATCCATGCGTTTAGCAGGTCTTAAACCTGTACCACAACTCCTGGCTGAAGTAGCGCATTAAGGCTGGGACCCTCAACCACTAGACTACCCCTTTCCGGTAAGTCCATGGGTTACAGCTCACGGCAAATACGCCGGATTCTAGAATCAGCAACTTGAAGAGAGAGAGAGAGAGAGAGAGAGAGAGAGAGAGAGAGAGAGAGAGAGAGATTTCTCTGGAAAAGTATCTGAAGTCTAGCTTTCCTAATAGCGATTTCGCTATTAGGACTAGTTCATTCTATCCTTATCTATGGACTAGTTCTTTCTATCCTTATCTCCCCTCCTCACATTCCTGGCTTTGTCGCATGCCTTCACTAATATATGTCGTATTAGTGATGATGTCCAAGGACAAATGTGGGTACTCCAGCAATCAGTACCATTCTTATCTACTGAAATATAAAATGAAACATATACTATATATAAGGATGTCCGTATTGAAAAAACTTCGGAGAAATTCGAAAGACTTCGGAGAAATTGGTCGCACAGCTAGGAAACTAGACACCTTAGAGGAGACTTGATTGAGGTGTTTAAGGCATAAGCAAAATGAAAGAGGACGAAATTTCGACGGTTATAAATGATTCTAGAAAAAGGGGGGTCATAATTTCAAGTTACGGGGGAAGGTGTTTAGGCTGGATTGCAGGAAGTTTTATTTTAGCCAGCGAGTTATAAATTCCTGGAATAAGTTGCCTACAAGGGTGGTAGAGGCTGACAGTCTGGGGAAATTCAAAGGTCAGCTGGATAATAACCTACGGGAGGAGGGAAACGCATAGATTGCTATTTCCTTTTATTATTTGTTGATTATTTATTTTATTTTATTTTTTTATTTTTTATTTTATTTTATTATTTTATTTTATTTTTTTTTTTTTTTTTCGGTTGGTGCAGCCCTTACGCTTTCTTGCACCATATTGGCCATTATTAATACTAATATCCATTCTCGACTTACAGCGATTTTTTTCAGTAGCAACTAAAGGGATTTAGATCCCTTAGAGACAACATTTATAAAAATGGTGGTAAATGAGCATATCGCAAACGAAATGTAAAAGTATGCACATATGCATGTTTGCGCCTACGCACGCGTGTACTTGAGTTTTGTAAATAAATGAGCGTGTAAGTGTTGACATCACCTACAGTTTACTAAAAATAGTAATTCATCTTATCAGTAAAACTAATATGAACTTATTACTTCTATTATTTCAGGTTAATTCTTTCAAAGAGGTTTGCAGCGAATAATAGATGTACTTCTAAAATGTTGTCGATTATTTACCGAAATATTCACGCTTTTTATAATTGTGTAACGCGTGTTTTGAAAGGATTTCTGACACATTGTAACCGTCTTCTGAAACGTGACTCCTGCAACCTGTAATAAATAAATAACTAAATATACTCCACGTGACTCAGAAGCGTCAAATTTTGAAGGAAGATTAAGAACGCGTCCAATAGCAAAGATCCGAAATAATATTCCACGTAGAGTGGAAGAAATTAAATTCGGAATTCACTGTCACATCTCTTATCTGGAGATTATAAATGCCTAAGGTCTTAAAGCCGAGTGGCCCCCTCCTCCAGTAACTACATACCACTTTACCATACAATAAGAGAAAACAAGAGGAGAGATAAGCAGGGATGCGCATGCATTTCATTTCAAGAATTTCCAAGACGAAAGATTTCAGTGACTTTGAAAGTGTCTTGGTAGTCAGCGGTATCGAAATGTTTACAAATAGTATAATTTAAGTCTAGATTCAAAACCTGAACTAATTCCTAAGGAATAAATGTAAATATTCGCAAATGCTACATGAAAACGTATGTGGATATCAGAAAAACGATAAGAAAAAGTTCTGGAAAAACACTGCCCCACCAGCAACACGAGGACACCTGCGGTCTACAAATTATCTTTTATTTACAGGAAAACCAATAACATGTGCTGAAACTTTCAGACTTTACTTTATACGGCGCAAATTTATACAATATTTAGACGCCATCTCTGTTATAAATGTCCTCCGATACTGTCCGCCATGTGTCCTTCGATGGACGATCAGTTCTGTTCTGTGTTTTGGTCAGTTTCTTCTCACACAACCGACAATCCAATTCCAAGTTTTCGACTCTCAATCCGTCAACGTGAACAGTATGCCATGATAATACAGGTACGGGCTTTCTTTTTTTCTGAAAGTTTTTTTTTTTTTGTTTTTTTCTTAAAGAGTCAATTGTCCCAGAAGAAACCATGAAAACAGCCTCAGACCATCACGATGCTTCTGCAAAACTTCATTATCCAGATGATTCAGTCCAGTAGGTGGCTTTCTCCGGGCACCCTCCACACCTAGGCACGGCCGACAGAATAGTAGACCATGTACCGCGAGTCGTCGCTCCAAAGCACAGCTTACCATGGTCTGTGTCCATGAATGTGGTTCCTCATGCCAATTAGAACACGTCTGGCATTATCAGGGTGATTAGTGGTTCGTGAACAGTTGCTCAACTGAGGTAATTCATATTATGCAGAATCCTGAGCATTGTATTGTTGCTCACGTGTATCCAAATCATCTCACTGAGGGCCTCTGTGTGCTGGCGATGTACACAGAGGCCCTCAGTGAGTGGGGATTTTATGCAAGACCCCCCCCCCCGTCACGTTCCTTCAACTTCGGAAGTTGTCGGGGTCATTTTTCGATGGTTTCAGCTCCAGCCCGCTTCCGTTTGGAGATCACATCCCCAGTTATCGACCTAAGGATCCTCAGTAAAGTTTAAATGTAACGTTCAAACTGATTTCGGCATCTTGCATTCACAATCGTGCTGCTGTCTCCTCGAAGGTTGTCTGGCATGTGGAACTTGGATTGGAGGTGACCAAATAGATATTCTGACTTTGTATCTTCTTTACAAATACCAGTAAGAAATTATCCTCGTTGACAAAATGATTGAGCACATTCTAACTCTAGTTTTATGCGATTTTGTGGGCTGATTGCAGGCGTACTCTAGAGGGCGGTAATGTATCAGATGGTAGTACTGTAATCGATAAAACACGTATAAATAAATACTTAAAACGTGCTCGAAGTTTAAACAGTACCCAGCAGCGCTTCTTAACGAGAGCGTAAGTCGAGTGTGGAGAGTCCGCGCTGTAATATTTTCTGGCTCTGTTCTTCTACAAACGATCTCTTATTATGAGCATCCGAACGCAGTATTTTTACCAATTGTGACCTATGCAACTAAAGGCGCTGTCACCAAAAGATTCCTCCCTGATGTCAGGGCCTTCTACCCCCTCACACCTGTCTGGTTTTCACCAGGACTCTATGCTACCTACCTCCTCACTGGACATGGCTCCTTCCAGAAAAAACTACATGACTTCAGAATTTCAGACTCACCCCGTTGCCACTGTGGAGAGGATCAGACGTGGGAGCACCTTGCCCACAGCTGTGAAATCTACGAGGACTTCAGGAGGATCCTAATAACAAAACTACGCTTCAACTACCAAAATCAAGAACACCTCACCCTACAGAATGAAGAAACTTACCGAGCTCTGACTCAATTTGCAATGGACTTATTTACCAGGCAGAAAGCACTACCACCACCTTAGTATCCGAATCAATAGGTCATAACAACTATGACTGCCAATTGTTGCTATTCATCATTGAGCCATGAATGCTAATGCCTTGGACCAACTTGCACAAGACTTGACCAGCAGTGCAATCAAAGACAGGGTCCACACATACTTTGACAAATTCCTCATCATTGATTCCTGGACAAACTTTTCTCGACCAGACGTGACACATCTCGTCAAGAAGAGGCCTAGCATCGATCCCTGGACTTGACCATTAATCTTGGACTCCCGGTTTTGACCACCCCCACTGTTCGTTCTGATGGACTACTGGACCAGCCTTCAGTCTGGATGCGACAAAGACTCACCAAATGGAGTCCCAATGACGGCACCTGAACTAGACCTTACTGAACATGACCCATCCACCATAGCAGCACTCACACTGCTGGATTTCCAGCAAGTTGTCGGCTCCAACTGACTGGCCGTGCTAGCTGTACCTACCCTGAACTTGCGGGGTATATCTCTCTCTCATTTTTTTTTTTTTTTTTTTTTTTCCGGCTTTCTTCTGTTTCCTGCCATCCGTTCTTTACTCCCCCCCCCCCTATTTTTCTCTTACAGAATGATTTTTTTTTTTTTTTTTATTTATTATTATTATTTTTTATTTTTATTTATTTTTTTTTTTTGTGGGGAGGTGGTTTTCGTCCACCCGCCACCCCACTCTTCTCTCTGGTGAGGCGTTGGGCATGCCACACTGTCATCAGGGGCCATCTTCTCTATTGGCCCCTTTCTTCTGTTTCCTACCCTCCAGTCTTCTGCCTTCCTCCCTTACTTTTCTCTTGCACAACGTTTTTTTTTTTTTTTTTTTTTTTTTTAGTTTATATATATATATACATTTGTGTGTGGGTGTGTGTGTATATATATTTTTATATACACACACACTCATGCCCCCACAGGTCTAAATCTAAAAACATCAAAATTACTGCCCGACCTATTTGGCCCTAGAACAAGTTATCAGCGAACAACCCTACGCTCTGTTAAAATTACAACCGTTGCTCAAGAAACAGCGATCATCTCATTCTTAAATCTGGATCTGGTCCTAGCCACTGAAATCCCAGGAAAGTAGGTGGCAGGACCCGCCAGAGTACTCTAGCTACAGTGGTACACCCGGTCAGCCTCCCCGTGGCACGGTGTGGTAACGTCGGGTCCCACTAGGGGCTCGGCGGCTAATAGACCGGAGGAACAAAGGGCACAACACAATATACAGCATATGACCCCCACACACTTCAAATCTCTGGCCCCGATACAATGTACACCCGCGGAGATGGGAGAAATCCCAGGAGCCGTTAGACACTAACATACCTTATACCTTATACCTTTATGCAGCTGGAGCCTGGTTCCATCGGGTAACTCTTGTAAAGATGCGAGACAAGCTTGGAACCATCCAGAGGTCAATGTTAATGGCAATCTGTCGAGTGTGTAGAACGGTCTCCACTCCTGCCATTCAGGTCATTGCGGGAGCACTTCCGCTCGATCTACATGTCACCTTCCGAGGGCTGTGCTTCCGAATTAAGAAAAATATCCCAACAAGGATCCTTGACATTGAGGTTAATCTGGATGCTGACCCCAAGGCTGAGATGACACGTTGCTACAACGAGCTCTTCATCATTTGGCAAACTCGATGGCATAATTCAACAAAGGGCATTGTCACAAAAAGATTCCTACCTGATGTAACCTACACTGCTACTAAATCTGTACAGTCTTGGTTCACCCCTTCACTAGAAACATCATACCTAATTACCGGACACGGATCCATGAATGAAAAATTACACCATCTGGGTCTCCACCCAACAGATCTCTGCCATTGTGGAGCCAAAGAGAACTGGTGGCATGTACTGTTCGAGTGCATTGCGTATGCTGATCTGAGACACAACCTTGTCAGCTGTACACAGATCTCTGGCGAGCATCTAGAGCTCTTCCTACAGAACCCTAACAACCTCCCTGCACTGCAAACCTACTCAGCTGAAGTCTTTAGGCGCAGAAGAAGGATTAACAGACCACCAGTGGCAAACATCGATGACCCAGCAGTGGACTGAAACCGACCATGTATTTCCCCCCTCCCCCCATCCTGCTGCATGGGCTGTGGAGCTTGTTTCTGCGGCCTGTGCTCAGGAAGGAAAACATCTCTCTCTCTCTCTTTCTCTTCCCCCCCCCTTTTTTTTTTTTTTATAGATATATATGTATATATATGTTTTTTTTTTTTTTTTCTCGCATTCTACAATCAGTCCATGGCTGTTTTTTTTTTTTTTATTTATTTTAATTTTTTTTAATTATTATTTTTTATTTATTTAATTTATTTTATTTCTTTAATTATTTTATTTATTTATTTTTCCTTTCTCTTCGCGTTCTACAATCAGTCACATGGTTGGTTTTTTTTTTTTTTTTTTGCGTTTTCAGGGTTGCTGTCACTTACTTTTTTTTTTTTTTTTTTTTTTTGCGTTCTACAGTGATATTATTATTTTATTATTTTATTTATTATTTATTTTTTTCTTTTGCACCACGGGAAAATCTAAATAAATATATATGTTTTTTTTTTTTTTTCTCTCTCCACTGGAGTGGGCCCCTAGAGGAATCTGGCCCACCTTTTGGCAACATCAGGTGGATCAGAGTCTCGTATTGAGACAGTACGTGATTAGCTGAGACTGGCCCACCTTCCCGTGGTGTGGACGAGTACCCAGAATCATCTGTCCAGGTGACTGATGCTTCTGGGTAGCCAAGAGGCCAGAACAGAACAACAGAACACACACATAATACACACAAACCGACGTCACACACATATCTGGCCCATTTGTAGTGATACTGTTCTTCACAGAGATACGAGGCGGAGTTGAACTAACGTTCTAGGAGCCGCCCATTACAAAAACACATGTCCACATGTCCACATATGAGCATCCGAAGTGGTGGATCGGTGTGGAAAGAAGGCCGAATTAAGCGCGTAATGAATGAACATTCACACCCTCGTAAGAGCCTTCATCGATCGCTCTGTGTGCGAAGTCTGACGTCGCGTGATGCTTATAAATACCTTTATAATCTTATAGAGAAGTCTTTAAAACTCGCAGTTGCTTCTTGTGCGTCTGATGAACGTTGTGAGGATCGCATTTGCTCGCGCTGAGAGGGCCTGATGTTTTCAGTTTAGTGAGTACCACAAAAACCAGCGAAAGTGATTAAACACATCGGGCGTTAAGGTGGGGTTCCCGTGGAAGCAACGTGGCACTCTACACACATGCGGGCCTTTGAATCCCAATAAAAAGAGTCACGGTTTTCTTCTCGAAAAGCGAAGTTTCTGAAGATAAAAGTAAAACGATAGTTCGGCCCATTTCCCGATAGATGGCAGTACGTCCTACCGTTACTAATTTTTGCCCCGATCTTTAGGAAATACTTTTATTAAGTTTGGCAATCGTGAAGAGCGCAGATCTGCTAAAAATAAATTCTGAATTTTCAATATTAATCAAACGCATCCCCAAACACCAATTCTCAGTTAATCATTTGCGTGTGCCGCAGTAATGGTTTATATTAATTGCTTTCGCTGTTTCGTTGGTGGCGTGTAGCAGATAACGAAGTCATTATCAGGGTAGAAATGACGCTCGCGCAAATTGCGAAAACCTAATGTAATGAGGATCGCTGAAGTACAACAAAAGACCTAATTAATGCGTTAAGAGTTCCTGGCTGTTGTTCTTTGATCGGCGATAAAAAATGCGGATTCGTTTGTTCCCGCAGAAAGGTTGTCCATTAAAATGAATTCGGTCCGACACAGCCAATACTTCGGATTTTATTTGTGGTTAAACGAAAGAACTATTTTTTAAAAATCTGTTTTTAGGAGCGTAGAATACACGCACAATGCTCCTATTGTCTTCATCGTGTCCATAACAAATCCATTCCTATTGGACGGATTTTTATATAATTTTATATTTAGGGGTTCTACAAAGATTTATTGAGCCATTCCCAATTTCATTAAAATCGGACCAATGAAAATTGCGGCAATTATTATTTCTTTGTCCGTCCACCCGTTGGTACGTAATAACTCGGGCTCCAATGAGGATTTCAATGGAATTTTGTATTCAGGCCTTTTAGAAAGATTTGTACAGCCGTTCCAAATTCCATTAAAATAGGATTGATAGAAATCCGGCAATTATTATTCATTTTTTGAAAGATATCACATTGGCGTTCCATATACTGCATATTGTACATGAAGTACTGGTTATTTTATTTGTTGTCGAGCGCTCGTTGGGGGATTGAATGGACAATGGAGGATGAGCAGAAACGGAATTTTTCAGGCGATCGCATAAAAGTCTTTGCTTTCCGTTCATTTTTTGTAATAAATTACGAATTATTACTATTATTTGTAATAATTAACCTCTATACATGCGTGCATTTTGTCTGCGGGCATTCAGACAGTTGTCCTCTTTCTAGGTGTCTCTAAGGGTACAATTTGATCACCCATAGTTGGTTGCTTCGGAGTATACAGCAATGAGCTTCATACTACACGTTACATTTCTAAATAAGCCCGGAGGAAATTAGCTCACCCCGAGACTTTTCACAAATAATATCATCACTGGACTTGGGTCACTCAACGCAAACTTAAATTCTTTCATCTCTCTGACTGGGACCGCTGCTTTCGTGGATCCGTAGGGGATTGGAAGCATCTGCTATATTATTGCCCGATTTATTGAGGAGATCTGAGATAGCAATTGAATTCTGCCCCACCCACAAATGGAGGATTCTGCCCCACCCACAGGTCAGAAGCACAAATTCTTCGAAGATCCAACCGAGTTCGTTCCAGCACTTTCAAGATTATGCCAAAGCTTTATTTACTCGACAGAACTGATTCCTGAGTCAGTCCTCGAACAACTTAATGATTATAACTGATTAGAATAAACCTGCAGAACTGTTTTCAGGGGTGGTTTATTCACAGAGCTTGGCTATTAGTAAAATTACATTTTGTCTTTTGATATTTTTAGCTGTAAATGAGCTGCTTTCTTTATAAAATTATGCAGTTATTGTTCCACTGCCTTTGGCATCCTCATTCCTTTTCACTCATTTTTTATTCCCTATTCTATTTACGTCTCCATCTTTAATCTTTTTATGTTTATTATAAGTATTTTATTCGTACTTTAATTTACACACTTTTTTGTATCTTTTTTTTTTTCACGTCATCTTCTCGGTGGGATCAGTGTGGCCCTGTCTCCGAGCGATATTTTACTTAATTTTCGAATATAATTTTTCTAATGTTTTTTTTTTATACATATTCTTATATTTCTATTCATAATATTTTAAACTATTGTTTTTCTTTTGCTGTAGTCTAGTATTTCTTAATTGTCATTTCTCTCTCTCTCTCTCTCTCTCTCTCTCTCTCTCTCTCTCTCTCTCTCTCTCTCTCTCTCTCTCTCTCTCGTACTGCATTCATAGACGGCTTCTGCCTTCCAGTGGATACGGGATTTGCGTGATTTTTCGATTAGTCCTTTTGGACTGGTCAGTACGTGCACAGTTGGCGCCACCTCATCCTGGCATGGATGGGTACTAGAAAGCAGCTTTTCTGATGATTGCTTCTTCCTGTTAGCAAACTGGTCTGAAGAAGCTTAACGACAGAACTACACAAACCTAATACATGGACCTTTGTGACCATTTCTTCTACCCGTAACTCTGTGCATTTCTTTCTGTACGTACGGTTTTAATGTTTGAACCATTTTTATGGTTTATTTTACTGTTGGATTTCTCTCTTATTATAGTTTTCAACTCTGTTTATTCTTCTCTCAAACACACTTTTAATGGTTACCTGTTGCATATCTTGTTATCAGTTCAATAAAAATAAGCATACACTGGTTAATCCTTGCACTGCGGATGAAAAATTGGAAAGAAAGAAATTAATTCTTATTTCTCCTAAGATCAGTTCGATCGATAGACCGTTTCCCGATATATTTATTTCTCTAAATGTTCTTAAGCATCCTTAAAGGAATAAAATCTAAAAAAAAAGTACAAAAGCCCACAGTGAAAGAAAAGCCTGGCAGTATAGGCGTGTTTCTCCTAGCATTAAGGGCAAAACAAGATCGGAAAAATAAAGTCACAAGTTCGACTCTGTCGTACATTGACATATAACAGGTTAGGCATTCCATGAATCTGGTGCAATAACTTTTCCATCGGTACTTTCAATAATGAACTCAAAAGAACACCGGAGAAAGAAACGGGGATTTCAAATAACTTCCTTAAAATATTTAGCGTATTGTTTCTAAAAAGGGTTTGAGTGTTTCTGTCTGTTTAGTCAATTTCAAAGTGACTTCTTCGAGGCTATGCAACACATTGTCTCAACTTTAAATTCCCATTGCGTCATATTCTGTTGCTGTACACTTGGTTTTCCAGAAGGTTCTGTCAAACCCACTCTCCACTGCAGTGCTGTGAAGTCTCTGACTAGCTATCCTAACAGGATTTTCTGTAATTCCCGATTCCGTCTTCCATCGATTCTCATTGGCTTTTACAATGGAACGAGACATCTTGTTATACACATTCAATGGGATTTCTTGATTCGAAGTTCGGCACCCAATCCTGTGATTTCCAACTAGGTCATACTATCACACACACAGTCAGAATTATCGACGAGTAGCCCATCAGCGTAATGCAGTAACTTAACCACCTCTCAGACATGAACCGATCACAAGAGATCAGACACGAGAATACCGACTTGTGGGAAGAAGATATATGGAAGTTGGCCATTCGCATATAATCGCTTTCGGTTGAAAACTGGCTTAAGAACTGTGATGTTGAAATCAGCAATGAATAGTAGTTGAGGTCCTAAGAATCTAATTCCTTTAGATTCTTAGGACCGTTCTTTGTCACATCATTACTATTAGAAAAGTCTTCTTCCTTAGAAGAAGACCTTCATCTTCTTTATTAGAAAAGTCGTCCATCTCTTACCAAGTGGTACGAGATGGAAGTGTCGTGGTTTCTTTCTCCTTAAAATTTTCTTTAGTCCACTTATTAATCTGACGGCTCTGATAGGACTGCAAAGAAACGTCCTTAAAAAGAGTAATTAACAGCTGATTGCCTCCTATAATTAACTTAACAATTGACGGAACAGGGAATTATCAAAGTAACGTTTGCATCCAAGAAACCGTGTTTCTGATTAAAGCTGGTTTTTAGTTACCGAGGAGTTTTACTGCATCAAAAAACAAGCCCGTTTTCAATTTGTTTTTTCCAAGTGGCATTGAATGCGCCCAGAGAGTTACAGAAGCGAAGAATAAAGAACTACCTCCACGCAGTAAAATACTTTTCTTTGGTTCCTGGGCGTAATGAGATTAGACGAAAACTTTGTTGACGTGCTCAACAAGCACCCTTTCAGAGTAAGTTCGTCAATAATCGAGCTGAGTCAGCCATTCAAAACCACGTAAGAATCGCTTAATACTTTCAAGTGCTTTAAAGAAATTCTTTTCTTTAGCGGATGAAAGTCTTAGATTACGTCTACCGGAGAGAGTAGTTTCTTCTTAACGAATTACTCTGAACATCCCCTTGCAGATAAACGCGATTAACGCTATTCTCTACTTGTAACAACTCAATTAATTACGCCATCTTACCGGCAAAGGCGCAAAATCAACCTTCTACCTTTTCTCCCGCGTAGACCTGCTGTGATGTTGACGAGCGCGCGCAGAAACCCCTGATTATGGTTTCCGTGTGAATGAATAAAATGCAGTTATCTGCGTCCTCTTCAGAAAAGCAGCTTTCTTGCTGCGCATGTGTGAAATAAATAATTCATCAAATGTCCACTAGGTTTATTGCAAGAACGAGCAGATCATCCATCACTCAACTCAAACCGGAAACATTTCTCCCGGAAATTCGAGTTTTTCGTACAGGAAACAGGAAAATGAACCACAAAAAAAAAAACAAAAAAAACGCAATTTGCAAACAATATGTACAGCGCAATCTGGCCAGTCACTGATGCACTTGAAAAACTCTACAACAAAAAAAATAAACATTTTCTATCACCTCTGCAACGTCATCCGATTCCCCAGAGAGTTTTTGAAGGAAATATTTGCAGAAATGGGCACTACACATTCAGACTTTGTTATAAAAAAAAGTGAATGCATATTTCTGGATGTTGCAGAATTTCCAGTCCATTCAAGGGTTGATGAAGAGTAAAAATATGGCGGGTGAAGTAAGTTTTCAGTGGACACAGTGGTGATTGTAATTTTAGTAGCGGCCATCTTGTTTAAATTGACAACTGAAAATTATGTTTTTCAGAATCCAGCATTTTAAATTTGATTACGGAGTGTATACACAATGGTTATTAGTGGAGTTCCCATGCATGAAATCGTAATGAAATACGCTCTTCTAGTCAAGTGTTTAAGTGGGACGAGTATTTAAGACTATACGCTCTTCTGGTCAAGTATTTAAGTGTAATGATGGAGACTAATCTTTCTGCCCCATGTAAAATATTTAAAGGACAAAATAAGGGTTTTGTATTGTAAAATAAGAACTGTAAGAGTATAATGTGGTGGGAGAGGTCTGTCGATCTATAATATAGCTGCATTTTTGTGCCTATTAGAACATATGGTGCTGGAGAATGGGGCTTCAGAGTGGAAAACAGTTTTTTTTAAAGCTTTTTCTTAATTACTATTATTTTATCATCATTTCATTTAACAAACACCCCTGTACAGAAATTATCTAGCAGGGTGGCTCATACATACATCGAACAAAACTTAATAAAACATTAGAAATGCATAAAATAAATAAATATAGAGGAAAAATTATATAGATAGAGAAATCATACACATATAGAAAAATTAAAAATTGCAAATTATTACGCATACATAGAAAAATTACATACTCATTTACACTATGAATTGATTCTGATAGTCAATCTATTGAACAAAAGGAATATCCTCAGTCCTATAAGAGTCTTTTGTATACACTATAAAATGTTCGTTACAGATTTTTATGAATTCCAGGGCGCTTGAAGTCTTTCTTGAATTGCGTTCTTCATTATAATTCTAGTTTCGTACACAGATTCGCTGCAATGAGCTTCCTCTAAGTTTTCTCATGGCAGTACCTGTCCGGGTCTATTTTGAAGTCTCTAAAGAGCTCCAGAGTATTGGCAGGAAACAGCCGCCTTAATCTCTCCGTGTTATGGAGAACGCCACGGGGACAAAGAGGGTAGTGGAGCTTGGCACCAGGGCGAGGCCTGACGACAAGATTTTCAATTTGATGGACATCTAAACTCCCAGTCGGAAGTTGTGCTAGAGTGCAGATGTTACGCAGTGTGACTGAATGAATCTGAATCCACGGAGCTGTGTTCAAGTTTGTATACAGTATGGCTTTTGATATTGTAAATGGCTTCCCGGCAATCCTGTTCAGCCGCCGAAGCACCCAGTATTCAAGGCTGAGGAACTTCCTAATTTATTATTATTATTATTATTATTATTATTAAAATCAGTTTATTTCCCAAGAAACCTTGGGTCACCCCGGGACGGCTCTGTGCCAGAAGGGTGTGATAAGTATTTGTGGCAGTGGACCAAATTACTGAAGCATATAGGGAAACAGGAACGATGCATCTCTGGATGTATTGGGTCACTAGTTGCTGGTTTCGAATCCCAATTATCTCCTGTCTCACAGCCTAAATGGCAGCAAGGGTTTTTGATCTGGTGTTCTGAAAGTGCCTTTAGAAGGTGAGGCCCTCGTCCCACGTCACTCCTAGGTCGGTGTATGAGCTGACTTTCTTAACCTGTGCTCCGTTAATAGATAATTCGATTTGATCCTTTAGCTTCTTATTAGTTATTTTCATTTGTGCTGATTTGTCATATTTTAGCCTTAAACCGATTTTACCTAAGTATAAATGCAGTTTATGAAACTTAGCGATGTCCTGGATATTGACGCCGGACAAAAGAGCTCTATCGTTAGAGACAACGAAATACTTTATATCATCGACATAAGAAATAAAATTATGATTCTGTGCTAGTGTAATAGTTTGGTTTTTTTTTTTTTGGTCCATAATGTTCAACTGGTGAAAGAAAACATTGTTAAGTGCTTTGCCCCAGTTGCCTTATATGCTTCGGTCATTTGGTTTTCAGCTCCAGAAACGTATGTTAAAACCTCCCTAAGCATCGAATATTGGCTTCCCAGATGGTTAAACCGGATCTTCCAATCTCCTTTCAATTATCAAGAGACATTCTGTACGCAAATATGGAGTGGACACACTGGATGTTTATCGTTATCAGGACAAATATATATATCCTGGAGAAGTTATTGGCAGGTAGATTGACGCGCCAGTCCCATCCAGCATCATCTCGCACCCACGAGGTCTGAGGCAATCGTGCAGTCTCCAAATCAAGCCACTCCAACCAACTTAATCTCCTTGAAAAGTATTAACAGAATGTTCCCGCTTAATACAATGGAAATCCTGAATCAGGTTCAATTAAACTGTGAAAAATTATACTCAAGTAAGTGTTCGTTATCCGATAAAATCTGACTGAGTTGTTGAATGCTGGAACAGGTGAATTCACATGTAATTGAGGCTGAGAGTTTGAAGGAATTCAGAGATCAACTGTACAGTTCCTTGCGTGAGGAGGTAAGCGCATAATTTGCATTTTCTTATCTACGTTTCTTCTTTTTCTTTTTTTTTTTTTTGTTTAGCTGGTGCAACAAAAGCCTGTGGCCTGCTACCACCTTTTGGCTATATTAATACTAATAATACTACAGAAGCGATAGTGCCGAGTTACGATATTTACAACTTGGAAAAAAGTATTAGAAATAACAGCGTATACAAGCGGAAGAACGGTGTTTCAAACTTATACGAAGGCGTAGATCGGCACGTGTGTAATATGTGACACTCGCAGGCCGTTCATTCCTCAAAGTACATTTGATAATCAGCTCGTTTCCCGCTCAATGTACAAACTGCCCCGGTGCAACCATGAAGAGAATTTTTACCAGTTTTATAAGAAGCCAACAGGGAAAACTAAGCAAGAATATATCTTTTGAAAGAGGAAACGATTCTGTATTTTTTCTGATAAAATTCTGATATTCCAAACCCAACGAAAGGTGACGAATAAAGTCGAAGAAGAACGCCTACCTCGAGATTAAAGTGCGGTGTTTGTTCTCTTAGTTCGTAGAAGCGACCGAATAATGTTTCTAATGGCATCTCTAAGTCCTTTGGTTAAGTACATTTACACAAATCCACGAGCCATGAAATATGATGATCATCCAGCCATGGACAAAGGGAAGTGCGTGTGTCAAAAGGATACGTCTGAGAAGCCGAAGGTCTGCATAGTGCCCTGCTTTTGCAACTTAGTAAAGATCTGAGGCCAACTCTTAGCATCGGCAGAGCACAAAGAAACGCATGAGGGCCTCGTGTAAGTGGCTTTGCTACGTCATCACACTGTGATGTCGGCCATAAGACAAAGACTTGAGAGAATGAGCTCTCGGACACTACGAAAGCCAACGAGGACGTTGTGTAGTACAAAAGCAATGCTATTTTACGGCGAAAACTTGTTAACAAGATGGAAAAATTTCTTTTCTTACACCAGTTTTCAGGAAACTTGTGCAGTATAGTTGTTCTCAATATTTTTTCCAAACTATGGAGTCTGGGGATCAAAGGGCCACTGGTGACTATTGCATATATTTTAAAGTGGATTTTTAATTTACAGTCCATCTTGTTGCAATTCCGCAAAAGCCCACCTGATTTTAATTAATCTTTTTAAACGTCTCTGTTTGCCTCTTTTATAAAGTGAACTATATGATGTAGTCAGACGTACATCAGTTCAGATCTTTCAACCCAAGGCTCCGTACGGATGTATAGCGTAAAGAGTCGTGCGGCCCCGAAGATTCCCCTCAGATCCGAGTTTATTGTCTTATGTTGTGTACAGAACTCTGTAAACACTAGGTAGTGTGGGCTAGTAATTGCTCGTGTAAGTTAGCGTAGAGTTGCGTTGGTACGTTGTGCACCTGACCACTTAGCCTATGTACCCATCAGTGGTCCCTTATTTCCGTCCACCGGCACGGGTCTACAGTTAAATAATGTTTCAAGGGCCTGTTAAGTGGTCAGATGAACAACATATTAACACAAATCTAAATGACACGATGGCTGACGTGGTGTATCTTATTAGGGCTGCTCCTGAACGCTAGTTACCCTCCGCTATATTACTCAGTGATGACATACTTCTGGCGGGAGATTAATTTTTTTTAACCTTTATCAGATTTTGATTGTTCTGTATAGTATGAGGCCGAAGACTCGGCATCACTTGAGATGTCGAGTGGTTAATTTTTGGCTTCGGCAGTTTTCCTTCGAGGAATATCTTTTTGAAGATTGAAAGTGTAGATCTGACCCAATTAGCTATAGAGGTGTTAGGCGTAATTGATACATCCGTTTGAGATGCAATTGAAAGTTAGCTTCGAGTGCGAGCAGCATTGGAACGACTAGGCATGGTCAACATAACTAGCCCAAGTGCCTCAGGAAACGTGACTTTATTTTTGAATTTTCCTTCCAGTTAACAATAATTTACATTCTTTGAAAAAGTTGGGAGGTTTCTTTTGCAGTGTGTTAGCGTCCTTAGCCTTTGTGAGATACGCCACCGAAACGTGCATCAAAGAAGAGTTTTGTTCCGTAAACCCCTGTTGGCTATGACAAAAACTGATCATACAAATGTACCAGCTAACTGAAGAGTTCTTCCTTACCAGTTTGGGCAGACAGGGTTGTGACTGAGCAATCTGCTTATGTGCGATCCTTAGAACCGTAGATGGGACAAGTGGCATCACTTCAACACGCCTGCTAGGAATGACTGTATTTGTGACATTTGAAGAAATGAACGGAATTCGGATTATAAAGACCAATTCGATAATTTAAATAATGATGTTAAGTCTGGATGGTTTAATGTTAAAATGATGGATATTGTTGGAATGAGATTTCCATATCATATTTTTTTATTCATAATCATTTCGCAATGATTATTTTTTTATTCTTGAATTCCTGAACTGGTTCCCATTCAGAGCCAAGCAGGTCCCACTCTGAGATGTCACATTTCGATGAATTGTGGGAAGTAATGGATACTGACAGCCCACCAAATGTTATTAACAGCCCCTCAGAATGGTTTGGAATGGTTGTTTCAAGAACTGTTCAGAATGTTGTCGTATCACCATTTTTGGTGATTTAGCTACAGTTTACAAGATCAAGGATCAAGGAGATCAAGGAGAGAAGATTTAGAAGGTTCTGGTCTTGAGCTTGAAGACTCTAAAGGGGTAAACTATTTGGAACGTTGATGGCTGCTATTAGCATTGGGGGCTTATCTGCACTACCATGATTAACGGCCTCGCCACAGGGAGACAGGAGCAGTGCCGCTTGGTGGCCAAGCGTACTTTCCTTTTTCTGGGTTCTTTCCTTTTCCTTTTTCGAAAAACACTCTTTACACCCGCAAGAATCCCTTGACCACGGAAATGCTTAGCACCCAAGGCCAATAAAAGTGTAAAGAAGGACAATACAATATAAAATAATCTCGCACCTCAAATATGTTTGGTGCTAGCTGATGCCTATACAGGCCAATAAGCATTCCTGGAACATATCTACCAATCCTGGAGTTATGTTCCAGGATTGGTAGGATGCTGCTATTCTTCAAACGTATTGAAGAGCAGCAGAGCGGTGGGTCTTCAGGTTATCAGAAGAAGGCAAAATAAGTCGAATGAACAGAGACCTGGTATGTTATTTACTGTGTTGACGCTCAAGAATTCACATTTATACGGATTGGGCCAACCATAAAGTTGGTGCTATCTTTCAAACAATTCCGTGGCAAAGTTTCGGTAGGCAATGAAACTTTGTGGTTTTGAAATAAGGGCACGTCCATTTCCAGAAGATAAGATATTCGCTAAGGTTGATATTTATAGACGAAGATCTCGGTACAGGGTACAACGAAACAAAACGTGTTGTTTCGTTGTGTGCCTTTTTTTTTTTTTTTTTTTTTTTTTTTGCTGCCGTGCATTCAGCATTCCACCAACGTTTTGAAAATGGCGGAAACCGGATAGATGTTTTCGGAATTGTAGTGCCAGCTGCATGGACAATGCTCTCTGTGATGTACGCCACTGCATCACTGGTATGCTCCTGATTGACTGTACTGATGTTAAAGTCTACCAGGAGTACCTGGAATACCTTTCAATACCAGGTATACCTGACTGGAATACCTTTCGATACCAGGTATTGAAAGGTATTCCAGTCAGCCTGATCAATCTTCCATCGCGGTAACCTAAAAGGTGGGCACGACCTCCCTTTAAGTAAGTTGGTTATCACGGGGAAGTGATCGTTTCCATAAAATTGACTTCTTTGACAACTCCCAATCACTGATGAACTCCATCCACAAGTTTGCCTCTTCACTTAAACTGCAAAGTGACTAGCTCACATCTAATTATTGTAGCTTTTTATTTGTTATATTATTTTTCTATTCTCTAACGGATTAATTATTACTTGTTTTACCGGTAACTTAGCTTAATACAATCCTCGTTTGTACATATGCTTTTATTATTTGAATCTATATCAATGTTTATCGTCCTGTAGGATTTCACATTATTGTTATTATGTTTATTGATCTGATCTCAGATACACTCTTCATGGTTACCTGTTGTGTATCTTGCTATTAATAAAATAAAATAAAGGTTCTTCTCTACCTCCCAAATGAGTGAAGGAAGGAGAGAGGGGAAGCACATAGAGAGGTCAATATCAGAGAACGTACAAGTAGGCATGTGGAAAAAGGTGTTAGTTCCCACATTTAGAAGGGAAATGTCATTGTCAGTGAGCATATGCATATGCCCTATGACACGTCCCTTTCTATTAACGTTGGCACTACCCCACAGAGTGTTATGTCCATTGAAATCGCCCAAGAGTAAGACAGGCGTAGGCAGCTACACAATGAGATCATCAATCTTTCTTGGAGATATCAGCCCTAGGTGGCAAATAAACCGAACAAATTCTTAATAAGAACCCTACCGTAAGGCGAACCCCTACGGCTTCTATGTTGGTGAAGAGTGGAATAGTTTGAAATGGGGTATGGTTGTCCAGAAGTATAGCAACACCCCCCTTGAGCTGGTCCATCCCCGGTTCTGTCCTATCGAACGATAGTAGTGTTACGAAGGGAAGGGGTTTCATTTGCCTTAAGGTATGTCTCTTGTAAGCAAAAACAAACTGGCTCATGCTTTTGCAGGAGGGCCTTGATGTCATTATTGTCTCGCCGGAATCCACAACAGTTCCACTGTAGGAATTTAGCCAATATTTTGGCTTGGTAGGTCCATTAGGCGGCTTCCAAGGTGCTGAGGGCTTACTTTTGCCAGTTTTGGCTTTATCGTTCCTGGGGAAGTAGAGACGCTGTCCAGTGTCTATATCTTCCTCAGCAAAGAGTTCCAAGACTAAATCTTCTTTTACCTCCTTCTCTTCGACATCCACGTTTTATTGGATACTAGGGAATATTTAAACTTTCTTAGTCTTTTCTTTGGAAATTGCTTTTTTTACGTGCATTAGGAGGAACCGATATAGGAGTGCCAACTGATTGGTCTTTCTGTGCAGGTTTTGTGGGCTTAAGAGGTAACGTGAGATGGGAGTGAATGACTCTTTTGGAGAAATGGTCATGTCCGTCTGATTTCCGATGGAACATCTCCCTGCTACCTTCTGGGCGTAGCTGAGTTTGTTGATATTTAGAGGTTTCACCACTTTCTTTGCCTCCAGGTATGATATGTTTAGCTCTGCCTTCAGCCGTTGGATTTCTTTTTCTTCTTTCTTCCTCTGGCATGCTCATGAGTAGGCTAGATGTTCTCCTTAACAGTTAATGCAGGTAGGTTTCGTGGCTGAACATGATGTTGTTTCGTGGTTCGTTGCACCACAACGAGCGCATGCAAGGACTCCACGGCAGGCCATTTTAGAATGTCCATATTTCTGGCACCGAAAACATCGTAAAGGATTTGGAAGATATGGACGCATTGAACAGTTGATGTATCCAACTATAATTTCATCAGGAGACGTCGGTGATTTGAAAGTCAGGATTATGTTTCTAGTTTTAACAAGTTACCCATCCCTATGCGCATTAATTCTTTTAACGGCAATCACTCCCTGTGGTTTTAGCTCAGAGCAAATCTACTCGGTAACATCGAGTAGATTTGCTCTGAAATGACACCTCTCGATGAGTTGAGTGGCCTGTGTGGTGTCACTGTTATGGACATTCCTCCGATTGATGTTGCTCGGAGTAGCTGCTCAGACTGCCTATCACTTTTAGTTTCAATTAAGAAGTCCCCATTTCAATTAAGAAGTCTTCTGGCAGGATGGGCCCCTACAAGGGCCAATATTTGGTATAGATCATTGGACAACCTAAACATTGAACATGCTAAACTCACTAGAAACACCCACTACTTTACTGCTCCCCTTAACTAAATCTAAATTCATCCACACGCTATGTTTTAATCTCCTGACGAAACTTAACTTATTTTAAATTATTACCATATTGTATGTAAAACACACTAGAAACATTCACTCCATTAATTGATCCCCACTCAACTAAACCAACTCTATCCACACTTGATGATTTACTCTTTTATTGCTATATTTATCTCTATTTTAATATTATTGTATAAACATATAGAGGTTCAAGAACCTCCTTTTGTGAAAACCAGACTCCCTGGAGCGCCTCCACGTGGCTAGGGACGGGAGTCAGGACGCAAGATATATCTGTTCTTGCCTCCTGGCTGCAAAGTCTCCAGGTGCCGGCATACAACACTCAACAAAACAAACACTCAAACAAAAACCTCCCCATACACACACTCGCCGGCTTAAAAAAACCTACAAGAATCATTGCGGCAATAGGGGAAACCCTGGAGGCTGCAGTAAACAAAAATACTTTGAATACTTTAAGAAGTCCCCAAAAAGGAGCCTCTTAACTGATTTAGGGGACCCTGCTAATCCATCTAGCCCTTTCTTTATAAAGGAGGGTGAAATTTTGCCAATCGGTTTTTCGCCGGTTGAATATATAATTAAAAACCGTGAGACCGGTCCTGGTGGTATTTCATTTCGCTGCCTCTTTGTAGTAATGGTGCTATCTGTATCTCCATCTATATTTGTAGATAGGGACCAGGTTGTGACCCCGGAAGAAGTAAGTTTATTAGGATTCATGAAGTTTTTGAAGTGGTTCAGTGGCCGGGTTCTCCACCCACCACGTAGCCCAAAGGGACGCCCACTACCCGGCATGTAATAAATGCGCTCGAGAGTGGAACGCCAGGGCTACCAAGACACAATACCCGCACCGCCACCAGCCTGAATCCTGTCCCTCGGACCATGAGTGTAGGGGTATGGCATTAACACGATTGCCCCCGCAGGAGATCCTACTAGCCGATTAAACCTAGCCCGGCCTTCCAGGACCACCCAATTTGTCGAAGCAGAGGCCAAAGTGGTGTATTGAAGCTGGGTCTCTCAACCATCTGCGCGGTAGCACAGTGGTATTGTTACCGTCCTCCACACACAGTGTGGAAAAGGCCCAGATTCGAATCCGCTTTTTTATGTTAAGTTTCTCGATGACGCGAGGAACTTTAATGAGCTTTTTTCTCTCCGTGGCTGAGTTAGTCGGTCTCAGGCGCAGATAGCAAGGTTCCCCCCAAGAAATATTTTTTTTTTTTGTCCAGCAAAACAGGAAAATCGACCTGAGAACACACGCAATTTACAGACAGAAATACGGGTTTATGTAATCAATTACGGATAACCATAATATAATAATAATTTGATTTTTTATTTTTTGGCCCCTCAACCACCAGGATCCACCTTTCCGAATTTTCACGGGTCGCAACGCACGGCAAACACACCAGATCCCATTGATGTTAGCCTGGAACTTCGGCTGTGGGCGTTGGATCTCAGTGATGCTAATCTGGAGGTCCAGCAGCGTCACTGGGAGGTCCCCACGTACAGGTGCCCACGTCGAGGGGGCCTATAATTTGAATGACATCCACCACACCACTGTAGTGTTTCATATTTGCACATACAGAAAGGTTATTTATGTACCATCCAACGATAATTACGCGTTAAAAATCTATAAATTCCGAGACCAATAGTGGCATCTAACAACGTACAACCTTTGCACAAACAGACCCAAGGGATTTATATTATATTTAATAGGTTTATATTATATTTATATTAAATTTAATATGTATGACCCGATAAGAATCAGTAAGATTCCTTTTGCACAGTACACATGCGGGTGTGGGATTTTATTTCTTTTTTTTATCCTACTTATTTTTACTAAATTCTATTTATTTATTTCGTATGATTCTTATTTCAATTTATTTAATTTTACTTATTTATAATTTCTATTTTTATTATTATCTCTCTCTCTTTAATTCCGCCCTTTTACTCTTATGCAGTGGTGCAAACTTTGGCTGGTACCATTGATTGAGCTTCAATGGTACCGGAACAGTTTCTCCCGCAGGACTTGCACTATTGGCTCTGGGTGAGGGATTTAATCCAATAAGGACCAGTATGTGTACATAGCTGTGACCCGCCTCCTCGTGGTATACGTGGGTACTAGGAATCAGTCCTGCTGGTGATCTCTGCTTCCTGTTAGCAAACTTGCCGGAATTTCTGACCACTTTCCTACATTCATTTCTTGTTATTTTTCAGAGTTTTGTAGATGTGACACAGCTATCTGTGGAGGGGTATTCTAATAATTTTGGTCATATTATGATTATAATATCTTATACACGGGTGTGTGTAAAATTGATAACTATTTTGTTTTTTTTCAAAATTTAGCAGGGATATTACACTGAAACAAAAGCAAATACATCTGTTTTTATTCACCATTTTTTAATTTAATTTTTCTAGAAAAAGGTAAAAAGATTCACTTTTTTAAAATGTTTATTCCTTTAGTACTCTTCCGTAATTTTATTTACACCGTTTTCTATAGTCATGATTTAATGATAATTAGGTTATCATTTATTTGCAGGGTGAAACTATTTGACAAAGTTATTTTTCCATAAAACCGCCTGCGAGAACCATACGCTGCCCACAGTCAGTAATTTCATCATTTCTTGAATGCAGAATTGTGCTTCTTGTTTCCCTGATGGCGAAGTGGAGCGTTACTTCATTATTGAAAGAAAATGTGCACACATTTTCTTTCAATAATGAAAGAAAATGTCCACACATGTTCCACAAAACGTGACAACGAAAAAGAAAACGTAATCATATCTGTTCTGGATGGGGGATGCTGTAAAAGATAGTGAAAGCGAAAAAGAAAATTGCTTGTTTTAAATCGGGAATTTGGTGAGGCTACGAATAATCAAGCTGGAGGATAACCATTCAATTACAGTATTTCGATGAACTCTTCAAATATGTGTCTTCTTCGGCTTCGGTGTCACTGCAGCGCTGAGAGTTAATGATGGCCACCATGTAAAATATATTCCTAACGGACTACATCGTTACTGTCGAAGACAACAATCAACAAGGCTTTGGCTTTCTCATAAGATGGGAAAATAGCTCTGAATATTGTTGGAATTATTTTGATTCTGGTCAACTTTTAATGGTGTTCTACCTGTGCCTTTCTCTATAGATCAAAATACGAATATCTCAGCCTAGTCACAACCACTTAAAAAGATGTTTCCGGCATCCAGTCATAATGGTGACTAAAAGCGTGTGTCCACAACTCACATTTTCGGTTGCACGCATGTCTACACAATTCACATCTTTTATTCCAACAGTAAAAAACGTCTTCGAAGAAGACATCGTGGATGTATTCTTCTATATCCAAAATGGTACAAGCACCCAGCCGGTTCTCATTCGAATTGCCTCACAAAGTTCATGGTGTTTCTGATAATTGTGCGGATTTTTTGATCACATCGATGCTTTGTTTTGGCAAGTCCTGGCAGTGGCTGGTCTCAAATATGAGATAAGGTCTGACAATTTGGCTTGTCCACTGTCGTTAATACTTACCCAGTATGTGTTTCACTACGTAGTCATCAACATGCAAAGATTTCATTGGCTACCAGCGAATGTCATCATGCCCCGATGCGAGAAACTGTTTAATTGCACAGCAAAGTGCCGCAGTCGTCATCCACGTTGAGAACTCCAGCGGCAAATTATGAACTTTCACACCAAGGGTTTGGTTCAGACAAATATGTTTATCTTAAAGATACAGAATCACTGCTTTTTCAGGTACATAATTCAGCGGGTAATAATTAACAAGTGGGCGGGAAATAATGGGTTTTTCATTTGTAATTAATGAAATTAGGAACGGAACAAAATCTCGTAGCAAATGGTTGAGATAAAAAGTGAGGACAACAGAATGAAACTGGGATGTTGAAAACATAGACGGGCTTTAAATAAAAGAAAGACTAAATTGATGATATAATTACTATGACAGCGAAATGTTAAGCATATAAGATGCACAGAAGTAGTATAAATGTGGTGGAAGATTGAGATCCATTTGTAAAGCAAATGGATCTCAGTCGATTTGCTTTACAAATGGATCATTAAAGCAAATGGGCTACATTGAAGTCCATTTGCTTTAATGCTTGTAGCCGCTACAAGATTTTGTTGATTAAACTGAAATGGTGCTTCACTGCAGTACTGCATTGACTCACGGGAATGCAACCAATTTAGCTAAAACTAGTAAACTATAAAGTATATCCTTGACATTAAATTGTCGCAGAGGTCCGCATACGGTACACGAATAAGTGGAAAATACCTATATTTGTACTACCTTGGCAATAATCCTTTCAATTTAATGATTTTATTAAAAATAGACAAATGGGGTCTTCGGCCTTTCGTACTATTCACAGACGGTCACATTTTTCCCTCTCCTAGTCATGGAACGGAAAGGTGGAGTTGACCCTTCGCAAAACGAGCGAAGTTCAACAATTTTTCCAATAGCGGGTCGCCCTAGATGTTGCTTTCTATTGAAACAGATTCGGTATCGAATCAGTTTCAATTCTGTGGCTATTCTGTGATTATGCCAACTGTAGCTAAGAAGCCATAGTTGGCATAATCACCGTCCTGCTGACACTACGGGGAAAAGACCTGAATCCTAACCGTCAATGATGCGAGGATTTTTTGTAAGCCTTTTTCACAAAATAGCTGAGTTAGTATCTCAGATAGAAAGGCTTATTGTCGAGGAAACTCAGGGTTTTTCGTTCAGCAAACAGAAACCGACCACAGAACATACTCGCGATTTACATCATACTATATACGGCGCAATAACGCCAAATTTGCTGGTGCGCGCTAAAATCCTAGAACAACACCAACAAGCTAAGGATGTATCTTTGACCTTTAACCTTCTCTCGCGTAGCTTAGTCTTCGCCAGTTTAGGCGGTCCGAGAGATTGGATGATCTTAAGTGGACTGTACGCGAATTCATCCCTGATATATTACCCAGAGGGTGTTTTCTTATTCTGCGCGTATCTGAATAGCGCAGGTGTCCGGTCTGAAAGGCAGAAGATAACGGAGATTTCACTCGAGGAAAACGGCCTCCGTAGTCCCGTTATAGTTTGGCAGGGCACAGATATCGATTGTGCCGAGAGACGTGATGTAGCCGCCTCATCCTCGGAGTGACAACAGGGAATCTGCAGCGGCTGTCTTTAATCGGGAGAAGTGCACACTGCGAACTAGCGGACCAAGACCACCAAAATCCTCTGAAAAATCAGACGCGTCATTTCCTTTTTCCATTAGGAGGATACTACTTTGCTCTTCAGTGCGAACTGCACTGCCTCACCAAAATTATGGGTGCGCAATAAAGACAAAATCAAGGAAGTTCTCTGTGCAGTGCACAACTTCCAGGACAGCTCACGCAGTTTGGCCAGTGATATAAAGAAACTTTTCCTAGCAGGGATAAGAGGCGATTTTTCCATTATACGAGGCAATGGTTAGTCCTCATCGTGATTACTGCACGTTGGTTTGGAGGTCTCATTTATGGAGAATGTGAATCTGCTGGAACGGGCGCAGATAAGCACAACGACATTAGTGACAGGGAAAAAAGTGTATTTCTACAAGGAAAGACTTCAGTTCTGTATCTTGCAAAATCTGGAGGCTAAGCATTCATCTGCAAACAGATCTGTTTGAGATGTTTAAGGCTTTTAATGGATCAATTAAACCCAACGATTATGGTCTTCTTCATCTTGCTAAGACTGCACACATGTAAGATCATAAATTCATCTTGAGGAAGAACGCTTGTGGAAGATTTACTTCAACAAGATGGTGGTTGATTGTTGGAACAAACTCGCATCTGGTGTTATAGAGGTAGGTAGTGTAAATAAATTCAAGGAATAAATAGAAAAAGTGTTAGATGTGATGGATACGTGATATGGCAAGTGTATATTTATTTTTTTTGGCCGATAGTATGTAAGTTTGATTTCTTCCATCATTTGCCAATGCTACTACTAAAACTACATTAAAAAAGTTCCTCTTAGGTAAGATAACACGACCTTACTTACATTGAAATTGAGGAAAATTTACTTTTGAAATTTTTAGTCTCTACTGTGAAATATTTTTCTAACGTTCGAAAGCAGCAGAGTTTGCCTCACTATTTCTAACACGGAGACAGTTTCTGGCTAGAAGAGAGTGCCCTAAATTTAAAGAAATTAGAGAGAATATAACGCATAAAGAGAACACATCGTCGTCATAAAGAGAACATATCATCGTCGAGGGCCCCATCTGCGCCACCATAGAAACCCAGGCTACAGTTGTTCTCTCTGCTCTGTCCGTTTGGGCCAGAAAATAAATTCTCAGTCTCCACTGAGAAGAGCAAAACCCTCTTATTGAAAGGCAAACTGGACTTCTCCAGACCTCCTACCATACCTTTTAATCGCCGCCCACTGAAAAATTCCGATCGGAGAAGTACCTAGGAGTAATTTTGGATGACCGGAGAATTTTCATCCCCCACATCCAAGCTTTCAAAGAAAAGATAAAAAAAATCATCACTGTGTTAGCCCGCTTTATCCTCAAGGACTGGGGTCTTAAAGGACCAACTCAACACCTTCTATATTCAGCAGTATTCGTACCAATTGTCACATATGGAACTGCAGTATGGTACCACCGTATGACTATAAAGTGAAGTGTAAAGTGTGTTTAGGGTCAAACGGCACCAGGGATTTCCCGCATCTCCGCGTAGTTTACATTATGGTGTGATACAGTTCAGTGTAAAGGCCAGAGATTTAAAAGTATATGGACCTTGAGGTGTGTGGTGTCGTGTACCGTTGTTTTTCTGGCCATTTAGCCGCCAGACCCCTGCTGAGGCCCGACGTTGCCCACACTTCGCCCAGTGGAGGCAGACCAGGTACCCAGTAGTTGTAGTTTACCGAATTACTATAGTGTATGTACAACGTTAAATTCAGCAAATTCAACGACTTATGCTACTACAAATGACCCGCACATGTAGAACGACATCAACTGCCGCCCTACAGGTACTTTAT